>NC_080074.1:38038197-38346276 GCF_949987535.1 Balaenoptera acutorostrata
AGCAGAGAGATTCCCACACAGAGGATCCATGCAGACCAGCACTCACCAGCCTGAGAGGCTTATCTGCTCACCTGCTGGGGCGGGTGGGGGCTGGGAGCTGAGGCTCAGGCTTCGTAGGTCAGATCCTAGGGAGAGGACTGGGGTTGGCTGCGTGAACACAGCCTGAAGGGGGCTAGGGCACCACAGCTAGCCGGGAGGGAGTCCGTGGAAAAGTCTAGAACTGCCTAAGAGTCAAGAGACCATTGTTTTGGGGTGCGTGAGGAGAGGGGATTCAGAGCACTGCCTAAACGAGCTCCAGAGATGGGTGTGAGCTGTGGCTATCAGCGCGGACCCCAGAGGTGGGCATGAAATGCTAAGGCTGCTGCTGCCGCCACCAAGAAGCCTGTGTGCAAGCACAGGTCACTGTCCACACCTCCCCTCCCGGGAGCCTGTGCCCCGTGATCCAGGGACAACTTCCCTGGGAGAACACATGGCACACCTCAGTCTGGTGCAATGTCATGCTGGCCTCTGCTGCCATAGGCTGCCCTGCATTCGGTACCCCTCCCTCACCCCGGCCTGAGTGAGCCAGAGCCCCATAATAAGCTGCTCCTTTAACACCCGTCCTGTCTGGGTGGGGAACAGATGTCCTCAGGCAACCTACACGCAGAGGCGGGGCCAAATCCAAAGCTGAACCCCAGGAGCTGTGTGAACAAAGAAGAAAAAGGGAAATTTTTTCCAGCAGCCTCAGGAGCAGTTGATTAAATCCCCACAATCAACTTGACGTACCCTGCATCTTTGAAATACCTGAATAGACAACAAATCACTCCAAAATTCAGGTGGTGGACTTAGGGAGCAACTGTAGACTTGGGGTTTGCTTTCTGCATCTAATTTGTTTCTGGTTTTCTGTTTATATTAGTTTAGTATTTAGAGCTTATTATCATTGGTAGATTTGTTTATTGATTTGATGCTCTCTTCTTTTTATATATATTTTTTAATTTCCTTTTTCTCTTTTTGTGAGTGTGTATGTGTCTGCTTCTTTGTGGGATTTTGTCTGTATAGCTTTGCTTTTACCATTTGTCCCAGGGTTCTGTCTGTCCTTTTTTTTTTTTTCTTTTAGTATAGTTTTTAGCACTTGTTATCTTTGTTGGATTTGTTTTTTGGTTTGGTTGCTCTCTTCTTTCTTTCTTCTTCTTTTAATTACTTTTTTATTTTTAATAATATATTGTTATTTTTTATTTTAATAACTTTATTTTATTTATTTATTTTTCTTTCTTTCTTTCTTTCTTTTTTTTTTCCTCCATTTTCTTCTGTGCCATGAGCTGACAGGGTCTTGGTGCTTTGGCTGGGTGTTAGGCCTGAGCCTCTGAGGTGGGAGAGCTGAGTTCAGGACATTGGTCGACCAGAGACCTCCCAGCTCCATGTAATATCAAATGGCAAAAGCTCTCCCAGAGATCTCCATCTCAATGCTAAGACCCAGCTCCATTCAACGACCAGCAAGCTACAGTGCTGGACACCCTATGCCAAACAACTAGCAAGACAGGACCACAACCCCACCCATTAGCAGAGAGGCTGCCTAAAATCATAATAAGTTCACAGACACCCCAAAGCACCACCGGACGTGGTCCTGCCCACCAGAAAGACAAGATTCAGCCTCATCCACCAGAACACAGGCACCAGTCCCCTCCACCAGGAAGCCGACACAGCCCACTGAACCAAACTTAGCCACTGAGGTCAGACACCAAAACACAATGGGAACTACGAACCTGCAGCCTGAGAAAAGCAGACAACAAACACAGAAAGTTAAGCAAAATGAGAAGGCAGAGAAATACACAGCAAATGAAGGAGCAAGGTAAAAACCCATCAGACCAAACAAATGAAGAGGAAATAGGCAGTCCACCTGAAAAAGAATCCAGAGTAATGAGACAAAAGATGATCCAAAATCTTGGAAAAAGAATGGAAAAAAATACAAGAAATGTTTAACAAGGACCTAGAAGAACTAAAGAGCAAACAATGATGAACAACACAATAAATGAAATTACAAATTCTATAGAAGGAATCAATAGAATAACTGAGCAGAAGAATGGATAAGTGGCCTGGAAGATAAAATAGTGGAAATAACTACCGCAGAGCAGAATAAAGAAAAAAGAATTGAGGACAGTCTCAGAAACCACTGAGACAACATTAAATGCACCAATATTTGAATTATAGGGGTACCAGAAGAAAAAGAGAAAAAAAGGGGCTGAGAAGATATTTGAAGAGATTATAGTTGAAAACTTCCCTAAGATGGGAAAGGATATAGTCAATCAAGTCCACGAAGCACAGAGAGTCCCATACAGGATAAATCCAAGGAGAAACAACCAAGACACATATTAATCAAACTATCAAAAATTAAATACAAAGAAAAACTAGTAAAAGCAGCAAGGGAAAGGCAACAAATAACATATGAGGGACTCCCCATAAGGATAACAGCTGATCTTTCAGCAGGAACTCTGCAAGCCAGAAGGGAGTGGCAGGACATATTTAAAGTGATGAAAGGGAAAAACCTACAACCAAGATTACGTTACCCAGCAAGGATCTCATTCAGATTCAATGGAGAAATTAAAACCTTTACAGACAAGCAAAAGCTGAGAGAGTTCAGCACCACCAAACCAGCTTTGCAACAAATGCTAAAGGAACTTCTCTAAGTGGGAAACACAGTAAAAGGAAAAGATCTACAGTAATAAACCCAAAACAATTAGAAAATGGTAATACGAACACACATATCGATAATAACCTTAAATGTATATGGATTAAATGCTCCAACCAAAAGACATAGACTGGCTGAATGGATACAAAAACAAGACCCATATATATGCTATCTATAAGAGACCCACTTCAGACCTAGGGACACATACAGACTGAAAGTGAGGGGATGGAAAAAGATATTCCATGCAAATGGAAATCAAAAGAAAGCTGGAGTAGCAATTCTCATAACAGACAAAATAGACTTTAAAATAAAGACTATTACAATAGACAAAGAATGACACTAAATAATGATCAAGGGATCAACCCAAGAGGAAGATATAACAATTGTAAATATTTATGCACCCAACATAGGAGCACCTCAATACATAAGGCAAATGCTAACAGAGATAAAAGGGGAAATTGACACTAACACAATCATAGTAGGGGATTTTAACACCTCACTTTCACCAATGGACAGATCATCCAAAATGAAAAAAATAAGGAAAGACAAGCCTTAAATGATACATTGAACAAGACGGACTTAATTGATATTTATAGGACGTTCCATCCAAAAACAACAGAATACATTTTCTTCTCAAGTGCTCATGGAACATTCTCCAGGATAGATCATACCTTGGGTCACAAATCAAGCCTTGGTAAATTAAGAAAATTGAAATCATATCATGTATCTTTTCCAACCTCAATACTATGAGACAAGATATCAATTACAGGAAAAAAATCTGTAAAAAATAGAAACACATGGAGGCTAAACAATACACTACTAAATAACCAAGAGATCACTGAAGAAATCAAAGAGGAAATCAAAAAATACCTAGAAGCAAATGACAATGAAAACATGACGACCGAAAACCAATGGGATGCAGCAAAGCAGTTCTAAGCGGGAAGTTTATAGGAATACAATCCTACCTCAAGAAACAAGAAACACCTCAAATAAACAACCTAACCTTACACCTAAAGCAATTGGAGAAAAAGAACAAAAAACCCCCAAAGTTAGAAGAAGGAAAGAAATCATAAAGACCAGATCACAAAAAAATGAAAAAGAAATGAAGAAAATGACAGCAAAGATCAATAAAACTAAAAGCTGGTTCTTTGAGAAGATAAATAAAATTGATAAACCATTAGCCAGACTCATCAAGAAAAAAAGGGAGAAGACTCAAATAAATAGAATTAGAAATGAAAAAGAAGTAACAACTGACACTGCAGAAATAAAAAGGATCATGAGAGATTACCACAAGCAACTATATGCCAATAAAATGGACAACTTGGAAGAAATGGACAAATTCTTAGAAAAGCAAAACCTTCTGAGACTGAACCAGGAAGAAATAGAAAATATAAACAGACCAATCACAAACACTGAAATTGAGACTGTGATTACAATTCTTTCAACAAACAAAAGTCCAGGACCAGATGGCTTCACAGGCGAATTCTATCAAACATTTAGAGAACAGCTAATACCTATCCTTCTCAAACTCTTCCAAAATATAGCAGAGGGAGGAACACTCCCAAACTATTTCTATGAGGCCACCATCATCCTGATACCAAAACAAGACAAAGATATCACAAAAAAAGAAAACTACAGGCCAATATCACGGATGAACATAGATGCAAAAATGCTCACCAAAATACCAGCAAACAGAATCCAGCAGCACGTTAAAAGGATCATACACCATGATCAAGTGGGGTTTATCCCAGGAGTGCAAGGATTTTTCAATATATGCAAATCAATCCATGTGATACACCATATTAACAAAATGATGGAGAAAAACCATATGATATCTCAATAGATGCAGAAAAAGTTTTCAACAAAATTCAACACCAATTTATGATAAAAACTCTCCAGAAAGTAGGCATAGAGGGAACTTACCTCAACATAATAAAGGTCTTATATGACAAACCCACAGCCAACATGGCTCTCAATGGTAAAAAACTGAAACCATTTCTACTAAGATCAAGAAAAAGGCAAGGTTGCCCACTCTCAGCACTATAATTCAACATAATTTTGGAAGTTTTAGCCACAGCAATCAGAGAAGAGAAAGAAATAAAAGGAATCCAAATTGGAAAAGAAGTAAAACTGTCACTGTTTGCAGATGACATGATACTATACATAGAGAATTCTAAAGATGCTACCAGAGAACTACTAGAGCTAATCAATGCATTTGTTAAAGTAGCAGGATAGAAAATTAATGCACAGAAATCTCTTGCATTCCTATACATTAGTGATGAAAAATATGAAAGAGACATTAAGGAAATGGTTCCATTTACCATTGCAACAAAAAGAATAAAATACGTAGGAATAAACCTACCTAAGGAGACAAAAGACCTGTATGCAGAAAACTGTAAGACACTGATGAAAGAAATTAAAGATAATACAAATAGATGGAGAGATATACCATGTTCTTGGATTGGAAGAATCAACATTGTGAAAATGACTCTACTACTCAAAGCAATCTACAGATTCAATGCAATCCCTATCAAACTACCAATGGCATTTTTCACAGAACTAGAACAAAAAATTTCACAATTTGTATGGAAACACAAAAGACCCCGAATAGCCAAAGCAATCTTGAGAAAGAAAAATGGAGCTGAAAGAATCAGGCTCCTGGACTTCAGACTATAATAAAAGCTACAGTAATCAAGACAATATGGTACTGGAACAAAAACAGAAATAAAGATCAATGGAACAGGATAGAAAGCCCAGAGATAAACCCACGCACATATGGTCACCTTATTTTTGATAAAGGAGGCAAGAATATACAATGGAGAAAAGACAGCCTCTTCAATAAGTGCTGCTGGAAAAACTGGACAGCTACATGGAAAAGAATGAAATTAGAACACTCCCTAACACCATACACAAAAATAAACTCAAAATGGATTAAAGACCTAAATGTAAGGCCAGACACTATAAAACTCTTAGAGGAAAACATAGGCAGAACACTCTATGACATACATCACAGCAAGATCCTTTTTCACCCACCTCCTAGAGCAATGGAAATAAAAAGAAAAATAAACACATGGGACCTAATGAAACTTAAAAGCTTTTGCACAGCAAAGGAAACCATAATCAAGACGAAAAGACAACCTTCAGAATGGGAGAAAATATTTGCAAATGAAGCAACTGACAAAGGATTAATCTCCAAAATTTACAATCAGCTCATGCAGCTCAATATCAAAATAACGAACAACCCAATCCAAAAATGGGCAGAAGACCTAAATAGACATTTCTCCAAAGAAGATATACAGATGGCCAACAAAAACATGAAAGAGTGCTCAACATCATTAATCATTAGAGAAATGCAAATCAAAACTACAATGCGAGATCATCTCACACCGGTCAGAATGGCCATCATCAAAAAATCTACAAATAATAAATGCTGGAGAGGGTGTGGAGAAAAGGGAACCCTCAGACACTATTGGTGGGAATGTAAATTGATACAGCCACTATAGAGAACAGTATGGTGGTTCCTTAAAAAACTAAAAATAGAAGTACCATATGACCCAGCAATCCCACTACTGGGCATATACCCTGAGAAAACCATAATTCAAAAAGAGTCATGTACCACAATGTTCACTGCAGCTCTATTTCCAATAGCCAGGACATGGAAGCAACCTAAGTGTCCATCAATAGAAGAATGGATAAAGAAGATGTGGCACATATATACAATGGAATATTACTCAGCCATAGAAAGAAATGAAATTGAGTTATTTGTAGTGAGGTGGGTGGATCTAGAGTCTGTCATACAGCGTGAAGTAAGTCACAAACAGGAAAACAAGTACCATATGCAAACACTTATATATGGAATCTAAAAAAAAATGGTTCTGAAGAACCTAGGGCCAGGACAGGAATAAAGACGCAGACGTAGAGAATGGACTTGAGGACACGGGGAGGGGGAAGGGTAAGCTGGGAAGAAGTGAGAGAGTGGCATGAACATATATACACTACCAAATGTAAAACAGATAGCTAGTGGGAAGCAGCCACATAGCACAGGGAGATCAGCTCGGTGCTTTGTGTCCACCTAGAGGGGTGGGATAGGGAGGGTGGGAGGGAGACACAAGAGGGAGGGGATAGGGGGATATATGTATATGTATGGCTGATTCACTTTGTTATAAAGCTGAAACTAACACACCACTGTAAAGCAATTATACTCCAATAAAGATGTTAAAATAAATAAATAAATAAATAGGCAAGTCACAGAGTGGGAGAAAATATCTGTGAAATGTAAAGAACAAGTATCCAGGATATATATAATTCTATAGTTTAATAATAAAATTCCAACAATCCAATTTTTAAGTGAGCAAAATATTTGAACAAACCTTTCATAATAAATACTGGCCAATAAGCACATAAATAGTGCTGAAGATCATTAGTCTCCAGGAAATGATAATTAGAATTACTACAAACCCTACCAGACTGAATAATATTAAAGTCTGAGCAAACCGTTGCTGGTAAGGATGTGAAGCAGTTGCAACTGACATATATTGTTTATATAGAAAATGGTACAGTCACTTGGAGGAATGTCTCACAGCAATTCCATTCCTAGGTATTTACACAAGAAAGATAAGAATAGATATTCATAAAAAGATTTGTACAATAATGTACATGGAAGCTTTATTCATAATAGCCTTAAACTGCAAACAGCCTAGGTGTCCATTAATAGAAGAATAAATAAACTGACTATGGTATAATAATAATAGGATGAAATACTATTCAACAGTAAAAAGGGAAAATGTACTAATATACAAATGACATGAACAGTTCTCAAAATAATTATACTGAGTAGAAGAAGCCTTCCAGGAAAAAGTGCATACTCTTTGACTCCATCTAAAAGAACTTCTAAACAGGCAAAATTAAACTATTCAGGAAAAAATATCAGAACAGTGGTTGCCTTTTGGATTGGGGAATGACTGGGATAAAGCATGCTGGCGATGCCAGTGTTCTGTACCTTGATCGCAGTTTTGTTACACAGGTCTGTTTGCATTTGTCAAAACTTTGTTAAAAAACACTTAAGATTTGTGCATTTTTATGTGTGTTTTATGTCAAAAGAAAAAAACATATGAGCAAAATATTGAATTCTAGTTATATATGCATGCCTAAGTATTTGGGAAGAAATGTACTGATGTCTGAAATTTATTTTGAATTACATCAAAAAATAAGACGGATTGATGGATAGATAAATATGTAGTAAAATAAGTATAAAACATTTTAATGACAGAATTTAATGGTAGATATATGAATGTTTGCTATAAAGATCTTTCAACTTTATTGATGTTTGAAATTTTTCATAAAAATTTTGAAAAAATTAAAAAAAATAAAAAACATTCTTAAATAAGTTTAGCTAAAATAAAAATTATTAGAGGCCTTGAAAAATATCACTAGATGCGGAAAATTAGTGTTAGGATAAGGAAAAATTTGGAGGCTATATTTTATATGAAAAATGTTAGAAAAGAAGATGTTCAGTCTGAAGAAGAAATTAATAAAAGTAGACATAATGACAGTCATCAAAGATTTAAGAACTTTCAAACAGTTTTCTTTTGAAAGAGAAATTAGTGTGGATTATGAGAACACATTTTAGGTTACTTTGTAGAAACCTTTTTTAATAACCAGCAATCCAACCTTGGAATTAAAATGAATAATTATGTGATACTGGATATATGAAGGTATGATTTAAAAACAATTCCTGAATTAGATGAGGTCTGGGATTAGAGTATAGCAAGTATAGCAGATTTTTGGTTTTGCTTACAGGAAAACAAATGGTGCAGAAAGAGCATGTGGGGCAAGAGAAATTTGTTTTTGTTTTTTAAGAAAGAGGAAAATACAGCATGATTATATGTTAAGAAAGATAATTCAGGAGGAAAGGGAAATATAGGAGAGGGACAGAGAGGGATATAATGGGAGCAAAACTCTAGACTATGATAAAGCAGGTAGAATGTAGTCATAAGTGACAGATAAATCTTTGATAAAAATGCAAGTAGTTCATTTCTTGTGATGGAGGTGAGGCAGCGAATACGAGTACAGTGCAGTAGATTGAGGCATATCATGGTGAGAGAATGAAAGTGTTCTAATAACCTATGAATATATATCTCAACTGCCTAGTCCCTGAAAATTCTGAAAAAGTTTGATTTTTGAATTTTCTTATTTCATGAGAGAGAAATAGAAAAAGAACAGGAAGGATACCAACATTTACAGAATACATACTACATTCCACACACTAAAGAAACTTTACTTGTGTTATCACATTTTATACTCATAAAACTCCTGAAATAAAGGCATTAGTGTGACTATTGTATTGATAAGAAAACTGAGAAACAGAGAGATTAAGCTCTTTGCCCAATATGATACATTGAAATGACAAAGTCAGGATTTAGAACAAAGGTCTGGCTGACCTTAGACTCCCTGTTCTTTCCATAACTCATCATTTCCTAAATAATTGAAAACTACATGCAAGAAACCCCATTCAAATTCATTTTAATGAAAAATTAATACTGATATGTTTTTAAAATCTTTCCTAGGGTGCAAATTTTATGATAATGGTTTGAAACAATTATTATAAGCTTTCTTTATTTTCAGTTTTCAAGGACTTAAGACCACATTGGCACTCTTGTGGTACTTAACAGACAATCCCTAAGGAGGGAACTTAGAAACTAATATGTATTTTTTATAGTTCAAAATATGTCTTAATTTGCTAATTCATCCATTTTGTTATATAATTTTGATGCCCAATAACTACTTATATTTTTTTTGAAAATGACAACACACCATATGTTTAATGTAAAAAATCCAGCACTATTTTCACAAAGTCTTGAATTTCAGGTAAAATATCTTATATTTTGAAAATAGTGCAGTGTCAGAAAGTAACTGTCCACATGGTGATGAATATCAGTAATTCTTTTTCATTTGTCTACAGTAGGAAAATCAGTTGTGTATTCTGCCATTTTATTAGTGTGTATGGTCATTTATAAATCAACAGCTTAACTTTAACAAAAATTTTGCACTGTTAGCAGGTAAATATCTGATGCTATCTGTGCGTGGGAGATTCGATAATACTTGAGAAATCTTTATAAACTGGAGAAAAGAAACTCTTATTCTGCTTTCTCTAATTATTATTAATATTAAAAAATCTCAGAAATATGTACATCATCAAAAGAGTTATTTATAAAGTTAGTAGAATGCAAAATAATTTTGTTGGAAGTCAAAACAAACTGCTGCACAAAGAAGCATACTAATATTATATGTAACTCCACTCCCCTCCCCTCATCCTTTTTAATGATGGAAACAAATAACCAAGACAGAACAGGTCTTAGAAAATGTTAAGGTTGCTCAAAATGCAAATTTTCAGGAAAAGCGTTATACAATATATAGGGATATAGGAGACAAGTCTGTTGTTTTTAGAAACACAAGTTATAACAATTTAGAAATATTTAGATAAATTATTTTATGATAAACACTCTGGATGGTACATTATAGAGAGTCTGGATTATGTTGACTTCTTAAAAAAAAAAAAGAGTATTGAGCTTCTGGAAGGCAGTAAGGTGGATCCTTTTGATCCCATGAAGCTTTTATTCTTTGGGCAGTTTATTTTAGTTATTTTACTCCTAGGGTGTGGTCTTACTCTATGCATGAGTCCTACTCTTAAGATTTGGCTTTCAAGGATTTTACCTGAAATTGAGTGAGTGACGGCCTTGCAAGGAAGTCCTCTTCACTTTGGTCAAGCTGAAATATCATGGTGTGACCATGATTCAGCCGTGCAGCATTAGGTCTTGCCCTTTGCATTTGCAGTGCAGCTATTGATCAAAGACTCATAAGGAACCCCCACATAGGCTTCTGTATCATCATCATTAGCCTTGCAATTAGCAGCCACTTCATTAGCCTTAACTTCAATCTGTGATCTTTAGTTCAGGGAAACCATGGCTCGCTCATATTCTCTGTCTAGTTTTGTAATTATTTATGGTACAGAATACGTCCGATACCAATTACTCCACTGTAGCTGGAAGTGGAA
Source organism: Balaenoptera acutorostrata (assembly GCF_949987535.1). Classification (NCBI taxonomy): domain Eukaryota; kingdom Metazoa; phylum Chordata; class Mammalia; order Artiodactyla; family Balaenopteridae; genus Balaenoptera; species Balaenoptera acutorostrata. The sequence continues at coordinate 38,048,916 of NC_080074.1, forward strand.
GTTATATAGATAAATTATTAACCAAAACAGAATGAGGGTTTTGTTTTGTTTTTTCTCCTAAAAACTCTTTCCTGAAGGGTATGTATTGAATCAATTTTAAAATCACAGGTATTCTATGTATATTGTAGGAGGGAGTAAATCAATATTACCTTTTGTAACTTATGCTATTTGTTGTTAACTGAGCTTTCTAGCATAAAATAAAATTATGCAGATATTACATCAAAGAAAGGTAGTAAGTAAAAACACTAATTGTGCAATTCATGGGAAAAAGCAGTATGACCACTTTAGTTTTTCCTTTTTAGAACTTTACACATTCCCCAGCTCCGTTAATTGAAAAGGCCTAGAGGCAATGAAAGCATACTAGTATTGAGCTCTTCTAGCTTTCACATACTGGTTTCTAAGTATCTTTTCCCAGTAGAAAAAAGAGGCTTTTTGAAAACATGACTGATTTCAAGTCTGGGTCAGGAAGTGTACAAGACAAGCCTGACATCCCGTTGTGCTGGAAAGTAAGTTATAGAAAATAAATGAGGTGATATCAAAGTTCACAGGAAGTGTCACTGACTAAAGATGAGAGAGTGTGAGTCTCAAAAAAAAAAAAAAAAAGACTGACTTTGTTTAAAACACAGTGAGTACTAAAGGTCATGAGTTTATCACAGTATTTAAAAGAAAGGAGAGAGAAAGAAAATTCACTCCACACCACAAGAAATAGATAGCAGAGCAATTATTCTAATTGAATTTAAAGTATGATACTTAAAAAAAAAAGAATTACTCAATTATTCTACCTTTCCAACATAAACTATAATTCTATGTAACAAAAAGACCCTAGTAGGTGGAGAAAACTGTCTTTTATAAGAGAAGAATTCCACGTAATAAATGCAGAAGTAAAGACATAATTAGAAAACACTCTCTTGCTACTACTAACAAAAGAACTGATTTGGGCAATGGCCAATAATGGATGCTAAAACCATTAGGTGAAACTTGATGGAGAATTTTGCAATGAAGGAATCAGACTGCAACCATATGAAACTACATATCAATCAGTATCACTGAACTGAGACAATTGGACAATATGTGCCTCCAAAGAGATGCAATATGATGAAGAAAGCATCGCCTATAAAATATTTTTGCAAAAAAAGAAAACAAAGTACTTGAATTGAATCAAGTTTTTAAGGACTTATATCCAGTCTAACAGAATACAGTGTGAAATGCCACAGGAAATAATCACCCAAACCAGACTGTGGATCATATATAACTAATCTAATTTCCTCAAAAAAGCAATGACAAGAAAAATAGAGTGGGAGGAGGGGAGACTTTTCTATATTAAAAAAATAAAAGAGACAGACAGAGAATGATTTAGGAAATACAATACCAAATACAAAGAATGGACCCTTTGGATTGGATTCTAATTTTTAAAAAAGCAAATGTAAAAGGATATTTTTCAGACAATTAAAGGCGTTTTAGCTGATAATAAGAAATTGTTAATTTTGTTAATTGTTCATAGTAATAATGACATTATGAATTTTTAAGAAAATTACTTTCTTTGCTTTTGATGTATACTAAAATTGGGTGAAATGATATGCTGTCTGGGATTAGCTTTAAAACACTTCAGCCTTATCCCCACCCTCACCACTTGTCTTTCCCCCAGAAAAGGGCAAGGAAGATAGATTGAAACAAGTACAGTAAAATATACAGGATTTTTGAAACTGGGTGATGGGAGTCACAGGAGCTTATTTTACTCTACTGTTGTGTATGTTTGGAAATTTTATTAATGCAAATTTATAACAAGGTAATAAAGATAACTGTGAAGTTGTATTTTACTGTCTTTGAAGAGAAATGTTTAAAACAGGCCTTATTTTAAAATGTGATGTTAATTTCCTCAATGGTCCTAGACAGGAACTTGAACTCAGTTCATGTGTAGCATCAGTATGACACATACACCCAGCAGGAAACAGACGGCACCCTCAAAGAAGTTAACTGACAAAAGTTTAATGGCTGAATTATTTTTAGAGATGAGTTCAGGGTGAAGGAAACCAAGGGATGGTGAAGCCTAAGGGATTTACGGAAGCGAGTATTATCCTAGGCCTGAAAAAACAAGGGCAGGGAATGAAACAGTGTTGCTGGAATCTTTGAGAGCTGGAACCCTGGGAATGGGCCACAGGAAAGGAGCTAGAGCTGTGGAGACAAGACATGTGCAGGAAAAGCATCATCATCTTCTATTCCCCTGCTGCTGTCTTCCATCTCCGTAGTCCAGCTGGAAATCAGAGGCTGCAGTCCACAGAGGGCAGACTACAGGAGCACACAGTAGGGCAGAGGTGGGCAGAGAATTGATGGTAGATGGGGGAGGCGAGGAAAAGTGCAATGGAGAAAAGTATTAATCTAAGTGTTTATTCCACTAAAAATCTGGTTCTGATTTGAAATAATTTCGAAACGTAAGGTGAAGTTTTACAAGGTTTTCAGAAGTTTCATAGTATGGACAATATCTGTCAAATTTGTGTTTTTGTAATTCATAAGTTGCCAATTGCTTCCAAATCTTGGCTTTTCTGAGACAACATGGATGGACCGTAAGGGTATTATGCTAAGTGAAATAAGCCAGAAAGAGAAAGACAAATACTACATGGTATCACGTATATGTGGAATCTAAATAAAAAGTCAAACTCATAGAAACAGAAAGTAGAAAAGTGGTTGCCAGGGACTGGGATGTTTGAGAAATAGGGAGAGTTTGGTACAAACTGTCAGCTAAAAGATGTCTGTGGTCTAAGGTTCTACTGAATAACATGGTGACTATAATTGATAACACAGTACTGTATAATTTAAATTACTAAGAGAATAGAACTTAAATATTCTCACCAAAAAAAAAAGATAAATGTTAAATGATTCCTCCCTAGATGGGAGGAATTATTTCACATGTATATGTATATCTAATCATCATGATGTAAAATTTAAATATCTTACAATTTTGTCAATTATAACTCGATAAGTGTGAAAAAAATCATTCATTGCCTTAAGTGGAAATACTAACATGTTACATTTTAATAATATTTGATCACTATATTTATATTTTAGAGTATACTAAAATGTTCTTTTTCCCAATGCTATACTTTCTCTTTCACTTGCCAAACTTTTTAATAACATTTTAACCTCTGTTTTTAATAAATACGGTCAATTGAAAGACAAACAACCTGAAGTTAAAATTACTATTAATCTTTAATCCAAATGATAATTTACAGAATTCTAAAATGAAGGTATCCATGAAAAAATGGCATCCAATAATTTTAAAAGCTGTGTCATGAATGTGGCAAGAATTTAAACACAAGAATTTAAATAAAAGACGTGTTGGAAACTATATTTGAAAAACTGCATGGACCAAGATCATGCTATTTCTTTTAATTTCAAAACTGTACTAAATTGGCAAGAAAAGAATGAATTTAGTCAAGAGATTTTGAGCATCACAGCCCCATTCAATTGTGTATGCACTGTATAACTGAGTGAATAAAAGCTACGTTACAAGTTAGGATTGAATCTCTGCCCATTTGACCCACATATTCATATAGTTTTCAGTAAAAGAGAAATTACACCAGGTCAGTTAAACAGGCAATGAAAACTTTTTTCAAGACTATCACAACAGAAAAGAGAGACTGTTGTAATAGGGCAGAAGTATTGAACTCTACTCCACTGAAACGAAAAGTGGAAAAGTACTGAAGGACATGGGGGTGTGGGAGGGGAGGCTCGATGAATGCGAATAGGCTAATTGATGCTTATAGAAGTTAGGTTCCTACCCTCCCACAGAAACTGGGAGATAGAGGTGATATCTTTCTTGATGATTACACTTCAGAGAAATGAATCCCAGGTCCTTGAGAAGGACATTCCTGGGTTGTAGAAGATTTACATCTCCAAAGGGCATAGAAATAATTTACAAGTGCAAGTTTTCTAAAGTAAATGTTCTAAGAAGGGAGATCAGGGGCATATACTAAAGAAGAAACTTGGTTGAAGTTTAGTAAAGCTGAGGGGAACATTAAGGAAAGTCCATCTTGGTCAGCTATATCAATATTCAAATTATTGGACTGAAATGAAGATGTCATAAAACAATGTATTTTGTATTTGATGTTTTCAAGGCATTTAGGGATATATTACTATTCAAAGTTAATCTTACATTTAATCTCTAGAGAATCTGGTTAATTGTACATTTTGTTTTACTTCAAAGAGTTATACTTTCATAAAACTAAGGCTTCCATATACCAGTAAAATGATGTGAGGACTCTTTATCTTAGACTGAGTAAGCAGCCAATTTGTTGTCATAGATAATGAGGGGACAGGAGCAGCCCAACTGTTGAAAAAAGTAATAAACCTGCCTGTTAACTACTGAAAGGAATTCTGTTTACCAGGGATCCTTTGTGGGAGGGTTGGCATAACCATAAATTGTAAATCAAAGCATAAACAACCATTGTATGACAAAAAATTCTTTTAGGCAATTCAGTGAAGAAAATCCACCAGAAAATTGTTCTCTTCTCTCTTTTCTAATTGATATGCAATTTATGTTCCAAAAAGCTCTAGTCTCTTTTGGCTTAAAACTTTATACCTGCTGCTCCTTAAGCTGTCTTGTTTTTAAAGCTGGGTGAAAGTACACAGGGGAATATGTTGGTAGAATATTTAAGGGAGAATAATTCTATAAAATCCCTTGGAAAATGTAAGCAAGGAAAAATAAGTTGTATTTTTTGAACAAAGAAAAGACAAATCTAAGGTTACCTTCTCTTAGATATGACCAAAATGCTGGAATTGAAGACATTTGGAATAAATATGCTTTTATAAAACAAAAGAATGATTTATTTAGGTACAGAAAGAATATTTGCAAATGTTTGAGGGAAAAAAACAAGAAAGAACAAAATCAACAAAGAATTATGAGGAAAAGTTGTGGAAGTGGGGAAAAGAGGCCATTTTCTGAAAATACTGATGTCCAGTTTACATCTGAATGAGAAACTGAACATTAATATTAGAACCAGTTTATAGATATAGCCGTATACTATTTGTAGTTTTGTAGCTACTCATGCTTAAATTAATCATTAGAACATAAAGTATAGCTCATTTTTGTATGAGGTCACACACTTAAAAATATATTTATATGTATATATGTTTTTTTCCTTTTCAAGCTCATTCTTCTCTATCTGCTAATAAATTTGAAGTTATTCAAAGCAAAGCTCACCACCAAAGCTCTCCCTATCAATTACATCTATGACTGTGTTTTTTTGTTGTTTGTTTGTTTAATCACCTGAAGGAAGATAGCTAGATGAGTCACAGCTCGTATATCTGATCTAGGACTGTAATCTAAGCTCCAAAGCAAATACCAACAGTTTACCTGGCATCTTCTCCTGGGTGTCTGAAAGCACCTCAACACATCCGAAGTTGAATTAAACCCAAACGCAATCCTGTGAAAGGCAGCACCCTGCTCACTTCCTTTTCCCTCACCACCCTCCTTATCCAGTGCTTTCCCATGACTTGTGACTTTTACATCTTAAATGTTTTTTGAACCTTTTTGCTTCTCTCCATTTGTACTGCCACCACCTTCATCCAAGCTAGCATCCTTTGACATCTACATAATTGCAACAGCCTGGACCATCCACATCTTTCTTCCTTCCCCTTTCCTCACCTCCTATACCAACATATTTCTGTCACTTTTCACTTCAGCTGGAGTGAGATTTCTCGAGTGTAGAGCTAACCACCACATCAACCTCATCTTTCAATTTTTTAATGGCTTCCCTTTGCTTTTAAAATAAAACAGAATTATTTTATATGACTTTCAAGAGTCCTACCTTGCCAGCCTTATCTCACCCCAGGCTTTCCCTTGCTGTTTCACAGCAACCACACTGGCTTTCTTTTGCTCTTTTACCACTTCACTAACATACTACATACAGGCATACCTTGGAGATATTGCAAGCTTGGTTCCAGTCTACTGCAATAAATGAATATTGCAATAAAGTGAGTTACATGGAATTTTTGGTTTCCCAGTGCCTATAAAATTCACAATCACACTATATTGTAGTGTGCAATGACATCATGTCTAAGCAAACCATGCACACACCTTACTTAAGAAAAACTCTATTGCTAAAAATGCTAACCATCACCTGAGCCTTCAGTGAGTCGTAATCTTTTTGCTGGTGGAGGGTCTTGCCTCCATGTTAATGGTCGGTGACTGACCAGGATGCTGGTTGCTCAAGGCTGGGGTGGCAGTGGCAATTCCTTAAAGTAAGACAACATTGAAGTTTGCTGAATCAATGGACTTTTTCTTTCACGAACAATTTCTCTATAGCAGGCAATGCTATTTGATAGCATTTTACCCACAGTAGACTTCTTTCAAAATTGGAGTCAATCCTCTCAAACCCTGCCTCTGCTTTATTAACTAAGTTTATGTAATATTCTAAATCCTTTGTTGTCATTTCAACAATCTTCACAGCATCTTCGCACTGTGAAGTTTCCATCTCAAGAAACCACTGTCTTTGCTCATCCATAAGAAGCAACTCCTTATCTTTTCAAGTCTTATTATGAATTATTGTAGCAATTCAGTCCCATCTTCAGGTTCCACTTCTAATTCTAGTTCTCTCACTATACCCACCACCTCTGCAGTTACTTCCTCCACTGAAGTCTTGAACTCCTCAAAGTCATCCATCAGGCTTGGTATAAACTTCTTCCAATCTCCTGTTAACGTTGATATTTTGTCCTTTTCCCATGAATCATGAATGTTCTTAATGGCATCTAGAACGGTGTATCCTTTCCAGAGGTTTTCAATTTACTTTGCCCAAATCCATCAGAGGAATCAATATCTATGGCAGCTATAACCTTAAGAAATGCATTTTTTAAATAATAAGACTTGAAAGTTGAAATTACTCCTTGATCCACAGGCTTCTGACGGATATTGTATTAGCAGAATGAAGACAACATTAATCTCATTGTATGTCTCCATCAGAGCTCTTGGGTGACCAGGTGCATTGTCAGTGAGCAGTAATATTTTGAAAGGAATCTTTTTCTGAGCAATAGGTCTCAACAGTGTGCTGAAAATATTTAGTAAACCATGTTGTAAATAGATGTGCTGCCACCCAGGATTTGTTGTTCCATTTAGAGAGCACAGGCAGAGTAGATTTAGCATAAATTTTAAGGGCCTTATTTGGGAATGGTAGACGAGGATTGGCTTCAATTTAAAGTCACCAGCTGCATTAGCTCCTAACAAGAGAGTTACTTAACCTGTCCTTTGAAGCTTTGAAGCCAGGCATTGACTTCTTCTCTCTAGCTGTGAAAGTGCTAGATGGCATCTTCTTTCAATATAAGGCTATTTCATCTACGTTGAAAATCTGTTGTTTAGTGTAGCCACCTTCATTAATGATCTTAGCTAGATCTTCTGGATAACTTGTTGCAGCTTCTACATCAGTTCTTCCGGCTACACCTTGCACTTTGATATTATGGAGATGGCTTCTTTCTTTAAACCTCATGGGCCCACCTCTGCTAGCTTCAAACTTTTCTTCTGCAGCTTCTTTACCTCTCTCAGCCTTCACAGAATTGAAGAGAATTCAGGCCTTGCTCTGGATTAGGCTTTGGCTCAAGAGAATGTTATTGCTGGTTTGATCTTCTATCCAGACCACTGAAACTGTCTCCATATCACCAAGAATGCTGTTTAGCTTTCTTACCATTTGTGTGTTCACTGGAGTAGCACTTTTAATTTCCTTCAAGAACTTTTCCTTTGCATTCACAACCTGGATAACTGTTCAGTGCAAGAGGCCTAACATATGGCCTGTCTCAGCTTTCAACTTGCCTTCCTCACTAAGCTTAATCATTTCTAGCTTTTGATTTAAAGTGAAAGACGTGATTCTTCCTTTCACTTAAGTACTTAGAAGCCATTGCAGGGTTATTAATTGGCCTAATTTCAAAATTGTTGTGTCTCAGAATAGGGATTTCGAGGAGAGGGAGAGAGATGAAGGAACTGCTAGTTGGTCAATGGAGCAGTTAGAACACACACAACATTTATCAATTATGTTGGCCATCTTATATGGGCGTTATTTATGGTGTTCCAAAACAATTACAATAGTAACATCAAAGATCACTGGTCACAGATCACCATAACAAGTATAATATTAATAAAAAGTTTTGAAATATTGGGAGAATTACCAAAATGTGACACAAAGACACAAAGTGAGCAAATGCTATTGGAAAAATGGTGTCAATAGATTTGCTCAATGCAAGATTGCCTTGAAGCTTCAATTTATAAAAAAAAAAAAAAAAATGCAGTATCTGCAAAGTGCAATAAAATGAAGTATGCCTGTGTATCCTGTCCTCAACTAGAGATTTATGCTTGCTAGTCCCTCTGCTTGAAATGTTTTCTCCTCAAATGGCCGTATAGGTTCTTCTTTAAGGTCTTTGCTCAAATATCACTTCCTCAGCGAGATCTTCCCTGACCATCCTATTTAAAATTTAGAACTTTTACACCAACTTCTACACTTCCTATTGTTCCCTCTATTCTTTCAATGTCCTAGTTTTTCTCCATGGCTATTATCATCTTGTTGTATACTATATATTTTATTTATTTTGTTTATTTTATGCACCGTCCCATTAGAATGTAATCTCCCTGCCTGATGGCATTTTTCTCTGTGAACTGGTAATATCGAAGAGCCTAAAAGAGTACCAAGAACATAGTGCTGCATATTCTCCATTTGCTTTACCAGGTCTGCTTCAAGTTCTTTCCCTGCATGTTCTGTGCTATGGGAGGCTGGCCTCTACAGATTACCAATTTGGACTCCCTTGCCCTCTGGCTTTATACTTGCAGAAATTTGCCAGTGGGAAATACTTTCAGAGACTCAGAGGAGAAAGGAAATTTAGGGTTTATATTTATTCCCCTTGAAGCACCCCAATAGTGGCTATGTTTGTCCATTTAAGGTCACAGCTGTCCCATAACACCTTTTCAAAGGTTCTAGGATCCCCAGGTCTGGTAACTGCTAGCTGTCCTTGCCCCTCAGGGGACAAGTCTTCTGTTTTAATTGCTAGGCTTTTGTCCTGTTTCTTTTATTCCTTCAACCCTTCCTACACCCTTGTAACTTATCCTTCATTGAATCTCAGTTACCCACTTGAGTGTGCCATCTATTTCCTGCAGGTACGCAGACTGATAAAGTAAGCATTTAACAATGAGACCAAAAAAATAGTGTTAATAAAACTATTTCTAGGAAAATAAGATGTGTAAAACATGGTATATTTCTAAGTACACTGTTAATGCTCAATAAATATGTACTAATTATTAGACCAAAATTTATTCTCAATATTGGCATCAATAAATTCTGTATAGCATTTTGTATACAGTATAGCATTTTAGCATTTACTACAGCACACAGTATAGCATTTTACTAAATCCATCTGCTCTTTCCCAGGTTAAAATGTGTCATCAATAACCAGAAAGTAATATAGTAATAACTTTATTAAGACATGGGTTTTCATGATTAATTTGTTGTCATTTTATAAAAATTCAAGTGTGTTCTCTAAAACTGCTGCAGTAGCAAAAATATATTTACTTTGTTTTATGTTAGCTGGGTGACTCCTCTGTGTACAATAATGTAGTTCAAATACAGCTCAATTTATGATGCAAGAAGAAGATAAATCATAGAAAAAGGATTCTAAAAATAGCCAGTGATTACCTGTCAGCAATCTGAGCTTCAGACTGCTATACAAAGCAACTCACTTCTACTTAATTGAGACAGTAGCCACAAAATCCAAGTGGCCAAATATAAAGCTATGGGGAATTCAACAATTAATTTAAAGGTATGTTTCGAATTCTGTGTTCTACTTAACGTTGTGCATAATTTTTTTTAGGAAGGTAAATCTACATGATGCTACTTATGACTTTTAAAAATTCTCCCTAGTGAAGAAATCAACACTGCAGCCTTCTGTATGGAATTCCTCTTAAGCTCACACCTGAGCAAAACGTAATCTCTAAGACATTGCATGGGATCCCAGAAGATCTTTAATGAGCTGAGATAAGAATTACACTGATGTCTACAGGGAGTCCAACAAGTTCTTCTTTGCCAAGAAGATAAAATTCAAAAGAGGGAGGACCAGAGCCTTTGGTCAAGATATAAACTTAAAAAGAAAATTATACAATTTTATTTCTATAGCCACACTATGTAATTTATTTCATACTGTAGTTATAATTTTTAAACTACATAATTAGTAATTTTAGTTTTGGTCACTTAATCTAGTCATTTACTTTTATCAACAGTACAAAATACATGATTCTAAATAAATCTGATGTTGTTTAAGGCCAAATGTCCTTTGAGACATTTCAAATAAATCCATGTGGAATCTATATTTCTGTCATTCATATCCACTATGACTACAAAAGGCAAAAAAAGCTTCATATTCCCCTATTTTCCACAAATTCATTTAATTCAAATTCTTCTGTGTCAACTACGTATGACATTTGTCTTCCAGATTTATAGTTAAGCAATTTGTCAGAAATCTCTTCACTCCTGGTACATAGAACCCAACCAGCTGTTTTCAATTTTTATCCCTTCCAAGCCTTTTGGCTCAGTGACAGTATCTCACCTCAAAAAAAGTCATTGATGGGGCTTCCCTGGTGGCGCAGTGGTTGAGAATCTGCCTGCTGATGCAGGGGACACGGGTTCGAGCCTTGGTCTGGGAAGATCCCACATGCCACGGAGCAGCTGGGCCCGTGAGCCACAATTGCTGAGCCTGCGCGTCTGGAGCCTGTGCCCCGCGACGGGAGGGGCCGCGATAGAGAAAGGCCCGCGCACCGCGATGAAGAGCGGTCCCCGCACCGCGATGAAGAGTGGCCCCCGCTTGCCGCAACTGGAGAAAGCCCTCGCACGAACCGAAGACCCAACACAGCCAAAAAAAAATAAATAAATAAATAAATAAATAATAAAGTGTTGCTTGAAACTATCAAAAGTTTAAAAAAAAAAAAAAAAAAAAAAAAAAAAAGTCATTGATGTCTTGGGATAAGATGATGAATAAGAAATTCCTTTGGAAATTTCAATATTCTCTATATACAAAAATTGTTGAAAATCATATTTTATTCATATTATCTTCCAGATTGATTTGTATCTTCAACAACAACGTACTTTTTTTTTTTCCACTCTGTTTGGAAACTTTGTTATCTATATTCTTATCTCTTGGAGCTAGTAATGCCATTCTTTAATTTTTTTTTTAACTAATTAATTAATTTATTTATTTTTGGCTGTGTTGGGTCTTCGTTTCTGTGCGAGGGCTTTCTCTAGTTGCGGCAAGCAGGGGCCACTCTTCACTGCGGTGCGCGGGCCTCTCACTATCGCGGCCTCTCTTGCTGCGGAGCACAGGCTCCAGACGCACAGGCTCAGTAGTTGTGGCTCACGGGCCCAGTTGCTCCGCGGCATGTGGGATCCTCCCATACCAGGGCTCGAACCCGTGTCCCCTGCATTGGCAGGCAGATTCCCAACCCCTGCACCACCAGGGAGGCCCCCATTCTTTCTAATTGTCACTTATTCTCAGCTCTGGAGTATACAGTGTCCTTGACTAATTTCCACCCAATGCCGCATTTCCGCCTATGCTAACTGTTTGAGGATGTGGACAGACCCATAGCCACATTTTACAATTGTAGGGTCTGCTTAGGGTTCCCCTGGAGTTGTGCAGTGTGTGAAGTAGGATTTCTCTGTGGATAGGCAAGAGAAACAAGCTTAAAATCCTACAAAAACATTTGCTAAGTATTTCCCTAATGTCATCAGAGAATTAGTATAGCTGACTACAACTACAAATGTAGGTACCCATAATATCACACCACGCAAAAATTGCTTCTGGGAATTAAAGGCTCTTCCAGTTCCTCAGTCTAATGATAAAAATGGCCCAAAGTTCAGTCTGTTCACAGATCACTTAGGATAAGGAAATGCCTTATCATGCTCCAGAGAGTCTAATTCTGAACATTTCCCACTCCAGAGTAAAATAAAGACTGCTATGCTAACTGTTGTGAGTGTTCATCTTAATTTGTCTAATCCAGCTACATTTTTAAAGATCTAAAAAGTCTAAGTTCAATGAAAATCTATGGAAGATGTTTAACCAAAGTTAATTTAAATTTGTTGATATTAAAATAGCTTAAAATGTAGTCAATAAGAAGATCAATAACTTTGTTTTTAATTCAATAACTTCATTAATTCAATAACTTTATTAATACTTTATTAATCAGATCATGTGACTTTTTTCCTCATGGAATTAAGATTCCCTGCTTTGATGATTTCCACTCAATATGGAAATCATAAGTTTTAGCTTAATCAGTATTCAGTGCTTAGATTATATGGCTATGTAAATGTTAAATGTTATTCATTGTTGAGTATATTGTGATTTATATTTCCTTTCTTGAATATCTTTTTATAAAGTTAATAACTTTTTTATTTTTTCATAAATTTGTTGTTGTTTTTGAATTCTCTGGTGAAAGCCTATAATCACAAAGATGATAAAATATGAAAGGGTTATGTTGAAGAAGACACACCAATGGAAAATTTAAAATGCCAAAAGTTCATCATATTAGTAGAGTTTTGCAGAGAAAGAGAACAAATAGGATGTGTGTATATATGTAAATATGTATATCTCTATCTATCTGTCTATCTATCGAGAGATTATAAGGAGCTGGCTTACACAATTATGGAGACTGGCAAGTCCAGATCTATAATGTGGACCTGCAGGCTCAAGCCCCAGGAAAGCTGACAGTGCAGCTCCAATCTGAAGGCCAATAGATGAAGACTTAGGAAAGCAATAGATACAGATAAACTCCAAAAATAGTCTGCTGGAGAATTTGCTCCTGCTCAGGGAGGCCATTCTTTTTGTTCTATTTAGGCCTTCAACCGATTAGATGAGGCGCACTCACACTATGGAGGGTAATCTGGTTACTTACACTTTACTGACTTAAAAGTCAATCTCATCCAAAACCACTCTCCAAGTTGATACATAAAAGTAAACATCACATCCATGACCTTATTTAAAATTATATCCCAACATAATCAGGTTTTCCTCGCAATATGTGTATCTTAGGAAAATTTTGAGAAAAAATATGGTCTCCTCCCTACATGATTATTTATTTGAAATAGTAGTTGGCTTTGTTGCATCCCCTGGGGATACAAAAGGTCAAATAAAGAGAGAACATGAGTTTTCTTTTTTTTTTTTTTTTTTTAAGGATTTTCTTATTTATTTATTTATTTATTTATTTTTATTTTATTTTTGGCTGTGTTGGGTCTTCGGTTCGTGCGAGGGCTTTCTCCAGTTGCGGCAAGCGGGGGCCACTCTTCATCGCGGTGCGGGGACCGCTCTTCATCGCGGTGCGCGGGCCTTTCTCTATCGCGGCCCCTCCCGTCGCGGGGCACAGGCTCCAGACGCGCAGGCTCAGCAATTGTGGCTCACGGGCCCAGCCGCTCCGCGGCATGTGGTATCCTCCCAGGCCAGGGCTCGAACCCGTGTCCCCTGCATTAGCAGGCAGACTCTCAACCACTGCGCCACCAGGGAAGCCCCAGAACATGAGTTTTCAGTGACTAGAATTGAAGCAGAGAGAAAGAAATAAACTATAATTTTTTAATACTTATGCTGCTGTCTCTCTGTTCTTTTTTTTTAAATTGTCTCTCATACTTCCCTAGACCTGTGCTCTACAATGTGGAAGCCACTAGCCACATATGCCTCTTTAAATTTAAATTAATTAAAATTAAATACAGTTAAAAATTCATTTACTTGGTCACACTTGCTACACTTCAAGTGTTCAATGGCCACATGTGGTTACTCTACTGCACAGTGCATATATATAGAACATTCATATTACCACGAAATGGTCTATTGAACAGCACTGCCCTAGACAAATAATATAGAATTATTAATCATGAACAAATATATTGTGCCTGTCTTGTGAGAAGACTGAAGCATGAGTTGGGCTTACAAAGGCTGCTTGATTCTTTTTACCATTAATAAAAGATGCTTGAAATCCAAAACAAATAAAACCTGAAAGAAATCTTACCTTTAAAACACTCCATTAGGATTTCTTGGTTTTTATAACTCAGCCTATGACTCAATTGATAATAAAAGCCAAGACATGAGAAAGAACATGACATATTAGAGGAAAAGCAATGTGCTTCATATTTGGGAATATGGCACACGAGGAAGAGTGCTGGCCTGTCAGGGGCAGGTGAAGAGCTAGGTTCTGAAGGTGTACGTGAAACATATTAAGAAGTTTAGTTTTAGTCCCAAGGACAGTAGAAAAGATATTCAAAATTCTTAAACATGGAGGTAGCATAAGCAGATTATTTTCTTTAGAAGCAGCTCTTAGTTTTATGAAGAAAGCAAGCTAAAAAGCAGATAGGATTTAGAGTTAATCTTTTCTGGATTCACATTATTTTTTTGTCTGTCACAATCTGGATGGTTTGGTACAAGTTCCTTAAATTCCATCTATCCTAGTTTCTCATTTGCAAAATGGAGCTAATAATACTTCATGAGTTGTTAAGATAAACAAATGGAATAAAATATGTAACGTGCCTATTGAATACTTGATATTCAATAGGAATTTTGTAATTTGCTAGTGCATAGTCCTTCCCTTATTCACATATGTTTTTATTGAAGCTATCAAAAGATATGAAATGGAAATTATGCAAGTTTATATTATATTTGAGCCCATAGCTCAAGATGATTTATACATGGTTTAATTGCTGGGAAGTATAAGAAGTCTGAGATCAGGTAATAGCTTGTCAATCAACCTGTGACAGCTCTGAGTCCAGCAACATCAGGATATAAATGAACACCTCGTATCAAGTGGAAGCAGACATCTTGCAGATGTACTGAACACCTAACTTACCAGCTATTCTGAGACCCGTCGATATAGCATTAGGCATGGTCACGATACATACAAAGGAGAAAATAGTTTTTATCATATCAAAATGTTTTTCAGTTACTGTCATGGTTCACTGGGTACCACAAACCCAGAGGTGTGCTTTCAATCTTCAAGAGATGTGTATAATTTATATTTTCTACAACTGAGAATACATATTATGAATATACTTATTTGATCCCCTCATATGCCTAGAAAGCTTTCCTCCTAGAGAGTCACCTAACTTGTTTTTATGCTTCATTCAGGCATCTGCTCAAGTGTCACTCTTCCAAGGGCACCTCCTTGACCATGTCACCTAAAATAGCATTTTTCCACACTAATTTGAAAAGAAACATTCACCCCAATGTTCATAGCAGCACTATTTACAATAGCCAAGACATGGAAGCAACCTAAGTGTCCAACGATAGATGAATGGATAAAGAAGATGTGGTACATATGTATAATATAGCCATAAAAAAGAATGAAATTTTGCCATTTACAATAACATGGATGGTCTTGGAGGGTATTATACATAGTGAAATGTCAGATAGAGAAAGCCAAAACTGTATGTTATCACTTATATGTAGAATCTAAAAATATAAAACAAACTAGTGAATGAAACAAAAAAAAAACAGACTCATAGATGTAGAGAGCAAATTTGTGGTTACCAGTGGAGGGTGGGAAGTGGGGAGGAGCAAGATCGGGGTAGGGGATTAAGAGGTACAAACCACTATGTATAAAATAAATATACTACAAGGATATATTGTACAACACAGGGGATATATTTTTCTATAATAACTATAAATTAAGTATAACATTTAAAAATTGAGACACTACATTGTACACCTGAAATTTATATAATATTGTAAATCAATTATACCTGAATAAAATATTTTTAGAAAATAAAATTCACAGAAAAATAATAATAATAAAAAAAAGAAACATTCAACTAGTGAATACATTAGTAGTGTTGATAAGACTTGGTCCTGTAGTCTTGCATTTATTTATCTTGGATTGTTTTTAAAATTCAAATTGCCACATTTGAAATCTCTCACTAAATGTCTTGAAAGATATTTCCAAAGAGGTTACTTGAAGGAAAACCTAACTACTAATTATCTTGTTCTCACATGTGACCACTAGCACATGACAAGGAATGGACAAAAATTGTGTTTGTACCAAATATTTTCATCTTTGTGTTGGGAACCTGGAAAGGCTTGAGTCTAGATATTTCAAATAGCCTGGGTATAACAGTCAGGAAAGTAGAATTAAAATGATAAAGTACTCATCTTAAGAATAAAGAAAAATTTATCGAACCTACAAGTCTACTCTACACTTTCCAGGAAGTCATTGTCAGTCATTAGTTCTGTTTTGTCTGGATTGTTTTATTATCTGTAAAGCATTGTTGGTTTATGCAACGATTTGAATACTTTATTTAAACCTATTTTATAAAAATGAGTGGAAAGCAGAAAAATAAAGTGCTAATACTTAATGATTATTCAAGTAAGACAAAGATGGAAATTATTGGGCATGTTAAAAAGCAGCAAATATTTGGCCTCAATTAAATTCTTAAAAAAAATAGCAGTTTTCCAGTGTTTTAAGTTTTACTCAGAGGATCAAATTTGATCTTTGGCAACATATACTGTTAATTGTTTTCTTGAAGTGACAGGCTTACTCTGCTCATTTTCAAATAAGTGTCTGCCAATTACCCAAGTCTGAATAACCACAGTTTACTTGCCAGTTGTTCTTTCAAGTAAAAATGTTGTTTCATGAAAAAGGCAGCTAGTTTCAGCTTTCAAAGCAAACAATTTGTGCAAGTTCTTTTCCTTGAGACTACCATGGTAGTTTAGGCAGGCAGCAAAAGTGCTTTATGCATACTTCCCAGTTTACCGCATACACTATTAAAATAATGGTTAGGTTTTAATAAAATTAATAATTTTTACTATTTCATTAAAGACATTCTTAAGGGAAACTGATTTTTTTCTGCAAATACATGGCAGTGAAGAATGTAATGATTAGTAGTACAGTTTGGTGATACAGCCTTGATCCATGCTAAGGCACCAATAATTTTACCCACTGTTACTTTTGCACTATCTAAATTGCCCACAACAATTAATTAGCATACAGAATAATGTTAAAATAAATAATTTTGTTTACAATTATTAAATAAATTATACAGGCTTTAAATACTCAGAATTTTGAATGAAGAAATAAGTATGTTAAAGAGAGAAAACACAGATGCACAAAATTTAGACTCAGAATGAAATATAATCACATAAAATATTTTTAAATTATAAGAGATTACTATGTTCAATAGCATTTTCATGAATTATAAATATTTTATGTAATGGATAATTTTCTAGAGAAATGTAAGTTATCACAATGTGCCCAGTAGAAGGTATGTATGGAACACCTGAGGAAACCATTAACCATGTAACTTGATATAGTGATACTTAACTTCCTCTGGACAAATAAAGGAGTAAGATAAGCAAAAAAAATATGGGTTGATAACAATAACAATGGTGAACTTCACATGTCATATTTTACTATGCACATGAATAGAGAGTTTAATGGAATAGAATAGAAAGTGCAGAAATTGACACATCACTTTCATCATCATCATCATCACCATAGCTAGCATTTATTGAACACTTACTATACGGCAAGTACTGTCTTAAGTCTGTAACATGTCTTAACTCAAAATCTTTATAACACTCCTGTGAAGAACTCTGCAGATAAAGAATCAAGCCATATAGTCACACAACCTGGATATAGTTTAATGACTATAGAAGAGTATTTTTTAGATAAAGTGTTTTAAAACAGTAGGAAATGGATAAATTTATCTATAATGTTGATGTGAAAAATGGTTATATGTTTTAAAAGCATCTAAATTCTATTTTAATGAAAGAATTAAATTTAAAATGAAATTAAAGTATTAGAAAAAGTAAATGAAATGATGGTAACTGGTTAACAGTTTGCAAAAATATACTTTACCTCACAATTTCCAAGAAAATAATTACAGAAAGATGAGGATTTAGCTGTAAATATAAAGAAAACCATAAAAGTTATTATAAAAATACAGCCAAACATTTTTGTGTTTTGGGGATGGAGAAATCTTTTCTGATAATTCTGCAAAGACTGTAATTCAATGTGAAGTTTGGTAAATTAGATTACATGCACATAGAGGACATGTATGGTAAAAACTAACAAACAAATAAAAAAGTACATAAACAATAAAACACAAATGTTAATCTCAGGAAAATAGTTGCATCAAGTATGATATGCACAAGATGAACAATCTAAATACATAAAGTTCTATAAATAAATATTTGATTTGATTTAATACTTGATGACAAGTCTACAAAGAAAAGATTTACAAAACAAGAAAGATAATGGCCAAGAGATAACAGGAAAAGTCTTATTGTTACAAAATCAAAGATGTAAGCACTAAAACAATATCAAGGGCTTCCCTGGTGGCGCAGTGGTTGAGAGTCTGCCTGCTAATGCAGGAGACACGGGTTCGAGCCCTGGTCTGGGAGGATCCCACATGCCGCGGAGCGGCTGGGCCCGTGAGCCACGGCTGCTGAGCCTGCGCTTCTGGAGCCTGTGCCCCGCGACGGGAGGGGCCGCGATAGTGAGAGGCCCGCGCACCGCGATGAAGAGCGGTCCCCGCACCGCGATGAAGAGTGGCCCCCGCTTGCCGCAACTGGAGAAAGCCCTCGCACGAACCAAAGACCCAGCACAGCCAAAAATAAAATAAAATAAATAAATAAATAAATAAATAAAAATTAAAAAAAAAAAAAAAAAAAAAACAATATCAAGATCCTGTTTTTCACAAATTACATAGACAATGATTAAAAGAGTAATATCAGCATAGGTAAATAAGCCCTCGTAGTACACTGCTGTTGCAAATTTAAATTCAAAGAATTTTCTGTAGGAAAATTTGTTACCTATCAAAAAGTCTTCAAAATGTCCATACAAAATGTCCAGAAATTCAGTTTACCACATTTTATCCTAAATAAATAACAAAACATGTTACATATACAAGTTTATATATATTGAGGTACTATTTATAATAGTACGAAAATCAGAAAATCTCTAAATGTATATGAATTAGGAGCTTCATTTAAAACTAAGGGTACATCTAGATATTCGCCCTTTCCAAAAATAATACACAGTAGACCTTTGAACAACATGGGTTTGAACTGCATGGGTTCAAACTTATATGCAGAATTTTTCAATAAATATTTTGGAAAAACTTTTGGAGATTTACAACAATTTGAAAAGAATCAT
This sequence comes from Balaenoptera acutorostrata, assembly GCF_949987535.1. NCBI lineage: Eukaryota > Metazoa > Chordata > Mammalia > Artiodactyla > Balaenopteridae > Balaenoptera > Balaenoptera acutorostrata. Next base: position 38,068,057 of record NC_080074.1, read on the forward strand.
AGATGGACCACCTAGAAATACTGGAAGAAAATTAAGAAAAATTTAGATATGTCATGAATGCATAAAATACATGTATATACCAGTTTATCTTACATAGCTATAAGGTGAGAGATAGTTAATATAAAATTAATATGTATTAGTTTTCTTACATTTTTATAACTTCGCTTTCAAAGAATTACATTACTATACAGTATCTCTCTCTCTCTCAGGTAGTGTCTCTCTCTCTCTTTTCTTTTTTTAAATTTTATTTATTTATTTATTTATTTATTTATGGCTGTGCTGGGTCTTCATTGCTGCGCACAGGCTTTCTCTAGTTGTGGCAAGCAGGGGCTACTCTTTGTCATGGTGCGTGGGATTCTCATTGTGGTGGTTTCTCTCATTGCGGAGCATGGGCTCTAGGTGCACGGGCTTCAGTAGTTGTGGCACGTGGGCTCAGTAGTTGTGGCTCGTGGGCTCTAGAGCGCAGGCTCAGTAGTTGTGGCACATGGACTTAGGTGCTCCACAGCATATGGGATCTTCATAGACCAGGGACTAAATCCGTGTCCCCTGCATTGGCAGGTGGATTCTTAACCACCGCACCACCAGGGAAGTCCCTCTCTCTTTCTTAATTTAGAAATTGTGTGTCAGCCTACCATCACAGGTAAATGTCTTTTTAAAAATGTAACAATTTATCCAATACTGTACTATGAATTTGACTGTAATACTGTATGTCAAAAAGTTCTATAACAATTCATTCATTAGTATATAGGCTAGGCTACCTTGAAGCAATTATATCAATTACACCAGGCTATCATAAAGAAATCATATTACTGCTTCTTCATTATCAATGCATGAATCATCATACTTGCAAATAAACAGAAATTTCACTTCACATTATCTTTTCATTTTTGATGTCTAGTATTAGTAATATGTAGAACAACTACAGTGTTTTGTACCATATAAGACAATATTGATGTAGGTATTGACAGAAGATTCAATTTGAAAACAGAGAATGTAAACGTATGGTATCAAAAAACAGACTGTAGACAATTCTGCAGCCTGTGGAACAAAAACCACATTTACAGAAAGATAGACAAGATGAAAAGGCAGCGGGCTATGTACCAGATGAAGGAACAAGATAAAACCCCAGAAAAACAACTAAATGAAGTGGAGATAGGCAACCTTATAGAACAAGAATTCAGAATAATGATAGTGAAGATGATCCAGGACCTCGGACAAAGAATGGAGGCAAAGATCGAGAAGATGCAAGAAATGTTTAACAAAGACCTACAAGAATTAAAGAACAAACAAACAGAGATGAACAATACAATAACTGAAATGAAAACAACATTAGAAGGAATCAATAGCAGAATAACTGAGGCAGAAGAATGGATAAGTGACCTGGAAGACAGAATGGTGGAATTCACTGCTGCAGAACAGACTAAAGACAAAAGAATGAAAAGAAATGAAGACAGCCTAAGAGACCTCTGGGACAATATTAAATGCAACAACATTCGCATTATAGGGGTCCCAGAAGGAGAAGAGAGAGAGAAAGGACCAGAGAAAATATTTGAAGAGATTATAGTCGAAAACTTCCATAACATGGGAAAGGAAATGGCCACCCAAGTCCAGGAAGAACAGAGAGTCCCATACAGGATAAACCCAAGGAGAAACACTCTGAGACACATAGTAATCAAATGGGCAAAAATTAAAGACAAAGAAAAATTATTGAAAGCAGCAAGGGAAAAACGACAAATAACATACAAGGGAACTCCCATAAGGTTAACAGCTGATTTCTCAGCAGAAACTCTACAAGCCAGAAGGGAGTGGCATGAAATACTTAAAGTGATGAAAGGGAAGAACCTACAACCAAGATTACTCTACCCAGCAAGGATCTCATTCAGACTCAATGGAGAAATCAAAAGCTTTACAGACAAGCAAAAGCTAACAGAATTCAGCACGACCAAACCAGCCCTACAACAAATGCTAAAGGAACTTCTCTAAGTGGGAAACACAAGAGAAGAAAAAGAACTACAAAAACAAACACCAAAAAATTAAGGAAATGGTAATAGGAACATACATATCAATAATTACCTTAAACATGAATGGATTAAATGCTCCAAACAAAAGACACAGGCTCGCTGAATGGATACAAAAACAAAACCCATATATATGCTGTCTACAAGAGACCCACTTCAGACCTAGGAACACATACAGACTGAAAGTGAGGGGATAGAAAAAGATATTCCATGGAAATGAAAATCAAAAGAAAGCTGGAGTAGCAATACTCATACCAGATAAAATAGACTTTAAAGTAAAGAATGTTACAAGAGACAAGGAAGCACACTATGTAATGATCAAGGGATCAATCCAAGAAGAAGATATAACAATTATAAATGTATATGCACCCAACATAGGAGCACCACAATACATAAGGCAACTGCTAACAGCTCTAAAAGAGGAAATCAACAGTAACACAATAATAGTGGGGAACATTAACACCTCACTTACACCAATGGACAGATCATCCAAACAGAAAATTAATAAGGAAACACAAGCTTTAAGTGACACAGTAGACCAGATAGACTTAATTGATATTTATAGATCATTCCATCCAAAAACAGCAGACTACACTTTCTTCTCAAGTGCACATGGAACATTCTCCAGGATAGATCACACCTTGGGTCACAGATCAAGCCTGAGTACATTTAAGAATATTGAAATCATATTAAACATCTTTTCCGACAACAATGCTTTGAGATTAGAAATCAGTTACAGGGAAAAACACGTAAAAAACACAAACACATGGAGGCTAAACAATACTTTACTAAATAATCAAGAGATCACTGAAGAAATCAAAGAGGAAACCAAAAACTACCTAGAGACAAATGACAATGAAAATACGATGATCCAAAAGCTATGGGATGCATTAAAAGCAGTTCTAAGAAGGAAGTTTATAGCTATACAAGCCTACCTCAAGAAACAAGAACCTCAAATAAACAATCTACCTTTACACCTAAAGGAAGCAGAGAAAGAAGAACAAACAAAACCCAAAGTTAGCAGAAGGAAAGAAATCATAAAGATCAGAGCAGAAATAAATGAAATAGAAACAAAGAAAACAATAGCAAAGATCAATAAACCTAAAAGCTGGTTCTTTGGGAAGATAAACAAAATTGATAAACCATTAGCCAGACTCATCAAGAAAAAGAGGGAGAGGACTCAAATCAATAAAATTAGAAATGAAAAAGGAGAAGTTACAACAGACACCACAGAAATACAAAGCATCCTAAGAGACTACTACAAGCAACTCTATGCCAATAAAATGGACAACCTGGAAGAAATGGACAAATTCTTAGAAAGGTATAAGCTTCCAAGACTGAACCAGGAAGAAACAGAAAATATGAACAGACCAATCACAAGTAATGAAATTGAAACTGTGAGTGTAAATCTTCCAACAAACAAGAGTCCAGGACCAGATGGCTTCACAGGTGAATTCTACCAAACATTTAGAGAAGAGCTAACACCCACCTTTCTCAAACTCTTCTAAAAAATTACAGAGGAAGGAACACTCCCAAACTCATTCTATGAGGCCACCATCACCCTGATACCAAAACCAGACAAAGATACTATAAAAAAAGAAAATTAGAGACCAATATCACTGATGAATATAGATGCAAAAATCCTCAACAAAATACTAGCAAACAGAATCCAACAACACATTAAAAGGGTCATACACCACGATCAAGTGGGATTTATCCCAGGGATTCAAGGATTCTTCAATACATGCAAATCAATCAATGTGATACACCATATTAACAAATTGAAGAATAAAAACCATATGATCATCTCAATAGATGCAGAAAAAGCTTCTGACAAAATTCAACACCCATTTATGATAAAAACTCTCCAGAAAGTGGGCATAGAGGGAACCTACTTCAACATAATAAAGGCCATATATCACAAACCCACAGCAAACATCAGTCTCAATGGTGAAAAACTGAAAGCATTTCCTCTAAGATCAGGAACGAGACAAGGATGTCCACTCTCACCATTATTCAACATAGTTTTGGAAGTCTTAACCATGGCATTCAGGGAAGAAAAAGAAATAAAAGGAATACAAATTGGAAAGGAAGTAAAACTGTCACTGTTTGCAGATGACAGGATACTATACATAGAGCATCCTAAAGATGCTACCAGAGAATTCATTATCATTAACTAGAGTTAATCAATGAATTTGGTAAAGTAGTAGGATACAAAATTAATGCACAGAAATCTTTTGCATTCCTATACACTAATGATGAAAAATCTGAAAGAGAAATTAAGGAAACACTCCCATTTACCACTGCAACAAAAAGAATAAAATACATAGGAATAAACCCCCTAGGGAGACAAAAGACCTGTATACAGAAAACTGTAAGACACTGATGAAAGTAATTAAAGATGATACAAACAGATGGAGAGATATACCATATTCTTGGATTGGAAGAATTAATATTGTGAAAATGACTATACTACCCAAAGCAATCTACAGATTCAATGCAATCCCTATCAAATTACCAATGGCATTTTTTACAGAACTAGAACAAAATATCTTACAATTTGTATGGAGACACAAAAGACCTGGAATAGCCAAAGCAGTCTTGAGGGAAAAAAACGGAGGCAGAGGAATCAGGCTCCCTGTCTTCAGACTATACTACAAAGCTACAGTAATCAAGACAATATGGTACTGGCACAAAAGCAGAAATATAGATCAATGGAAAAGGATAGAAAGCCCAGAGATAAACCCACACACCTATGGTCAACTAATCTATGACAAAGGAGGCAAAGATATACAATGGAGAAAAGACAGTGTCTTCAATAAGTGGTGCTGGGAAAACTGGACAGCTACATGTAAAAGAATGAAATTAGAACACTCCCTAACACCATACACAAAACTAAACTCAAAATGGATTTGAGACCTAACTGTAAGACTGGGCACTATAAAACTCTTAGAATAAAACATAGGAAGAACACTCTTTGACATAAATTACAGCAAGATATTTTTTGATCCACCTCCTAGAGTAACGGAAATAAAAACAAAAATAAACAAATGGGACCTAATGAAACTTCAAAGCTTTTGCACAGCAAAGGAAACCATAAACAAGATGAAAAGACAACCCTCAGAATGGGAGAAAATATCTGCAAATCAATCATCAGACAAAGGATTAATCTCCAAAATATATAAACAGCTAATGCAGCTCAATATTAAAAAAACAAACAACCCAATCCAAAAATGGGCAGAAGACCTAAATAGACATTTCTCCAAAGAAGACATACAGATGGCCAAGAGGCACATGAAAAGCTGCTCAACATCACTAATTATTAGAGAAATGCAAATCAAAACTGCAATGAGGTATCACCTCACAGAAGTTAGAATGGGCATCATCAGAAAATCTACAAACAACAAATGCTGGAGAGGGTGTGGAGAAAAGGGAACCCTCTTGCACTGTTGGTGGGAATGTAAAGTGATACAGCCACTATGGAGAACAGTATGGAGGTTCCTTAAAGAACTAAAAATAGAATTACCATATGACCCAGCAATCCCACTACTGGGCATATACCCATAGAAAACCATAATTGAAAAAGACACATGCACCCCAATGTTCATTGCAGCACTGTTTACAATAGCCAGGTCATGGAGGCAACCTAAATGCCCATCGACAGATGAATGCATAAAGAAGATGTGATATATATATATATATGTATATATATATATATATATATATATATACACACACACACACACATATATATATATATATATATATATATATATATATATATATATATATATACACAATGAAATATTACTCAGCCATGAAAAGGAACGAAATTGGGTCATTTGTAGAGATGTGGATGCATCTGGAGACTATCATACAGAGTGAAGTAAGTCAGAAAGAGAGAAACAAATATCGTATATTAACGCATATATGTGGAACCTAGAAAATGGTTCAGATGAACCGGTTTGCAGAGCAGAAATTGAGACACAGATGTAGAGAACAAACGTATGGACACCAAGGGGGGAAAGTGTTGGGGATGGGGTTGTGGTGTGATGAATTGGGAGATTGGGAATGACATGTATTCACTGATGCATATAAAATGGATGACTAATAAGAAAATAAATAACTAAACATTTTAAAAAAAAATAAAGACCAATGATGACAAATTTGCCATAATAATGAACTCAACCCTTGGCAAAGAGGACTAAAACAAAGGGAATAAAAAAAAAACAGCAAACAGCACTGTAAATGTTTTTTCTCTGTCATGACTTTCTTATAACATTTTTTTTCCTAGCTCTATTTATTGGAAGAATATAGCATATAATGCACATTACATACAAAATATGTGCTAATTAACACTTTATCTTACCAGTAAGACTTCTGGCCAACAGTAGTCTATTGATAGTCAAGCTCTGGGGGAGTCAAAAGTTATATGCAAATTTTCAACTGCATAGGGTGTTGGTGTCCCTAACCCTCACATTGTTCGAGGGTCATTGTTCGAGAGTATCCATATTCATTGACCTAAAACAATGTCCATATTTGTATATGTATACCTATATTCAACCTGCAAGTTTCTATATAGAGAGTATTCATAATTACTTTTTAAACATATTTAATTAATTTTTTCATTTACATATTTTCTGCAGTGAGGTTTTATTCATTATCATAACAGAAAAAATGAAATTTAATGAAAGATAAAGGGTAATTTGTAAGGACTGTATTTATTAGTGTTAAGAAATAATGTCACTTAAATTTTCTCAGTTCAGTCTCCCAAGGCAAGAGAAATAAAAGCAAAAATAAACAAATGGGACCTAATCAAACTTACAAGCTTTTGTACAGCAAAGGAAACCATAAATAAAATGAAAAGTCAACCTACAGATTGGGAGAAAATATTTTCAAATGATATGACTAACAAGGGCTTAATTTCCAAAATATACAAACAGCTCTTACAACTCAACAACAATAAAACAAACAACCCAATCAAAAAACTGGCAAAAGACAAAACAAACAACAACAAAAACTTGGCAGAAGACGCAAATAGACATTTCTCCAAAGAAGACATACAAATGACCAACGGGCACGTGAACAGATGTTCAACATTGCTAATAATTAGAGAAATGAAAATCAAAACTACAATGAGGTACCACTTCACACTGGTCAGAATGGCCATCATTAAAAAGTCTACAAATATCAAATGCTGGAGAGGCTGTGGAGAAAAGGGAACCCTCCTACATTGTTGGTGGGAATGTAAGTTGGTGCAGCCACTATAGAAAACAGTATAGAGTTTCCTCAAGAAACTTAAAATAGAGTTTGCCATATGATCTAGCAATCCCACTCCTGGGCATATATCTGGAGAAAACTATAATTCAAAAAGATACATGCACCCCTATGTTCATAGTAGCACTATTTACAGTGGCCAAGACATAGCAACAACCTAAATGTCCATCAACAGATGACTGGATAAAAAAAGATGTGGTACCTACATACAGTGGAATACTACTCAGCCATACATAAGAATGAAATAATGCCATTTGCAGCGACATGGATGGACATAGTGATTATCATACTAAGTGAAATAAGCCAGAAAGATGAATACAACGACCATTTGATATCACTTATATGTGGAATCTAAAATATGACACAAATAAACTTATCTATGAAACAGAAACAGACACATGGACATAGAGAACAGATGACCTGTGGTTTCCAAGGGAGAGGGGGGTGGTGGGTGGATGGCATGGGAGTTTAAGGTTACCAGATGCAAACTATTATGTATAGAATGGATAAACAACAAGGTCCTATTGTATTGCACAAGGAACTACATTCAATATCCTGTGATAAACCATAATGAAAAGAATACAAAGAAGAATGTATATATATGTATAACTGAATCACTTTGCCGTACCGCAGAAATTAATACAACATTGTAAATCAACTATAGTTCAATAAAAATAAAGAAAAAGAAATAATGTCACTAATGATTAAACTGGTATGAACTCCAAGAATATTACATAACACTTATTAAATCTCTTTCATTTCCAATTAAAATATAGCCATATAATTTGGGAAAGATGAAAATTACTTATAACAATTTAAGCAGGGGCTGGGAAAATTGATAATTTAAATCATGCTAAATGTGCCTCACCAATTTTTTTGAAAAATGTCTCTTACCTACTGTTTAAAAATTTCTGTAGCAAAAGCTTTTTTTTTTCTTGGATTTTTCCATGAAAACAAACTTTGAACATTTCCAAAAGATTCAAACTTCCTATTTCTTGATAGTTATGAATAATCTGATCTGGAGCTACAATGGATTCCTAACTTGAATGCTTCACTTGGAACTTTTCTGAACTCCAAAAGGCATGTTGGATTAGGAGGTACAGCCTCTAGTCCCAAAGGCAGAATATTTTTGACACAATTTATGTCACAGAGGTTGCAAACCGGATGCCCACTTGTCACATCCTGCTTGAAGTCATGTTTTCCTTGGCTTACATGATGTTTCAAAAATGTTAAATTATTTAACAACAATTTTAAAATGTTTCATTTCATAGCAAACTGAAATTTGGGATTCTGGGCTCCATTATTGCTACCCTGCATGACAAAAATCTTCTGGAATAAAGCAGCCGTGGGGCTACCAGGATGGGGCTTTCACACTTAAGTTTGTCACACAATATCTGCATTGCTCATTGTCTTACTTGTCTGACTACTTTATAGAAGTTGAATTTATGACCACTTCTTTAGGCTATGTCCAAAGCCTTGCCTGACAGAAAATGATTTCCCAAAGTGCTTGCTATGTCATCAAATTCCCAAAAATAAAGACATTTTTTGGCTTATGAAACTCTACAAAATTTCCAGGCAGAGAGCAGACGTGTATCATGGGAAAGATTAATAATTTCATTCTCATGTTAACAAAGATTGGTTTGTTAATGCCCAAGTGGGGAGGAGAGTTCTAAGTGAAGGTCATATATAGGATATGTAAGTGTTCATGAGGGATGCACTTATAAGCAATGGGTACCAAATGTCTATAAAAGTCTGAGTGATCAGGCTGTGGAGAGGAGAGTTAAAATGACAGTTCATAAAAAACAAGAGAGTTAATTTACTTTTAAAGTTAATGGGTAAAAATTCCCTGACCTGTGATGAACACAAACAGCAGGTTAAAAAGATGCTCACATTGGCTTTTGAACTATTTTGAATAAATTGCAGATTTTGAAATATGTGGTTAAATATACGTATTTTTAAAAGAAGACCAACATATGTTTAATATTCTAGGGTCCTTGATCTCAGAAGTGCTTTTTAATTCTCATGCTTTTCTTGCTTTTCATGAAAAACAATTTTGAAATCTGTTGTTTTCTCTTCAAGACACATGCAATTAGTTTTTTTTTTTGACATTGCTCTAAGAGTAAACATGATTAAATGGTAACCATTCATACAGCCATTAATAAAATGTGTATTAAATTCATACTTAAAATTCCCATGTGGTTCTTTCTGTAAATCTATTCAACTTTTTGAATTTTGTCTCATGTAATTTTGGAACTGAGATTTACCACAGTCAGCCATTATCAGAATTATTTGCTGCCATAAGGGATGATAAAATCTGGGTCAGAGAATATAGGTCTAATTTGAGGAAATAGAGTATATGCTCTTTTTACTCATTCAAAAACATTTACTAAAAACTGATTCCATGTTACTTAACACTAGTCCTTGCTGAGGAGGTTCCTGTTCATAAGGAGCTACCACCTTAGCCAGGCAGAAAGACAGCTATTGACAGAAAGACAGTAACTAGTACAATGTGATAACTGTTTAATGATCTGAGGCAACTGCAGAGGGAGCACAGGAGAAGGAAGATTAATATTGCTATGAGAATAGGAGAGTTTCCCCCAAAAAAGCAATAACTGTGAATTGGACTTAGAAGGATATGATATTATCACATAGCAAAGGGATACAGAAAAAGCACACGGTAGGTTCAGGGAGCCATAAGTAAACTCATGCTTGAAAAATAACTTTGATGAGAGATAAGACTGTGAAAGGGTATTGAGACCAGATGGCATGTTTCATACTGAGACATTTTCCAAGGAAAATTGAGGACAACTGCAAAATATATACCAAGAGTCTTGGAAGTTATATATACCTTGAACAATTTCATGTACAGCAGTTTTTTCTAAAAATATAACGTGAAATAGACTATGATATAGTAGCAGGGATGCTCCTCACAGCATTATCTAGAATACAAAAATTTGGAAGTATCTTAAATGAGCAACAATAGGGGCCTGAAATAGGGGTAGAGCTTTAGAATAGATCTTTAGAATTACCTACATTTTGATATTTAAGGATAAGATTTTATAGTTAAAGCAAACTGAGTTATACAAAGATCAACTTCCAACGTCTCTAATTCTTTCAAGACTTGAACTATTTCTCACATCCCCATCTGCAATATTCCCATTGACTTTAATGACTTGCAAAGAAGTTAATATATTCAGAGGAGGCCTGCGGGAAATGGCAGTTTGGCAAAGTGAGTCTGATGGAGAGAGAGCCAGGTTTCTGCATTGTATCCATTTATTCACCCTCACCCTTTGGTACCTATTGTTCACATGTTTCATTCACACTTTTTTGGGACAAATTTATCACTTTTTTCCTAAAATGTGATTCTTAGTATGTCCAGTATATACTAAGACAACCTCCTATCAAAGGCAGTTTTTTTATTCATTCTAACTTCTAAATTTTTTTTTTACTTCCTAATTTATTTATTTATTTTTTATACAGCAGGTTCTTATTAGTTATCTATTTTATACATATTAGTGTATATATGTTAATCCCAATGTCCTAATTCATCCCACCGCCACCCCCCACTTCCCCCCTTGGTATCCATACGTTTATTCTCTACCTCTGTGTCTCTATTTCTGCCTTGCAAACCGGTTCATCTGTACCATTTTTCTAGATTCCACATATATACGTTAATATACGATATTTGTTTTTCTCTTTCTGACTTACTTCACTCTGTATGACAGTCTCTAGGTCCATCCACATCTTATTTAACTTCTAAATTAAAGAATGGCATATGAAGGCAGACAGCTTCACTGCAAATTTTGCCTCCACCATTTTTTTTCTTTTTTTAATTAATTAATTTATTTACTTATTTATTTTTGGCTGCGTTGGGTCTTCGTTGCTGTGCGTGGGCTTTCTCTAGTTGTGGTGAGCAGGGGCTTCTCTTTGTTGCAGAGCACGGGCTCTAGGTGCACGGGCTTCAGTAGTTGTGGCACACGGGCTTAGTTGCTCCGCAGCATATGGGATCTTCCCGGACCAGGGCTCGAACCCGTGTCCCTTGCACTGGCAGGCAGATTCTTAACCAGTGTGCCACCAGGGAAGTCCGCCTCCACCATTTTCTACCTGAGTGGTCTTTGGCAATAAACTTAACCCTTCTCTTCCTCAGTTTAATCATCTGTAAAAATTTGGAATAAATTAAAACTTACCTGTTATGGCTTGAATTGTGTCCCTCAAATATTTAAATATTGACGTCATAACCCCCAGTATCTCAGAATATCACCCTATTTTGAAATAGGGTCACTGAACATATAATTACTTAAATGATGTCATACGGGAGTAGAGTGGGCCCCCAATCCAATGGGACTGGTGTCCTTATCAAAAGGGTAAATCTGGACACAGACATGGACAAAGGAAGAATGCTACGGGAAGATGGAGGCAGAGTCTACAGGCCAAGGCATACCAAAGAGTGCCAACAAACACCAGAAGCCAGGAGAGAGGCATGGAACAGAGTCTCCCTAATAGCCATCAGAAGAAACCAAACCTGAGATATTTTGGCTCTAGACTTCTACCCTCCAGAACCGTGAGACAATATATTTTTGTTGTTTAAACCACCCAGTTTGTGGTACTTTGTTAAGGCAGCCCTAACAAACTGATATACTACCTCATAGTACATTTGAGAGAATCAAATGTAAAGCTTATAGAATGATTCTTCTCACATAATAAGCTAACATTTTTAGCCATCAACTAAAAGAGAAATAAAAGTCTGGGTACAGTTGTTCTTTGTGGTACTCCTCAATTATGACAGCTACCTAGATCTAGTCTGCTCTCTGTAAGTCGGGTAAACTAAAACTTAGCACTTAAATAACCAACTCACCATTTAAAAAAAAATTCCAATGTGAACCCTTCAGCTAGACTGCCCCCTATCCAAAGAATGCTGCCATCTTTTTCTTTTTTTACCCCTTCAATTTGATGCAAAAACTTCAACTCATTTTTAGCTTTTCTATTTCCTTCATGATTGGTCACAAAATCTTATTTTTTTTTGGTGTATGTTCAGGTTTTCATAACATAACATTTAGACTATGTTAATGGTCTCCATATTGTTTCCCTGTATATAAACTCTGCTGCTCAGCACATTATCCTGAAATGTTTTTTTGAGCATGTCATCACCTTGCTAGAAAATGTACAGTGTTTTCAGAAACTGGTTTAAATTCTTTAACTTGACATTCAAGACCTTTTATGATTAGACTAACATTTAATTTCCCAAACTCATATTCCACACTCAGGAAGTTGATTTCCATTTAGCAGTTATGCCCAGGGCAGAGAGCATAGCAAAAAAAGGCTCCTGTTTTTGCATTTCATCTTCTGCCAAACAAATACTATGGCTCAATTTTTTAATAAACTGTCTTCTTTGTTCCCAGAATACTTCACTGCTATTATTTTATTTTTAATAACTATATTAGACTTAGGAAAAAGTTTATAAGATAATATGGTGAATACTTATTTACTAATTACCCAGAATAAAATACATAGCCTTAAAAAATATCCTCAGAGGTTCATTATGTGCTCTTCCCCAACATAACCTTCTTTATTAAACTTCAGAGAAAACCAGGTTCATAAATGTATTTATATTTGTACTATGTTTCTACCTTTAAAAAATACATAGTATTATTTGTACATTTAGTATTTTATATTTATGCTGTATGTATCCCTCTACAACTTGTTTTTTACCCCAAATTATGCCCTTGGGACTCATCCTATTGATTCATGTAGCTCTAGTTCACTTATTTTTCCTTTTGTATGGATTTTATGTGTGATTATATCAAAATGAATCCATTATCCTGTTGGTGGACATTTAGTTGGCATCTGATTTTATTCCATTCATTTATCATTCATTAAAGAAATATTTTATCAAGCATCAAAGATACAAGAGGAAAATGAATTACCAGTCCTCCTGAGGCTTACGTTCTAGTACAAATCCATCCTCTTTTACAAACAAACATGAGTTTATCTAGAGTAAATTTCCAGTGATGAAATTGCTGGGGCATTGATTATACATATCTTTAACATCAGTAGAAACTGTCAAATTTTCCTCCACAGTGATTATACCAGAATATTAGAATGTTATTTGATCTACATCCTCATTAATACTCGACATTGTCAAACATAAATTTTACCAACCTGATAGTTGTAAAATAGTTTCTCATTATAGTCTTAATATGCAATTCCCTAATTACTATAGATATAAAATTTTTTTAAAGTTCATAGGCCATTTGTGTTTCCTGTGCTTTTGTCTATTTCTTGTACTGGAATATTTGACTTTTTAAAACTGATTGGTAGGAGTTCTTTATATGTTTTTGCATGCTAATCTTAATGCCTTTAAACAAAGTTTTATAATTTTCTCTACAAAAGTCAACAATTCTTTTGATATATTAGTCTTACCCTATATATTAACTTTTTAAAATGATGTTTATAAATTACATTTTCTAATTGTTTGTGTTTGTAAATGGATTTTATTTGGGGATCTAAGTCAGGGGTTAGCAAATCTTTCTATAAAAGTCTAGTTAGTAAATATTTTCAGCTTTGTAGGCCAAGGAGCAAAATCCAGCAACTGTTCTCACCAAAAAGCTAAGAAATTTTTTACATTTAAAATCATTTTTAGCTCACGGGTCTTAGAAAAACAGGCAGCAAAATGGATGTGATCTACAGGCTGTGTAGTTTGCCAAACCTTTTACTAAATTGTAGCAGACTTACCAAATTCTATTGTTAAGTGTAATAACTTGTAGATTTGTGTGAATGTTCTAGTTAGGCAATCATATTGTATAGGATGTGGAGTATTTATACTTTTCTTTCTAATCATCATAAAATTACTTCTTTTTACTCTATTTGGTTAGGACTTCCAGAAAAATATTTAGTAAAAGTGTGTTGATTGTGTTATACTCTTGTTTTTTGTATAAAAGGGACCATCATAATATTTCACCATTGGGTATGGTATTTGTTATGGGCTTGTATCAGAACATTTGTCAGCTTAAGGGACTGTCTTCTATTCCTAGTTTCCTGAGAGTTTATTATTATTATTATTATTACTATTATTATTCTTATTTTACTATAAATGCATAATCATTTTTACTTATTTTTCTTCTTTTAAATTAAAATTTTATTTTCCCCTTATGACTAAAGAAAAGCATATGAAGATATTTTCTCATGTTAAACTTTTTTGATTACTTGTATTAAGCTTTGCTGAATAAGATTTGCTGCTATTTTACTTAGAATTTTTCATCTATGTAATATATAAGGTTAATCCATAAATTTCCTTTCTCATATTGCCCTTTTCTGGTTTTGATATCAACACTATATTAGCTTCATAAAGTGAATTGGAGAGTATACTCACTTTATGATTATTTGAAAGGATTTGCATGTAATTGAAATTATCTGTTTCTTGAAAATAGGCTTCACCTGCAAAAACATCTGAGATCAGTAGGTTTAGGTATGTATGTGTGCAGATTCTAAACTATTGATTCCATTTCTTTAATGGTTCTATATCTTTTGAGATTTTTATTTCTTAAAAATGAGATTTGATAAGATATGTTCTAGGAAAAATTGCTCCTTTTACCTAAGTCTTCAAGTTTATTGGCATAGATTTGTATTACTTTGAGTTTTAAGACATTTTATTATGAAAAATTTCCAAACATTCATCAAATAGATTAATAAACTCCCCTGTACCCATTTGCCAACATCAATTATATATAATTATATAAACATTCTACTGTTTAATTTCATCTATCTTCCTGACACACTTTTTTTTGGCACAAATCCAATAAATCATATAATTTTTTCTGTGAATAATTCACTATGTATTCATTTAAAAATTAATAATAATAAATAAATATCTTCTAATATCCATCTGCATTTAGCTTTCCTCTTTTTTTTTTTTTTTGAATGCATCCTTTGGGGAAAAATTTAAGCTTCTAACCTCAGTCTGGTTTTCTCTGTAGTTTCTCTCTTAGAATGAATTAGTTTCAGTGCTCATATGGCCTTGTTAGTCATTTTATCTTCATGTTTAAAAGCTATTCTGTAATTATAACATTGCATAGAGAAAAACTATGCAACTTGAAATTAGAGAATCTGAATTATAGTTCTCACTTACTATCTACATGCAATTTGCAAGTTATTTAGGTCTTCTGCATCTCTGTTTTCTTAATTGGTTCAACAGAGCAAAGTATTTTTATTTATCTCCTACTGAGAATTCAAGAATTTAAATATATATTAATATACTTGTAAATTTTTAAATGCTATAGAGAATGTCATTTGCAAAAGCAATATGAAATGCTGTATTAATCAGTGCAAATTTCTCTGGACCTCTGAATGGAGAACTCAATGTGCATGATCTACTGATGGCATATAAGTAGCCCAATCTCTGTATATTAGGGATCAAGTTTTAAGTTTGTCCTATAATATTTGATATGAGCAGAATTTTGCAGAGGAATATAATTTAATAATAATCCTACTGCTGCTGGTTTGGAGTTGGGTAAAAGAGGTGATGATATTTTCAACTCTTAAAGATTTATGTTCTATCCAATGGCAAAAAGAATTCTCTTCTGTCCCAGTATTTATACTTTGAAAATTATAGCAGAGGTGCTAGGACAGTATGTCTCCATACATTTTCCAGCTACCACTTGCAATCTCTTTCATTAATTCTCATACTCATTTTCCTAACCCTCATATTAAAATTTTATACTGGATTCTAGGCTTAAGCAAATTTTTGGTTGTTGAGATATAAATGAGCAAGAAGTGTAAATGGAAAATGTGTTATGTTGTCTTTTTCTACATGCTTGTTTAATTGTGGTACTGGATATATTTGGGTGATGATGGAGTTAATTTAGCTTAGTAAAGAGGAAGAAAAAATGGAGGCAACGAGGATAACTGGGTATCCTGAGCTTGTATTAGGACATCTGTAATGCTGAAATATGAGAAACTTGTTCCTATTTCCTGCCTTCCTCTCAATCAGTTTGCATATATACAGAAATGTGTTAGTTCCCAAGGGCTGTTTCAAACTCTTACTGTATGCAAGTATCTGTATGTACATATGTTCACACACACACACACACACACACACAAAACCCTTTGGCATTTGCAATTTTGCCTTTGTAGCAAAAGATACGGCTTTAGTCCAAACAAGATATGATGAAATTGTCTTAGAAATAAAGGACATGGATGTATTGTCTCTCTATTCTTCTTCTGTTTAGGGTGATATTTGAATCTTAAATGTCTACTTTGCACAATTGCTTATATCATAAATCAGTGTGACGATGGCAATAGCCCATGTCAGACTTTTCATGCCAGCTGATGTCCAGTCATTAAATAACTCTATCAGTCACCATGATGCTTGGAATTGAGAAAGTTATTTTATCACACATTAGTCTGGCAATGAATAAAAGGCCAGTGGCCATTTTGAGTGTTAGACTTCTGTTTCTACAGAATATATAAAACTATAAAATTGATCCAACTAAAAAAATGCTTCCACTTCTGCAGATACTATAAAGTTGTAACTTTTTTTTTCCCTAGAACTATAACTCACTTATCATCAAAGTATCAAAAACTTCTGAGTGCTTATTTTTGACAGCACGCTGGAGGGTAGATATTGAACCATCAACAATGACGAGAAGAAAACTATGCAGGATAAGATATTGACAACCTGCTCAAGCCACCCTAAGATGAAACCTAAATTTACTAGAGCTTATACTACTTCTATTGTATGATTCAGCAGGTATATACCAGTGTGACATACCACCTGGGTGTTCTGATTTTTCAGGCAGTTCTTATGACATACAAGTTGCTAACAATATTGAACTTTATCATTGTTTAGAACTAACTTTCTTATTTTAAAGTGATATATGATCAGGAACAAGATGTTACTTAATGTGGGGGAGAGAGAAGAAGTTTTGTGAGAAGTGTCTGGAGGAAGTGAAAAATTGGATGTGGAGAAGGAGAGCACAAGATGGTTTATGCTCAAACTTGCTTCCATTTACTAGTTTTGAAATCTCTAAAAAGAGTCCTACAATTAAAAAGTGAAGGTAAATGTTTTCAAAGTGATTTCGGAATACAGAGAATATACAGTGTCATCTCAGGGCTTAGGAGACAAAGTGTGATCTTGAGTGGTTGGTAGTCTTTTTTCAATATCCATGAGGATCATACTGCAGCTCTGACACCATGAGAACTGAAACATTATTAATGTCCAGGAGAACTTCACATCTAGATGGAAATGAGTAGAAAAACTTGAGAGAATGTCTTTGGAATTATATAAAATACACATTGGTGACCTTCAAAAATAATAGGAGATTGGGGAAATGGTGGAATGAGTGTTATGGTGCTGAAGTCATTCTCTTTAAAACTAGAAGGTGGCAAAATAGGGTAATACTAATAACCTAATATACATAAATATAAGTTACATAGGTAGGAAGGGATGGTGTCTCATGATCTTAACAGCCAGTGGTATAGAGGGAGAGAATATTTTTATGTATTGCAAAAGGTTAATGAATTATCTCATAGTCATACTGTATTGAGTACTAAGACAAAAAGCAAAAACAAAATTCTGCTTGTGGGACTTTCTGCAGACTAACTGTTTGAAAATAATTGATATGTAGCTATTCTAATATCTTCAATTCAATATCTTTATAGTTGAACATCTAAATCTTTTTGTTCATTGTTTCATTTGACTTTGACTTATAGTGGCTTCACTTCTTTCACATTTGGTGATCTTTGATAGACTTTATAGCTTCACCTTATCCATTGAGAATCTAGCATAACACAAATTGGGAAATCTTTTTTCCTAAG
Organism: Balaenoptera acutorostrata; assembly: GCF_949987535.1. Lineage (NCBI taxonomy): Eukaryota > Metazoa > Chordata > Mammalia > Artiodactyla > Balaenopteridae > Balaenoptera > Balaenoptera acutorostrata. Next base: position 38,086,164 of record NC_080074.1, read on the forward strand.
ACAATTTACTTCTACATTTACTAGTATCCAAGCTGAGATCGTTTCAGCCTCCTGATGATCATAGTCAGTGGGGAAATCACAGACTCTGTGTCTCAATTTCATTCCATCTAAGACTGAATATCCTCACGGCAGTGTTATTGTTGGTTAATGTCCTCAGAACAACCATTTTTAGGGCCATGTACCGCTCTAGCGCTGGATCATTTTTTTTTTTTTTTTACTATGAGAAGATAATTAAAGACCACCTTATATCTTGTGAAACCAACTATGCCTTCTGGGAAGTGTTCTATTTAGGATATAGTTGGACTGTTGTAACAATGGTCTATCAATACACTTAGCCACTTGCAAACACAATGTGCGAAGCAGAAGAAACATTAACTATATACAGACATTTGTCATCACTACCTCCTGGAGCTTTTATTGTTAGAATCTACAAAATAATCTGAAATACTGGTGTGCTATGCCTCCTCTTTTACCTGACATTACTCTTTGCCTTTTTAAAAAAATCTTGGAAGTCACCAGTTGGAGAGTTTTCAAACATGGTAAGGCACTTTATTTCTGGGGTTTTTGTTGTTGTTAATCTTAAAGTTTATGGTTTTCTCATTTTGAAAATAATTTATACTTGAATAATTATTTGGAAAAATATATTTTAAAAAGAGGAAAAATGACAACTGTAATTCCTTCATATAGAAAAATAGCATTATCATTTTGAATTATTCAATTCTAGCACACATATGCATTTTTACTAATATATTTTCATTTAATATGAATAATTGATAACATATTTTCATTTAAGGAACAGATTTTTAAAAAATAAATTTATATGATCAATCTAGAAGTTCAAATAAACTTTAAAAATTGAAACAAAATATGGCATAAAATTTTAACACCCTAATGTAACCACTCTAATACTTTAATAAACCCTATCAAGATCTCTAAGTATACCCACACACACACGATTTCCATATATAGCATATTATGTAATATCATGTTATACATGCTGTTCTATAACTATCCTTTTCTCTTAATAGTATGTTCTAAACTGCACAGGAACAACTTTTAAGAAAAATTGCAATAAGTATACAGCTCAAGAGAATAGTTTAATTGAGATAGTGAAAGCTTAGATATATAACATTTATTCTCATCTTTTCATGAGATCTTTCAAATATGTGCCTTTATAAATCATTGCCATCTGTGATTTGGTTCGTTTCCAATCATTCTTGCATGCATGTATACATTAGGCATTAATTTCACTATTGAGAGTCCATTATTTTGAGTGCTAGGATTAGATGCTGGGAAACAAACGTAGCTCTGCCTTTGAGACATACCAACTCAGTGAAGAGGAAACAGAATTAAATACATATAAAACATATTCATGACCTATATAAAAAACACTGGGGGTACTTAGAGGAGTGGGCAATTCTTCCTAAGGGGGAAATTGGTTTAAAAACCCTAAAGAAGAATATCTTAGTTGAGTCTTGAAGATAAAAGATGTTTGTTTAACTTATGGACTTGTAAGACTCAGGGTGAAGGAGAAGAAATACGAAATAGTATCTGGTATTCAAGTAACAGCAAGTTCAATATAGTCAGTAAGTCAAAGTGTAAGATTATTAAATTATAGGTAGTAGTGGTAGCACTAAGCAAACCTAATTAACAAGAAAGTTAATCAGGTAGAAAAAGACATTTTTCCGAATTCAATTCATTTTCAGTGATATGTACTCCTTGTATTATCAGGCACAGCAATACATATGTATTATATGCTCTCCTGCTATGATGGTGAGATTAGATATTCATTTCAGTAAACACTTGAGTATGTTTTAATTAAAATGCCTTCTGAGAAAATGGAATGTCGCATTTTTAAATAGAATTTCAGGTTGCTATAGTAACTAATAAAACTGCCACTATTTATTCAAAATAACATAAAAAGCATCTTTAAAGATGGTAAATCACTTTCAAAGTATCCTGACCATTAGTTACTGATATTAAATTGAATTGTATTAACAATTAGTTGAATGTTTCATGTGTGAGAAACTGCAGAAAATGTATATAGAAAAACAGGAAATAGAGATACCTTTTAAAAGCTTATGTGTTAGATGGAAACAAATGTTTAATGCACCTTCTACAAAAGAGAAGACGGTTTCTCTTCACTGATCAGCTCATCTGTTAAGTTCAAATCATCCAGTAAAATTATTTTTTGTTGCTGTTCCCATGAAAGTATGCAAGCCACTGAAGCATAAGGGTAGCTAAATGAGGGAAACAGTGAGTGACATAAGTGAGTAATGCATCCTGGAAATCTGTAGCTCTTATGGTAAAATTCCTGCAGGAATACCTGTCTCTATGTTGTAGACCTTCTGACATTGGAAACAAAAGGCCAACTGCAAAAAGGTTTAAATATTTAGTTTTTTCACAATATAATGAATGCAATTTGAATCTAAGATATTTTCTGATACAGTTTGAAAGTTAGTTTAGTCAAATTAATACATAATCATGTTTGTGTTTACCTAATAATGGCAGAGACCGCTAGATTATTAAAAAAATTAAGTCAGGAGCTTGAGGTCAAGAATCCAAGTATAAAAGTTAAGAAGAATGCCAGCCAAAGATTTCAAAGACACACTCAAGGCTTGAAAGCAAATTCCAAAAATTACACGTGTGCATACTACTAGTGGACAACATGATGCTTTCTCTTCTTTTTTAAGAAAGCAGCATATTTGCTCTATTGTTCTAGATGTTCTTTCTCTGGCCTTCGTTTCCTCATCTTCATTTTCAGGATGGTGAAAATAATGCATACTGCAAATGGAGAAATGATTTTAAGGATTCTAGCACAGTGCCAATAATCTTTGGTTCCTTCTTTTGCCCACTGTCTTCAAGTTTCATAAGATTTTATAAATCCTACTTTGCCACAGAAATTTACAGAAGAGTGTTTTCACTGAAGGCATAATTTTGAAATTAAGGAAGAGTTAAAAAGTCCTGCATTTTTTTAAAAAAATGAGCAAATCACGCATGGCAAAGCAAAGTAATTGGTTTCATCGATAAAAAGATGCAAACAGATTCTGAGATCCTTTGTCTTATTAGTGCTGACATGATTCATTACTTACATTTAAGAATCCCACCCACATTGTTTTGCTTCTATGTCGTTGTATTTCCTAGAATAGTAAAAGAAAAAAAAGTATATTCTTTCCTTTATATTGTTTTATTTTTCCGTTTAAAGAATTTGAAAACTTTAGCTGAAATCCTCCTTACATCCTAATGTTTTTCAGGGTTAGTCATTTATCTGTGAGGGTTTCAGGAATTTTTTATGGAGTAATGGAACAGACATAAGCATTTCTTATTAAATGGCTCCATAAAATTTTTTATGATAATTTGGAATCAGAACTTAATTTTTAAATGTAATTTTCATGAATTAACTATTTTCCTCATTTGTTCTAGCAATATTTGATGGAAAGCACATGTTTTCTTTGAGAAGACAGAGTTAGAAGGTATGATCAGAAGAAAAACTTAAATCCTACCAGAGAAAAGAACTACTAGGCATTCATAAGAAAATAATATTTTAAAACTAGGACTGGACATTTTATTATTTTTTTAAAATAGTAAAATGAAATAAAATGATGTCTATCAGCCAAAAATTATCCAAGAAACAGATGGCAAGAAAAAAATGTTTTGTGTATCATCAATTAGTTCATGTTAGTTCTAGCATTCTAAGGAAAGAAAACTCTTTTCTTAAAATTTATTTATTTTTCCAATGTTAAAGATAATTACCCTGATATTAAGGTGGTGAAATCAAAGCATGAAAATTAGCTGCTAGAATTAGAAAATTCTGAGTTTTCATCCCATATCCACTGCATATATATTACTTTACTTCTGTAAGACCCAGTTTCCTCAACTATAAAAAGGAGAAAATAGTAAACAACTGTATGTAAAATATGAGATTATATGTGTGACACCTTTAGCAAACACTGTGTTGTTGATGGTAAACAATCAATAAATGTTATCATTACACTTATATTTATTTTTCTCTCAGCATACAGTGTTATGCTCAACATAATTAATATACATTTACTTCATACTTCTACTCCCCTTGCATGGTTAACTCACTGTTGATCAAGGTAAAGCTAGTGGTGAAGCTTCAGGAAAAATATGGTTTTCAACGCCATTTCTACATTTCCCTCAAATTTTAAGAATCATTAGAAAAAGATAAAAATATATTGATATATTTATACTTTTTCCAAGGAATACTATAATATACCAAATAATCAGTTTTTGTTTTAGTATCATATTTAAGTAATTTTTTAAGAGGTGGAGGAGGGAACAAAATGACTACGATTTCCTTGAGTACCTGAGTATTTAAAATATTTGCACATCCTGAATGCACATATATTTAAGACATAGTAGTGTATATTTAGGCCATAAAAGGCCCTGAAAAGCATAATGACAGATATTTAAGGTTTAAAATATCAAAGGTAATTTTACTACACTATAGGAATATTCCTGAATTCCATCTAATTTTCAAGTAAGTACTTACACCAAGTAACATGAATAATTATATGCTCCTCTAAATTTGTATAAAACCATTTTTCATGTATGCACTATATGACTTTAACATATCAGAGGAAGTGCTTACAAAATGCAGAATGTTTTAATCAGTGTTTTATAAACTATTTGGGGAAAAGCTTGACAGTCAATCGGAGAAAACCAGTTTAGAAAGAGTTTACCACACACTGTTTACTGCATTCAATCCCTATCTGCACACAATAATCACAGTGGTTTTCCATTGTTTCTATATATAGGGCTTTATATTTTAAAAATTTTATGTCTCAGAATGAGTTTCTGAATTATGTTATCAAATTTGTAGATTTCTTTTCTCAAACCAGATTATACATTCCTAAAGGATAGAATTCCTTTTCATCTAACTTTGAATGAACACCAATCAGTACCTGGTACTCATGGCTGCTTGACTGGATTAAATTGAATTGCATGAAAGACTTCTGGAGTCTGATTTTAGGAGACTTAAGTTCACATTCTAGCTCTTCTGTAAATAATCCGTGGGTTACTGAACTAGTTGCAAACACTTTGAGTCTCTGATTCCTCAGCTGTGAAATAGGGATCATAACATGCTCTGCCCTGCTGACCTCAAAGGTCTATTTAGTGCAATAATATGAATAAAAGTGTGTCGGTTTATCACAAAAGCATTGCTTCCGTTCTAATCAGGCAGGAGCTCTCCTTTACCAGCTGGTACTAAATTATACAGCCCAGATTTTACAAGGCCAACCTTGGGTGGCAAAATAAACAGTCCAATTCCCACTTCCTTTCTCATCAAAAACAAAATAAACTATGTCCCCAAATATTAACTGATATCCTTTTCTATAGAACCAATTATCCAGTAAAATTAAGGAGGTTGCCAAGGACAGGAGTATGGTTATGTCTATTAAAATGTTGAGCCTAATAACAGATCTGGACAATTTTATTAATTTGATTATTCATTTTTAATTTGCATTGTGCTTTGTCAACTTTGATTTGTGTTTGAATTGGATACTTATGCCTTGCCCCAAACTGGATTTGCATCTCAATTGGGCAAATTTTTTTTAAACATAAGAAACCTCATAAACCAACTACAAACTTTTATCAGTGCTTTTATGATAGTGTTTCTGGCAATTATTCTACTGAATTGTTTTCACTATGATACTTAACATATATTTGACACTTCTATTAAACTCTCTATAATCAGCTGTGTGAGTGTACCATTTCCTGATGGACACTGGCTGATACAGAGTATAAAGGATAGTACCTAAAAAGAGAAGGAAGCTACTGTATGTGAAGGATTTTCATTTCACTAAAGGAGTAATGACTTTATCCTATAATCAGGGTTTTAAGCAGAAGAGTGGGATTTTCAAATTTCCATGAGTCTCCTAGTAGTAATAATCCAAGGTCATGGGAACCCAATACATCAAGAGATTCTGAAATTTCAGTATTGAGCACGTTCAGATCCTGTGGTTTAATAAAAAACAAATTAACAAATAGCTTGCTTACATCAGTTTATTGATTGCTTTAAGGTATATTTAACCCAGATGGGACAAGATACTGGAAAGAAGGCTTAACAATATTAGTCTTCTCTCAAAAATACCTTCAGACTCCTCACATAAACATTTATGAACCTCCATTCTTAGCCCACTTTGTTATTATCATTATTTTTTTCTTTGTTCTACTATCTCAAAAGTACTAATTGGCATGCCCCTGACATCTTACCTTAACTCGATTTGTATGTTGTTCTCATTTCTGAGAAGTCTCAGGGACTTTACTATCCTGTATAATGTATTATGCAATTTTTCTTACTCTCTTTTGTCGAAGTCAGGAACAACTTATTCCAATAAATGTTCTTGTTATTTATTCTTTTCAAGGCTGCTGGCAAATTTCCACATAAAGTTGCTCAATCTTAAGTAAGTTGATGAGGGGTAACAAAGATTTCCATTTAAAATTGTGTGTCTATGGTATGTAGGGGGGCCAAAGAATCTATTAAACGTCAGATTTGGTTTAGAAAATCATGTGGAGGTTGGATGGGGATGAGGCAGGAAGACCACAGAGGATGCTATTTCAATAGCATGAATAAGAGAAGTTAAGTGAATGAGGGTAGAGTGTAGGAAAGAGATTTAAAAATTAGTCACCAAATGCAGAAGATGATATTAATAGAAGAGTTGCTGAGTAAATGTGGAAGATAATATAAATAGAAAAGTTGAGGATGGTTGTAACTTGAGTGAAGCTTGGTAAATGACATGACTATTTCTGTCATTCTATGTAGGACCTCATATATCGCTGGTGGGGTTATAAACTGGTATTTCTTTCCTCCCATTCTCTCTTATACCATTTTAATTAGGCCTTCACTTCCACTACTCCAGTGAAAGTGCTCTTGGAAAGGACACCGATGACTTGTGTGTTGCTATACCCAGATGGTCAATTCTGTTCTCATTTTATGTGACCCCTTAGCAGCATTTGACAAAGTTGATCACTATGTACTCCTTAATATATTTTTGTCACTGGTTTTCTGGACACTAAACTCTTGATCTTTTTCTTTCCTCTCTAATCACGCTTTGTTTTTTACAGTCCATCGTCTTGTGAACTTTTAATGTTTGAATGTCCCAAGGGTCAGCTCTTGGTTCTATTTTCTTCTCTACATACAACCACTTCCTTATAGTCTTATCCAGGGTACTCTAACTTTTCCCAAATTTATATCTCCTGCTAAGAACTCACTCTGAAACTCCAAACTCCTCTGTCTCAAACAGAGTATAAAACTTTCTTTAATATAGAAATAGCTCACACAACTCAATAACAAAAAAAACAAACAAAAAAACCCAATCAAAAAATGGGCTGAAGACCTAAATACACATTTCTTCAAAGAAGACATACAGATGGCCGATAGGCACATGAAAAGATTCTCATCATTGCTAATTACTAGAGAAAAGCAAATCAAAACTACAATGAGGTACCACCTCACACTGGTCGGAATGGCCATCATTAAAAAGTCTACAAATAGCAAATGCTGGAGAAGGTGTGGAGAAAAGGGAACCCTCCTACACTGTTGTGGGAATGTAAGTTGGTGCAGCCACTATGGAAAACAGTATAGAGGTTCCTCAAAATATTAAAACTGCAGTTGTTGTGTGATCCAGCAATCCCGCTCCTGCGCATATATCTGGACAAAACTATAATTCAAAAAGATACATGCATCCCTACGTTCATAGCAGCACTATTTACAATAGCCAAAACATGGAAACAATCTAAATGTCCATCGACAGATGAATGGATAAGAAGACGAATATTATTCAACCATACAAAAGAATGAAATAATGCCTTTTGCAGCAACATGGATGGATCTAAAGATCATCATAGTAAGCCAAATAAGTCAGAGAGAGAAAGACAAATACCATATGATATCACTTATATGTGGAATGTAAAATATGACACAAATGAACATATCTACAAAACAGAAACAGACTCACAGACATAGAGACAGATTTTGGTTGCCAAGGGGGAAGGGGGTGGGGAGGGTTGAATTGGGAGTTTGGAACTAGCAGATGCAAACTATTATATATAGAATGGATAACAACAAGATCCTATTGTATAGCCCAGGGAACTATTGATATATTCAATATCCTATAATAAGCCATAATGGAGGGACTTCCCTGGTCGTCCAGTGGTTAAGAATCTGACTTCCAATGCAGGGGACACAGATTCAATCCCTGGTCGGGGAACTAAGATCCCACATGCCACGGGGCAACTAAGCCTGTGCACTGCAACTACTGATCCCACGTGCCACAACTAGAGAGAAGCTCGCCCGCTGCAACGAAGAGCCTGCATGCCACAACTAGGACCTGGCACAACCAAATAAATAAATATTAAAAAAAAACATAATGGAAAAGAATATAAAAAAAACCCTGTATATCTGACATCTTTACTTGGATGCCAAATAGATATTTTAAACATGTATGAACACACCCAAAACTACGCTCTTGGTCTTTCTTCAACGAACTTTTCTTGCTAGACTTGTCATTTTAGGTGATGGCAACTCAAACTTCTGGTTGCTCAGGCTAAAAGTCTTGGGTTTATATTTGACTTCTATATATCTTTACACACCATATACATTTTCTTAGAAAATCCTTTTCTGCTTAATCTTCAAGTGCAGGTGTCCTCCACTTTCTGAAATTTCACATTAGTCCATCTCACTTTTGTGAAAGACCTACATTAGTACGTATTGGCTTTTTCCATAAAAGCAAAAATCCTCTTCGAATTTCTTTTGGCTAATGAAAACAGGTACTAAGTTCTTACTCAACTAAATTTTCAATGGAATTAAATTCTTCCCTGTCCCTGCTCAACAGTCCTTCCAATACTCCTAAACCTATTATACTTTTTTCCCCATAATGCTTATCACCTTCTAGCAAACTCTGTAATTTACTTATTATATGTATCATCTGTAGTCTACACCTAAATGTAAACTCTATGAAGGGAATATCCTTTGTTTTCATTCATTAATATATTATGGATACAAAATGATGCTTCTCACAATATTTTTTCAATAAATACTTGCTGTATGAATAAACCATTTCACAAATCATTTTGACATTGTGTTGTGATATAGAACATTCACATACTCTCCAATAATTCCACTTCAAATTACATATACCCAAAAGAAATTATAGCATATTTGCACTAGGAGATATATACAATCCAAAATACATATGGGACTCCTATAACTCAATAGCAAAAAAGCAAATAACCCAATTTTTAAAATGGGCAAAGGACTTGAATAGATGTTTCTCCAAAGAAGTCATCCAAATGACCAATAAGTATGTGAAAAGATGTTCAACATCACTAATCATCAGGAACATGCAAATCAAACCACAATGAGTTATCACCTTACATCTTTTAAGATAGCTATTATCAAAAAAACAAAAGATTACAAGTGTTGGCTAGATTGTGGAGAAATGGAACCTTTGTAGACTATTGGTGGGGCTGTTAAATGGTACAGCCACTATGGAAAACAAAATGGAGATTACTCAAAAAATTAAAAATAGAACTACTATATAATCCCATAATAGCACTTTTCGGTATATATCCAAGAAATTGGAATCAGAATCTAAAAGACATATCTGCCCTCCCATGTTCATTACAGCACTATTTACAATAGCCAAGATATGGAAACAACTCAAATATCCATTAACAGATGAATGGATAAAGAAAATATGGTATATACATACAATGGAATATTATTCGACCTTAAAAAGAAGGAAATCTTGCCATTTGCAACAACATGGATTAACCTGAGGACATTATGCTAAGTGAAATAAGCCGGTCACAGAAGGAAAAATACTGCATGATTCTACTTATGTAAGGTGTCTAAAAAAGTCAAGAAATAGGAATAGTAGGAAATAGTCAAGTATAGGAAAATATGCAATGAATCTTAGTAAAAATGTTGAGTGAAAACTGCAGGTTCAAACAAACTACATATGGTGATGATAAATATAAAACTCAGAATACAGATTTGATTAGGAAAGGAATGCATAGTAAATATAAATTAAGGTTAATGTTATAGTTTTTAGTTGGTGTTGGATTTATGGTACTGTTTGTTTTTATAAAGAAAGAAAATAAGACAGAAAGAAGACTATATATGAACCAATCCTAATAGTATATCATGAACTATATGATATTTTATAATAAGCCATGGATCTAATTCTCTGCACTTAAGTTCCAATTGGAATTCGGGGAGAAATTGTTTATATTTCCCTTGGTTGTGCTTCAACTGGCATTTTATTCTCGTCTCATTAGAAGGCCTAGGACTCTTCAGGGCAATTATCTTTTACTTCCCTGTCCTGGGTGTCTCAGTTCTTATAGGAGCATGCTCAATAAGCTATTTGAATAAAGTTGTATCTGTGTCATAGAATTAACAAATCTTTAAGTGTGATCCAGAATACCAAAAGTTCAAAATACCACCCTATTCGTGTGGTTTCAAAAAGTGGAAATGTGTTCTCAGCATATAGGTAGGGGAATTTGGTTCAGCAATGTACTCTCCTTAAAAGTAGTCAAAAGCAAAAGTAGTTTAATTTTAATGACACCAGATACTCTGGTTTTTGAACTAATTTAGAAAAAATGTAGAAATATGAGTAATTAACTACATGGATGAATTAAAATGAAAACAGCTACTAACATGATGAAATAATATTTAAAAATCAATTTCTTTGAAATATTGTCAAATTTAATTTGGGATGTTTTGGCCACTAAGAACTCTCATTTGGCTCTCTAAATGCAAATGTTCATTTTATTGCTTTTAAAAAATTTATGTGTATTTTAAAATTCAGCAGTATCTTGGTTTATAATTTTATTTTATCCTATAGACATAATACAGCAAATGTGATGATGATGGTGAAGACAATATACTGTTTGGCTATGACACCTTCTGAAAATAATAATTAAAAAATATTATTGGGCTTCCCTGGTGGCGCAGTGGTTGGGAGTCTGCCTGCCGATGCAGGGGACACGGGTTCGAGCCCTGGTCTGGGAAGATCCCACATGCCGCGGAGCGGCTGGGCCCGTGAGCCACAATTACTGAGGCTGCGCGTCTGGAGCCTGTGCTCCGCAACAAGAGAGGCCGCGATGGTGGGAGGCCCGCGCATCGCGATGAGGAGTGGCCCCCGCTTGCCGCGACTGGAGAAAGCCCTCACACAGAAACGAAGACCCAACACAGCCATAAATAAATAAATAAATAAATAAATAAATAAAAATTAAAAAAAAAAATTATTATGAATGCATGTACTAGAAAACCAACGAAAAATAAAATCCAGATCAAATAATTGGCAAAATTTAGGAAAGAGCCTAGAGTTTTAGTCATTATTATTAGTCATATTTTTCTTACTGGAAGAGACTTATGAAATATACCTCTAATATTCATAATAGTTCCAGGAGAATAATAGGAGTTTAATGTTTCAAAACGTGCTTAGCAATACATGAATAATATGCTGCAAATTGTGTAAAAACAGTTATAATTATTTTAGAATCAAAGGGTAGATGATAAATAGGAAAAGCCAAGTTTTTTGGCTGGGAAATATTTTATTCTTTCCATAAGGGGATAGAAAGTTTACTCTATCACTTTCCTGGTTCTTTACACTGTAAAAGGACTAGATAAAATGAACATGAAAAATTGTCTCTAGTGATAAAAATATAAATGCCATACTAAAGACTTAGTAAAAATTTCTAATGAAGAAATGGTTTATAATTTTATTAAGTATGTTAATTTTATGCAAAAATTTCCATCTTTATTTGAAAGTATTAGTTAAATTAAAGTGCATTTATATTTTAATATTTTAAAAAATACTCTTACATTTCACATGGAGTCAATGCCCCAAAATAAGGTGGGTTTGTTCATTTGTTTTTTTCCTAGAGATGTTAGCCAAAATTAGCATTGACCATTATTATAATATAATTAATTCAGATGACAGTGGTCAGCAAAGCAGCATTAAAATCATTTATCATATTAAAGAAGTATTTTCTCATGTTTAAATTAAATATAGGATACCTGAGTTATTATAATATACTAGGAGCTCTTACTCTATCAGCTCAAAACTCTCTATATCTTCACAGTGCATAATCTGTTTGATATTGATAAACAACTTGCTGATTATTTCTTATATTAAACATAACTACATTTTGGATCAATAAGAAAGCTGTAGCCCACTGGAAAAGAGAGAAGAAAACCAAATCATAGTGGGTTAACTGATTTGCATGCTCTGAGATGTTACCAGCTGCCGCTCTTAATAATAAATGAAGTCATCACTTTCAGCAATCTGGAAAATAAACTGAAATAATTATGTTTTCAATTTTGATTTAACTGAAAAACAGTTATTGGGAGGGGAAAAAACATTCTCCCAACTGAAAAAAAACTGTAGTTCACTGACAGCCAGGTCAAGTGTGTATTTTTTACAGTGGCCTAATTTATTGGGTTGCCTATCCAGTGAAGTGAAGGCAACCTCAGAGGGCCTTAATACAGAGGTCCAAGAATAAAACTCAAAAAGCTCTATATTGACAGTCGCCAGATATTACTTAAAGGCACTGTTTTGAGATTAATACTCATTTCTGACCTTACTTTATATAAATAGCTAACATTATTAAACACTTTAACTTGCTTTTCTGGTACAGTAAATATCACATTTAATCACCAAAATACACCTGAAAGAAGGTTGATGCTATTATGATCCTTATTTTAAATGTAAGGAAACAAATTTATTCACTTGCCCAAGGTCACATAGTAAATGACAGAACATGAATTTCTACAGTCTTTCTGATTCAGACCCTGAGAATTTTTTACCCCTGTGATGCTGACTTCCTATGTGCTCATTATTAAACCACTATTTACGCTGAGGAATTAATATATAGATCACATATTTGGTTTAAGAAATGTTTTCAAGAGAAACAAAACAACTCTTTATATTGGCACATAGCACAGTAGCCACAATCTAGTACCGTGAACATTTAAGAGCCCAGTATTCCAGAAGACAGAGCTAGAAGTACCTAGTAGACAAGTTAAAATATTTATTTTATTTGATCTTATAAGTTAGTAGTTAGATACCAAGCTATAGCAATTCAGGGTTACAATGTACGATTGTGGTGTTGTACACCCCCAACTCTAGTGAGCACTATTCATGTTGCAGACTATGTAGCTGAGATGATGCACTGGAAGTATCCAACTTCTGTACACATACTTCCAATACTTTTTAGACTTTTGATTTCAAAGAGCTAACACTGGAACACATATCTTTTCTATGTATTTCACTAAGCAGAAAATAACTAGGAATTAGTATTTACCCTCTTCTAATCAGGAACTAAAATACAAATTAAGAACAATATAAACTTACATAGTCAAAGCCTTAAGTATGTTCAAAGACAGCCCAAAAGCAATATGTCAAATGTAACAGGTTAGATTTTTCTAGGCAAGTGTCAATAGTAAGAGTTCTGGAGTCTGTTTTAATCTAGATTCTGTTTTTCCTTACTAACAATAGCACCTATCTCATAACTAGCTTTGCAAATTTAATGAGCTAGTGTATGTAAACCCCTAGGCACAGTGGTTATGACACAGACTAGTTCAATTAGTGTTCAATAAATGTTAACTAGTTTTAAAACAGAATTGCAAATATAGCAGAAATAATTGCTTGTTTTATAAATAATTCTTACAAATTAATGAGAAAAATAAATTATAACTAAAATAGAAGTAGGCAAACAAAAGAGGAAATATAATTAGTACATAAATATTTATTTTAAAAAATTCAACCTTGGTCATTATCAAACTAATGCAAAGTAAGGCAAAATGAAAAAGCATTTATTGTTGTACTCATTAAGCATAATATAATAAATAATATTTATACTGGAGAATGTGATATAAAAGTAGTTTTATCCTTCACTGATGGTGATGTAATTATACAACTGTATTAGAAATATATTAGGTAATATGTATTAAAAGGAATCTTTATGTATACAATCTTTGATCCAGTAATATCTGTACTGTGGATCTTATCTAATGAAATAACCCTGATATAAAAATAAATACATAAATATACTCTAATAAGGGACTCTTACATAAATAATAGTTTATATAAGAATATTACATACTATTAAAAATAAACATTATGAACAATCTGTAGCAAAAAGGAAAATCCTTGGAGTTTTAAGTGAAAAAGAGAGTAGAAATTGTAAGTATGTAAAAAGATAAAAGAAATCCTAGCTTGAGATACAACATCACGTCACAGTAGTTGTATTAAATTGGTAGCATTCTGAGTGACTTTTTTCTTGCCTCTTTCCATATTTTGTAACATGGTTACAATACTTTTATAATTCTAAAATACATATTATAATACAAATGATATTAAATAAATTTGTGATTATTTACATTGTCTACATTGGAAAGTTATATTGAGAAACTATGGTGGCAGCCCAAAGAGGAAATATATCAAAATTGTCTGAGAATTAATTTTTAAAGCCTCAAAACAACCACAAATAAAAAGCACAGTTTCTCTGCCTGTATTTAGGTATAAAAATTTATAAATTGAAAACATTAAGGAGAAATACCAGGCCTCCATATGAGTTAAAAGTAGAAAGACTAGACAGGAACAGCACAACATATATTATTTCATATATGAACAGTAAACAATATAAAAGAAGATTTTAGTCTTTGGGAACTCTGTAAATAAAAATAATACCTACATTCCTTTATTGTCTATCACAAATCAGGCATTATGCTCCACACAGGGGATAAAAATTTAAAAGATTTAAACATAGAATGTCCTTTCAATAAGTCCGAGGTAGTTTATAGTATACCGAATGAGCAAAATGGCTATTTCTGAACTTTAGAAAAAAATAATACAGTTTTTCTGCATTTATATTATGAAGCTGATGTAAAATATCAAAAATTCTTTATTTTGAAAAACAATGTAATCAATTTGACATAATTCATATATATTGAACCTGTGGTACACACACACAATAAAACTTACATTCAAAAAAAAAAAAAAGTCTGAGGCACATTTAGGGAAAAAAAGTTAGTTGAGTTTAGAGTTTAGAAAACACATTGTGGAGAAGTTTATATCTTAGCCAAATTTTGAAGGATGAGGAATGTTTGATAAACCAAAAATGCTAAGAGGAAGAGAATACAGCCTGAGCAGAGATATTATAGAAAAAAATATCATAGAAGAGGTAGCTTGGTTTTATTATAATGCAAATTACCAGACAGGAGTAGCAAGAGATGAAAACAAGGAGATAGGTAATGGAAAAGCATATGTGAAATATTTAGGGAAATAAGCTCACTAGTTCCTCTCGTGCTCTGGGCCATGGACCTCTGATTACCCAACAAAAGTAATTAACTGACTTCCTTTCAAAATTGTATATATTAATAAATGCACTCGATTATTTTGCATACAATTTTAGATAGTTCACTGAGCACCCAAAATCCATTAACTAACTGAATCCTGTGACAAGTGAAAAACAAAACAAAATAAAGCAGCAAAAACTAATCTCATTAATTAAGCAAAAATTATGTCAGAAAAAAAGGAGCTGTAATTTCTTTACCAGAAAGTCTACCAGTAAATCTAGCTTGTTCTAATTCTGAAATACATTCCAAATCAATCCACCTTTTCTCACTTCCAAAGCCCCCTCCCAAACCTAAACCACTGTTTGGCTACCTAGAAGACCTCTTAGTTGGTATCACTGTTTCCGTTTTGCCTTCCTATAATCTATCTGTACTCTGCACTGCAGCCAGAGTGATCTGTCTAAAAGGAATAACAATTCATGGTACCACTGATTAAAACTCTAAAGGCATTTTATCGCACTTTGATTAAACCCACAGCAAGTACCAGGGTCCAGAAGACTGGTGCTCTGGCCAGGACTGACTTCCCAGCCTCACCTGATACCCTCTTTCCTGCTGTGCCTGAGCTCTAACCCACTGGCTTCTTCATCCTCTTCACCTCCCCAATTTTTTCCTATCTCAGGACTTTGAATCTGCTCTTTCCTTTGCATTGTATGCTTCTCCCAACCTTATCATGATTGATTCCTTCCTAGAATAAAAATCTCAGCTCAAATGTTTACCCCTGAGAAAAGAATTCCTTAATAACCCAATCAAAAGTACCCTGCTACACTCCAGTCACTATTTCAATAGTGTATTTTTATAGCAATTATTAATATCTGATACATTGTGACTATATGATTATTTACATTATTAGTCATTTTCTCTCTCCCCCCACCCCACACACCCTTAAGTAGAATTTGACTGTTTTCTTCTCACCATTCCTATCTGCTTGGCACACAGTAGGTAGTCAATAAATGTCAGTTAAATCAATTTCTCTAAATAATTGAGACTATGTATAGTGCAGTATTTAGACTAAGTCTAAAATATTAGCTTCCATGTGTGTCCTGAACAAATGTGTTAAAGGAATGGATGATGTCTTTTAGTATTGTTTCATGTTGACATTTCTGAGATGAACAATTAACCTTTGCAGATGGATTTAGGTTTACATACAATACCCTAATTTGTTTTTCAATTACCCCTTTTAAAGAAATGACTTAAGCAATTTTGCTTAAAAGTTTGAAATTTCTATATATCTAAAGGGAACGTAAAATTCTCTGTATTTTTCCTAACTCCTCTGCCAAGTTGTTTTTCTGCGTATATGCAGAAACATAGCTGAAAACTGTTTCTCAACATTGCTGCTTAGTAGGTAGCATACAGTCAGTCCCAAATATTTGGAACTAGTGAAATAAAAATTTGGAATTGTAGATATTTAAGTTCTAGAAAAACAATGATTAACATGTAGCATAACTTCTATTTTTTAAAATGCATTATGAAATATGGGTGGGATGACCATATGTTTTGGTGTGCCTGGGATAGTCCCAGTTTATGTTTGCTGTCTTATCTTTATTAGTTATACTTTTATTCTCAAAGTGTCTCAAAAAGGATGGCAAATTATATACTAACTATAACTATGGGTAATATTTAGCTTTGGTAGCATTATTTGTCAAATGGTGAGGAAGGATAACAATAGTCTCTACTTTTATAGGTTACTGTACGGATTAAGGAATTTAGTGCATGTAATGTGCTTAGAAAAGTACCTGGCATATGATGCATGTGAATAAATGTTAGCCATTATTATCTAGTTCCGATGGAAAGGATGGACAAGCAAAAGCTGCCCAGTTAGGCAGAATGACAGCATTTAGTGGATCCAGAAGCACTGGCCCTTCACAGATATCTTTTCCTATTTAGTTGTGTTCAATTTTTCACCTGATTTTTCTATGTAAATGGAAGCCAAATAACCACCCAGATCACCTGCAGTCCTTTAAACTGATTGCTTCCCTTGTAGGTAGATTTTCCTGGCATTTGACTTCAGTAGGAACAGGTTATGCTGAACAAAAGACTTTGAAAAAATATAACATATGGACATTATTTGGTTAGGAATACAGTAATACAATTTTTTTCATGTGGGGAAGGAATTGGATTTTGGATCGTGTAAGAACTGGAAGACTGAGGTAATCTGTTTGAATAGAGATATAGTGCATTAGTTAATATAGCTCTTCTAGGCCTCTTGTTTTAGAACAGCATTCATTTATTTACCTTAGGTAAATCACTATCAGATGGAATAGACTCACAACTGAAATGAAAGTACATTTATTACATTCACGGCCAACACCAGAGGGCTGTACTATTCGTGTGTTCAGGTCCTGTATTTTATGATAAAAAAGGATTTGGGGATTCCTCTTTTAGAATCTTCAAGAAGCAAAATTTAAGAAATATAACTCTTTTGTTTTTCTTTAAGGGAAACACAATTTTGTCATTCAATTTATGCATGGAGAATTCAATCATAATAAATATAAATCAGTTTACATAAATTTCTCAGGAAACATCTCTAGTAGTAGAAACATAATTGGTCAGGAGATCTTCACTCTTGAATATGTCTGTGTGAAAGTTCATTATTTATTTCAGAATGCTAAGTTACCAAGGTATTTATAATTCTTCATTTATAAATTAATTACAAGTGGATTTTGGAAAAATTGCTGACTTATATTTGTCTTTTTATATTCATTGGTCCTTAGTTTACATTGTTATCCAATTCTAAATATATTCTTCTGTAAGCAGATCTTTTTGGGAAATCTACAGGTAAAACCATCTTGATCATTGATAGAGAACAGTTGGTTCTTCTACTCCCAAATTTTGTCTCAGGACAAAGAATATTCAATGCTGATTTTTAGTCCACATTTCCTCAGACTATTGTCTTCCTTGCTCAGACTATTGTATTTGTGGGAAATGTTTTAATTTTATTTTTTTAATTTATAAAAAGTATCAAAGTGGCAAATATGGTGCACTTAAATTGTTCATTACAGTGCAAAAATAGATCCTTAACTTGAATTTACAATCAGTATCAGTGGCTTGGATTTATAATACTTCCTGTAGAATAAAACAAAAAGTAGAGATCATTTGCCAATTAATTGGTTGTGAAATACTCTGAACCAGTGGAAAATTATCTGGTTTGTGGATGACAGAAATCCTATATGATTGTAAGGAGCTGGAGGATGATGGCTTATCATAAAAGGATGCTACTGTGAAAAACAAGAAACTGATGACAGATATTCTGAAAGTGACTAAGAAAATGACAGCCAAGGCAAAGAAAACTCCTAAGAAATAACATGTCTGATATAAGCTGTCAAATAGTAACTTCTACGTGAGGTTGGATTTGTATTGGGTTAGCCAATATAAACATCATACGGAAAATCCCGAACGAACTTTTTGGCCAAGACAATACATCCAGCAAAATTGATAGATTGTTGATTGTGAAATGAATTACTGAAGATTTGATTAGACTCCATTGAAAGAGCAACCAGGAAAAATGTAGTGTTACCGCTTTGTCAAATTAACCATTGGATTATTTTAGATATTGACTCTCTTCTACATACATGAAGGCTGAAAAACAATTGTGAACCCCCTATCCAGTCATTTTTAGTGCATTATCTGAGACCAATCTATAGAATTACTACATGCTAGTTTTGGAGATGATTATCAATTTGGATCATGCATTTGTTCATTTATCAAATAATTATAATAATAAACATAAAAGAGCAGGCATTTATTGTGCAAAACCCTGGAGATTCACTACTGACAGAATAACTTGTTTTCTTTGGATAATATGAAATACTTTTTGGATCAAATTGCATACTGGTAACATGGGCTTAAAAAGTTGGGTTTGTTGTTTAATTCTCTCAAGTTAGAGTTGATTGACATTTTTTCATCTATCTTATAGAAAGAACTAATTGATAAGGCAACTAAGCAAATATCCAGAAATATTTCACAGTAAAAGCACTACTGATACTATTTATTGAGCTTTCATCACGGGTGACGCTATATGTTAAATCGTTCCTCACAACAACCTTAGGTCAGTTGTATCAGAGTAGGGTAATCTACTTTAACAAATGGCTCATCCCAATGGTTCAGTTAAATAGTCAAAGGGGATTATTCCTGGTAGATGGGCAGAGGTATGCCCACATTCACCTGCCATCAGCTGGTGGAATCAGAAAGAAAGCATGAAGGAAAAACACTCTCTTCTTAATAATCTTGGTCCAGAAGAGACAAACATTACTTCTGTTCAGATTCCTTCAGTAAGAACTAGTAACATGGCCACACCTGGCTACAATGATAGCTGAGAAATGGAGTCTATAGATGGGCAAATCTTGCCCAGCAAAACCTGACTAACATAGAAGGGGAGAGAGTTGAACAGCTAACCTACCTGCCTAATATGTGTTAATGTGATCCACGTTTTACTGATGAGGAAACTGAGTCATAGAATTGTTGAGAAACTTGCTCAAGATTACACAGCTAATAAGTGGTATATCTGGGAATTTCACTGAGAATGTGCTGCCTTTCATTTCCCATCTCTTAATTCTCAACTACTATTTTAATTAATTTATAGTAAATTGCAAGTTACTTTTTAAATTCCCTTAGTTTTCTCATGTTTATATTTTGTTTTTCCCTAACTAGCATTTATACTTAATAGCAGAGACTCTGCTTCTTTCTGTTTTTGTAACACTCTAATATTTTTGAGGCTCTGAGATCACTTCAACTCATAATTAATGTTCAGTAAATCTTATCTGAATGTCAGATTAGAAGTTAATGTTTAACCTAATTTAGAAACATAGGGCATGATGTAGGAACTGATGTAAGAAAGGAATGGAAGTAATGGCTGAGTTCAGCATCTTGGCAAATTTTCAGAAATAAATTACAGTGTAAAGTTAAACTATTAGCACAATCTCTGACCTAACCAAGGAAACGATGCATGTGACATAAACAATAACTAAACTTTTTTTTTTCTTTTGGTATCATTTGAAAAGGTCCTTTCTAAATAAGCTGTTAATATTGTATGGCAAATAAAGGAATGGTTGCTATACAATGCTTAAGCTTATTTTTAAATGCATCAAGGTCTGACTAAATGAATAAAAGCCATACATTTATGTCCAATTTTTTCAGAAACAATAGAAACATTTTTCCAACCCAAATGAACCAAATTTATTATGCAGGTGGTAATAAAAACACACTATAGTTAAAAGTACTCTGATGGCCAGGCATAATTGTTAACTTACTGAATAATCTTTAAAAATATTTTATATAACATTTCCCCACCAATTTCTGTAGAATATGTTCTTTGGAAGGGAGAGGTCAGATTCCAGACATGACCATATCACAATTGTAGAATTCATGGGAAATATTCAAGAAAAATTATATGAACCACTCTAAAATTTTCCAGGTTGACTACATGTTGAAAGATAGAGATAAATCTTGGAATTAAATGAATGTTGGATTTTATATAGGACATCTGGAAAAGCAATGTCTTTGTAAAAGACAAATTTAAGTGGTCCTTATTTTGACACATTGAAATGCCTGGTCACTATGTTGGTGAATTTAGAATTTTCTTTATAGATTGCTTTCAAATCTTGAACTATTTCTGTTACTATTACATTTCTATTACATTACTATTTCCCCAAATTTAGGCACTTTGACCTTTGAAATTTTTACCATTTTGCAAACTGCATTAACTATTATTTACTAAATACTATATTTAAATCAAGTTTTCTTTTTTCACTTAAAGAAATTTATTTTAAAGGAAAACTTTATATCGTGCCTTTAAATAAAAAAGCATCAATTTTTACAAATAAAATATAAAAATTAATAATAAAAATAAAACAGTTTAATTAATTAATTAATTAAAATAAAATTTATTAAATTTTTACTTTAACAAGTATGCAAACTTTTTCCAGATAATTATTACTTGAAAAACATATATTATCAAATCTAGAAAGGTGTTAAATAAAGACAAATAAGCAATAAAGTGAGATTTTCCTTTTGAAATAATTAGAAAGATTGAAGAGAATATTTGTCTCAGTATTTGATTTAATTTTTTTAACACTGTGTTCACATAAATGAAATCATCTTTTACCATCAGTGGTATGATCCACAACTGGGATGTATCAAGAAAATGTACTGAAGATTTTATTGGTATGAAAAGCATTAGTGTTTCTAAGGGGATTTGACTATATCTTGAGCTTTTGTGTTACTGCTACAAAGAACAAGAAAATTGCCTTACTTATTGACAGTAAAATAGGTCGTGAATTTTTGCTACAGCCATTCCCTCTGCCTCAAGTATCTTCACTCCCATTTCTGCCTGTTAAACACTTCTTCATCTTTTAAATCCCAAATTCAGTGCCACCTCTTCTAAGAATTCTTTCATGATCACAGTCAGCAAAACTTTTCTTCTTGGTTTATGACTATTGACCTAGAATCTCATCTGGTTTAGCATATGCCCCAGAGTTTTTGCTTTTTAATTATTACCAGTAGTGCATTAAAATAAACTGACATGCAACTGGTTAACTCCACTCTGTCCATTTTTTACCGTCATATTTTCTAGTAGTATCTGAAATACATGTGCAGTGCACAGAGTTTTCACTTCAAAGTGCACACAAAATGGAAAAACAACCAGTATCAATCTATCTCTTTTCCACTGCGTTTTCCAGGCACAAGTGAACAAACAACTCTCTTCATGGGCAGCATGAAGAGCAAGACCTTCTGGGCCTCTGCTAGGCACTGATGTGACCATCAGCTGTGTCATGGCCCATTCACAGCCTGTAAGATAACGTGAAGCTGTGTGAGAACAGTTAGCATTATCAGTGGGAAATTATAGGTTAGCTGTACAAAATGTGAGCAAGAAAAAGAGCCTGAGCCCCATGGTTTAGAGAGCATAGAGATTCTGAATGTTCTTGTTTCTACAGTTTTGCCATTTATGATTTGATATAAATACATAGTATTAAAATATGCATTTATTTTATGTTTGTTAACATTTTGAAATTTTGTTTGCTTACATTTAACATCTGCCATGGGCCTTATGATGATATCAATGGCCCATGAGAGTAAAAAGTCATAAAATCTGCTTAAGAGGCATCAGCATCTACTTCAAATGTAAGTCTTCATTTTAAGAAGATGGTGCCCCACAAGATGAATAATTAACTCACGTAGCTGTAGAAAATGTGTTTATGGATTTCTCTCGAACCATGACTTTTATTTAGAGCAAATAACTACTCTTCTAAATTAATTTCACATTTTTCCCCAAATTTCTTTTACATGTACAAAAGGTAAGACAGCCACTTTTAATGTGTTGTTCCATTAGCAGAACTTTGGGAACAAGTAAAGGATAATTGTTTCATATCAACGATGACTTTTTCATCAGTGTTATCTGATGCTTCAGAGAGAAAATCAGTTGTTGAATCAATCTACTGCTTTCATTTCATGAATTCAAAGTAAAGCATTGGGAAGTTCATTTTGTACAAAGTGAAATACCTGACATTGTTATGAATACTACTGTAAATTCAGTTTAAAAATTCAACATTGAACATAAAATTTGTGGTTTTGTAGTGAAAATTCAAACACAAATTTTGATGGAGCACAATGTCATGGAAAACCTGTTTTCTTATCAAATTCAGAACCCTCAGAGGAGTAATGTGGTTTGATTTTGATTGTGGTGCACACACAAATTTATAATTGTGTAGAAACAAGCTGTGATATTCACCAATTAAAATAAAATTGTCCATGTTCACAAGTATTTTTGTATTATACACTGTTACCTAATTAAACTATTTTACAGTGAAGCTGATAATAAATACTGATACTACAGCATAGCATTATGTGCTTTCTTTCTTCATTGCCCATCAGCAACCAGATTTTTTAAATGTTGAGCCTTTGATGAAACTACCTTGTAAATTAAGTGCCTTAGAATAATATTGAGTTTATTTTATGAATTTGTGTTCTAAATTGGTTGCATTTGGCCAAAATCATTTGGAAGCCTAAAACCAATAAATAATGCAATAACAATCTACAGCTTTTAGAATTCTTGGTAAGTTACAATTACTGAAAATGACACTTGCAAACAGGAATTCATTTGTTTCCTACAAAAGCAAGGGAGGAAGTAAACAGATTAGATGATGGAAACATAAATGGTATATGAGATATAGTTTTGAAATAGGGTAATTATTATCATATATTGATTTGTCTTAAGACTCTTTGAAGGAATTTGTATACTTAATTGAATAAACTTACATTCTATGCCAAAACTGAATTAACTCGAGAAGCCTAATGATTTTGCAGCATCTAAATTTTGTGACATTTAGAAAAGTAAATATAGAGTTAATTTATTGTTTAGTTTGCTGTAAACTGTAAGAAAAAGTTTCTCTGAGTTAAGGCAAAAAAGACAAGTACATTTGAAAATATGTGGGTTGAAATAATTATCTACTTCAGTATAAAAAAATAGAAGTGAGAGTATCCTCCATTTACCAGAATCTTCTCTGAGTTTCCTTTACCTCAGTACCTATCGGGAGATTATTTCCTCAAAGAAGATTATGGTCTCTAGAAGAGGTTTAATTAAACACGTCAACCATTTCAAATGTACCAACCATAAATGCAATTTTGAAGATAATTTGCAGACCACTTTATGAAAAAAAGAGAGACAATTTATTCTTCAGAAAGATAGAAGACATGACATTAGAATAAGATACGTTTATAGATCTCAGTAAAGTTTATGCATGCTTACCAAGAATAATTTTGCTTATGGAGTATATCAGTGATTTTAAAAAACTATTAATTGAAGCATATGTGTACAAGTTCACAAATAATATGTGTACATCTCCAAAGAGTTTCACTAATTGAACCGAACGATGTAATCAAGAAACAACACTACCAAGAACACATAAGCCCTCTTTATGCCCCTCTCTACTTGCTATTAAGCTATAGATCTGTTTTGCCAGTTTCAAATTTTATATAAATGGACTCATACACTATGTAGTCTTCTTTATTTGGCTTCTTATCTCAAAATATTGATAATAATGTTTCCATATTCCCTAATATTTATAGTTCTGGTTAACCCATTCTCATTATTCTGTAGATTTCCATTATGTGAACATACCAAATTTACTTACACAATCTAATTTTGATAGACATTTTGGTAATTTCCAATCTGGGCTATTGGAAAAAAGTGCTTTATGAATATTTTAGTGTATGTTTTAGTGTATTTTAGTCATAAGGTCATATGATTATAGTTATGATTATAACTATTTTATATATCTACCACAAATAATAAAACAATTTTTAAAGTCAATAAATAAATATTTTAAATTATGTGATTTAATTTTAGGTCCCCTTACACTCTCAAAACTGTCCCAGTGTGAACAATAAAATAAATGATCACATTAATAATAACATGTTCTACTTTTTTTATCAGTCTGCAAATAAGAAACTATTTTGTTGTGTGTGCTTTTTGTTCCCCAGATAAAAGGACACAATTATTTACTATGAATAAAACATTTATGCAATTTGCAATTTGCTTTGACTGTAATTCAAGTTGAATACAGTTCAAGATGGAGCATTAACAGAAAGTAAAATGTTCCTTGCCATTACTAAAATTTTTTTTCAAATAGTGACCAAATCCAATTTTGAGTGAGTAATTAGAAGCACACAAAAAAATTTAAAAACTAAAATGATTCACTTTAAAAATCCATTTTATTTAATGGGCAAATGACAATATTGAAAAAGAAATAACATAATTCAATATTTTGAACACTAAAATTTTCCATACTTGAAACTACAGCTTAAAATATTATTGTGGCAAGTATAATTTAACATTGTGTTATTAAAGGGAACCCTCTTGCACTGTTGGTGGGAATGTAAATTGATACAGCCACTATGTAGAACAGTATGGAGGTTCCTCAAAAAACTAAAAATAGAACTACCATACGACCCAGCAATCCCACTACTGGGCATATACCCTGAGAAAACCATAATTCAAAAAGAGTCACGTACCAGTGTTCACTGCAGCACTATTTCCAATAGCCAGGACATGGAAGCAACCTAAATGTCCCTCGACAGATGAATGGATAAAGAAGATGTGGCACATATATACAATGGAATATTACTCAGCCATAAAAAGAAACGAAAATCATGTATTTGTAGTGAGGTGGATGGACCTAAAGTCTGTCATACAGAGTGAAGTAAGCCAGAAGGAGAAAAACAAATTCCGTATGCTAACACATGTATATGGATAAAAATGGTTCTGATGAACCTAGGGGCAGGACAGGAATAAAGACACAGACGTAGAGAATGGACTTGAGGACACGGGGAGGGGGAAGGGTAAGCTGTGACGAAGTGAGAGAGTAGCATTCACATATATACACTACCAAATGTAAAACAGATAGCTAGTGGGAAGCAGCCGCATAGCACAGGGAGATCAGCTCAGTGCTTTGTGTCCACCTAGAGGGGTGGTATAGGGAGGGTGGGAGGGAGATGCAAAAGGGAGGGGATATGGGGATATATGTATACATATAGCTGATTCACTTTGTTATACAGCAGAAACTAACACAACATTGTAAAGCTATTATACTCCAATAAAGATGTTAAAAAAAAAAAAACTTTACATAACAGTATTGTAGAATGAAAGAATTCTATTTGAGGTTTTTTGCTAACTATTCTTACAAACATTTGTAATTAATTTTTTTATATTTAAAAGCTTTCTTTCCTTTAGTAAATAAATAAGAATCTTTTGAGATAATCATTATATAGCTAAGTATATTGGAAATATCCAAGTTCTAAGCTTCTTCTTATGAAGTGAAGTGCTTTGCGGTTGTGTTTTAAATGTATATTTTAAATTTTGATTGTCAAGGCTTTCCAAAAATGGCAAATACAGCATTGTCCAGTTATATCATAGTTTTCAGTGTTAACTGGCTTTAAAGGAAATGGTGAACTGTTCAAAGAAGAGTGAACTATTGCATTGAGAAACATTATGTTCCCATACAACAACCTGCTAGGGTTGCTACAGGTTCATGATTTTTCCACAGAGGCACATGTCTTTTGATATTATGACTATTGGCTTGATGTTTTTCACTAAAATATTGGTAAAACTTTAACTAACTGAAATGATATCCTTTAGTAGGGCATGTGGCCTTTAATCCTGATTTATACTGCTTTTATGTATGTAACTATTTTGTTTAAATTTCTACAAGCCATAAAGCCCTAAAGAATTCATTCATTTATTTAACAAATATTAATTGAGAACTTACTATGTGTCAACCACTGCCTAGGCTTTGGGACTACAGTAATGAAGTAGATAATTCTAGTGAGAGGAAGCAGATGGGAGGATACATATATCATGAGGAAATTAAAATGGTGATGTGAGAGAAGATAGACTATGTAGTTACTGTATGGTGAGAGAAAGTCTTACAAAAGAAATAATGTTTAAGACAAGACCTTCCAAAATACAGCAGGTGAACCAAAAGATGCTTTCAATTTCTCAAGTTATTTCAATGAGAAAAGATGTTACAAGATAATTCTATTCAGATACTAAATAAAGCATCAGAAGAAACAATATTTAGTTTTAGTTATGAAAGTTAGAATACAATAAGCAAATTACCTATCAATGTGCATTTCTGCCAGCCCTTTCAAAGTTTCATGAAGTAGTGCTCTCTTTCTTTCAGTAGGTATTTGATTAAATAATTTTGAAAATTACAGCACACTTAATTTTACTATTATTGAATCTCAATGCATATTGGACTATTAAAGTGTCTAAGAAGTCCTGCAGTAGAGAAACCTATTTCATTTTATTTAACCCCAAATTTTTCTAGTATGATATTGATATTTGATTTTTTTTTCATAAAGCACCTATTAAAACCCATAGAAAACTTTTAGTGCATGAAATGCATTTTGAGCCATGTTGGAAAATATGTCTATATCACCAAACACTAAAAAGAGATTTGAAAATTTTAGTCACAGGAGAATAGCTAAAGGTACACTTCAAACTATATCTGGAAGGAAAAAAAAAGGATTGCTTAATCTCGAATGAATTCTGAAGGATTTCAATCATTGATATTTACTGATAGGTGACATAAACAAATATCATTTAGTTCTATATTTAGCTTTTATGTCTTGAATACTTCTATGAACACCTGCAAGGAAAGGTGGCCCGAGAAACAATTCTTTAAACATATATATTCAATAAATATATACATATTTGATATGTATGTACTTAGCTCTCCATTCAAATAAATTAGTAGTTGAAAATGGAATATCTTATGACAGAATATCATGGAGATAATAATTCATTTAAATATATTTTGTTTTAAAATAGGATTAAAGAATTTCCTTGTTTAGCATCCATTTATGAAGAGATTTCCATAACCATAACACCCTTGCTATGCTAAATACTTTTTAATTCCAAAAGCCCACCAGGATTAGGCATAGTAACAGCTTGCATGAAAAGAAGGAGGAGTTGTTCAGGCACATATCCCATTTTTATTTGGTATTGTTTGGAATATGGAAGGCATCTTGCATTTTATTCCAATTAGTTTGCTTCACTCAAGTAATTAGCTGAATGTATATTTCTGGAAAAACTATGTAGCCTGTAGAACATTGGCTTTGTTAGGCATGGACCAAATGATGCAGGCCATGTTGAGGATTTTGAATTAGATCCTAGAATCAAAAGAAAGACACTGAGGACCTTTCAAGTGATATGATCCTATTTGCATTTAAACATGATTTTTGGGGAATAGATTGGATTGAGGGAAAAATAGTGAGCTGAAGGTCAGTATAAAGGTTCAGCTTACTATTTTCCCCTCATTTTGATTATAGATCTCCTTCCTTGCCTGCTCTCCCATTTTAAGCAGAGAATCCTGAATCACTCTCCACTTCTTATGAAAGTAACACTCATCAAGACCAAACATCAAAAGAGAAATAATCAAGAAGCAGACTCTCAGTGTAGGGGAACAGGAATCACTTATAGGCAGGGGCATAACCAAAGGGAGCACGGAATATGAATGCAATGGTGGTAGTCAGTGAATGTTTCAAAGCCCAGAGTCTTAAAAATCACTGCTCAAATCAATTTTACTTAATTTCTATTTCTTGGCAAGATTGTTGGCTATGTAATAAACAAGTATGATAAATGTTAGGAATTAATACTATCCTAATATCATATTTTAAACTTTTGACTGAAAGAGAAAACAGTCTAAAGAGGTAAGGAGACAAATAGGACAAATAGTAAGAAAAATTATTTTAAAATGATAATACTTAATCCTGAATGATATTTTGGATGCATGAATTTTTGTGTTGGCTCACAAAGCTGAAGATAAATCATATTTGAGTTGATTAATTATTTTTGCTAAACTCAGATTATATTTGATATTCAAATGAAATTTATCATCACTTTTGAAGTAACTTGCAAATTAAAAATGTACTGCTTACTTTCGACTCATCTCATGTACATTATGACCAAATAGGAGTAATGTTTTAAAAGAAAAGAATAATTATCCTTTAAATTATGTTTATAGTTTTAATTATTTTCTTAAAATTGTTTTATTATGCAAAACCTTTTGCTTTGATTGTATCAAAGAAAAAGATTTATTAAGCCATACATTTTATGTGAGATAGAACATATAGATTTTATATATATCTAAGAAATTCAACATATTTCACGTGATAATTGACACTTATGGCTCTAAAAGTTTTTCTTACACAATACAGAAAAATAAGTATAAACGTAATCAGGTTAATAAATTATCTTTTATTTTTATTTCTTTTTTTGTACATAGATGCTCTCTAATTTTAACATCAACATCATTTTAACTTATTTATTTATGGGAAATAAGTTCAATTCATTCATTTGTATCACTTAATTAGGAGCCTATTAGTACTACAAAATTAAGCATGCAACAAAATAAACTTATATAAGCATTTTCAAGAGATGTCAAAAATATGGGAGCAGGTGGGAGAATGGTAGGCATCCTGGAAACTATAGGTTACTGAAAAGACAAGCTCTACACTACATTCCTATTTGAAAACCACATCCAGATTAACTATAGGCCTCATATTCTGAAGGAAAAAGGAGGTAACAACTTAAGAATACTAGTATTACAGGATAAAGTTATTAATCATTATGAAGAAAGAAACACATTTTCCTTAAAAACCCTTCAATCTTCAAATGTGATTCATCATGTCAGAATATTAATTGTAAAAGATTCAGGATCTTGTCAGCAAAGTCTCACAAAGCATGAGGAAAATAGAAGGGCATCATTATGTATCAGCCTAAAAAAATTTAACCAGACCAAGTGTTTTTCAGACTTGCTTATGCTTAGTCATGGGCATGAAGCATGTGATAGGATGGCTGGCCACCTCTTCAGCTGAACGTATCACAAGTAAAAGTAATGACTTTCTCCTCTACATTTTCAGAGCATTTGATGTGTGAGTCTGAGTGTGAGTGTGTGTGTGTGTGTGTGTGTGTGTTTATTTTATACCTGAAGTCCACATCTATTCCGTTAATTGCTCTAATTTTAAGTGTATGGCTGGAGAAAGTTTAATATATGATTTTTCAATATGAATACACTTATATAACCACTACTCAGACCAAGATATTGAATTCCAGAAGATTCCCTCATTCTGTGTTCCATCCTAGGGTCCTTCCTCTAGAGATAACCAATATTCTGATATTTATCATATTTATCACCATAGATTTGTTTCACCTATCCTTGAAGCTAGTATAAATAGAGTCATATACTATGCATGAGTTCTTTCAATCAACATTTGTGAGATCTATTTATGTGTGGTTATCGCTAATTTGTTTTTTTTTATTGCTGTGTAGTATTCCTCTAAGTATGCATAATACATAATCTATATATCCATTCTATTGTTTATGGTCATTTAAGTTTTTTCAAGTACTTGGGTACTGTAAAGAAAGCACCTATGAATAAATGATTTGTAACTCATATGCACTCTTAGGAATATCAAAGAGTAGAAATAATAGGTCTAAGGTAAATGTAGGTTTAATTTTCCTAAATACTACCTAAAAGTTTGCCAAAGTGGTTGTACCAATTTACACTAAAATCAGCAATGTATGAGGGTTTTCCTTACTCCCTCTCTGTTCTAACACTTGGAATGTTTTCTCATTTTAATTTTAGTCACTGTGGTGGGTATTCTGTGGTTTTAATTTGCATTTCTTTGATTAATGATGTGAAACTTTTCATATGCTTATTGACTATTTGAACATCCTCTTTTGTTAAATGCTTGGTCAGTCTTTTGGCCATTTTCATTTAAATAGAGATTTTTTTTTCAAATCGAGATTTTTAAAATATTTGCTTAGTAGAGTCCTTTATATTCTCAGTATGAGTCCTTTGTCCAGTATATTTATTGTGAATAATTTCTTCAAGTATGTCTTATTTATTAACTCTCTTAATAATAATTTTTGATAAACAGATAATTTAATGTTGTACAGTTAGAAATTTTCAGTGAATTTTTTGTATGTCTTACTAAAGAAACCTTTGCCTACTCTAAGGTCATGAAGATATACTCTCATGTTTCCTTCTACAAGTATTATTGTTTTACCATTCTCTTTTGCATCAATAGTCATAATTGAATTTCTTCTTTATTATGGTAAACATAAGAGTACAGATTTCTTTCTTTCTTATTTATATTTAATATTCTAGTACCATTTATTGAAAAGGCTACCCATTCTCCACTGACTGGCATTGGCACGTTTATTTATAAATAAAATGACTCAGTATACATAAATCTACTTCTTGACTCTCTATTCTAGTCATTGGTTTATTTGAATAGTTTTATGCCAACATCACACTCTCTTAATTATTATAGCTTTATAGTAATCCTTGTAATCTGATGGTGTAAGTCTTATAAAATTTCTTTTTAAAAAATTGTCTTTGATATTCAAAGTCCTTTGGATTTTCAATAAATTTTGTTTGGGAACTCTAATTGTGTTAGAGAAATACCAGTTCATGTTTTAGTCTATAAATCTTTATTACAGTAAGCAAGGCTTTGTTATTTTATTATAATATTATTTCACTGCTCTTTCATTAGCAGAAATTCTTCCACAGTAAAACTGGAGAAAGCACCAGTGAGATGCAATTTTTATTATGGGCAATTACAGATTTTCTCATGTGTCGTTGGAAATTTTCAGAATATCTAGACTCATCAAATGATATGCAAGAATGGGAAATTCACAGTATATCTGACCACATATTGAAAAAATTTCGAGTTAAAATTCCAAACAATTATCTAGGAAATTTATAGTTTAGCAGTTGAAACTTTTAGAAAAATACTGTGATAGGATTGTGATCTTTTAATGCAGTTTGAAAAGATCCTTTATGTAGATTTTAAGATTCAACAACATTTTTTTTTAATTTCAAAACTCCTCCATATCTTCTTAGCAAAAGCAGGAAGGAGATGGTTTGTTAGCTAGAAAAGTTTGTTTGATTTAGGAAGGTTTTGTGCTTGTTGTCTGTTGTATTATAGGCTTGATCATGTTTTAATGCAAACATTTGAAAGGGAAAATTTGAATGTAAAGGAAAAAGAAATAATAACCAGTGGTGTGAGTTGAGGTTCTTGAAAGGGCAGGATGGTGTAGGTTAGAAGCTCAGATAGAAAAATTGGGCTTGGATGTGATGAGGGACACCTCTATTGAAAGGGAAAGAACAGAGAAGAGAATGAGTATACATAAAGGCTTGCAAGATTGGTGGAAGGAAGCTGAATGACTTCCTCTTTCTTTTCTTCTGTCAAATAGCAAGGGAGATCATTTGCTGACAGGGAGGGGCACAGAGAATAGGATACAAGGAGTGGAGAAGTTTGCAAATAATTTATAGAGTGAGAAAGCAATTTGACCAGAGAAACTTAGCAGGTCAGCTGTTGGGTGGGACTGAAGGTTAATGTTAGTTTTGTTATCATAAATTTGCTTATTGTGGAATTCTTTCCAGAAGTAAGTGTAAAATTGTCCTCTTGTGTCACCACAAGCTATTGTGTTTCTAAAAATCTTTTCAAAACATGTTATCTCACAGAGGTTTATTTCAATACAAGTCTAGATATTCTGATTTCATTGGGAAACATTCTTTGACACAGAATGTTAGTTATTATGCTTGGAAATTTTAAGAAAGTCTTTATTTTAATTTCCCTAGATTACAAAATTTCTTGTTCTGTCTGTGGTAAAGAAGGAAAATAACTGTCAACTATTACCTGTATGATTGATCATCAGCTACTTAAAAGTCATTATAAGGTCTGGTTATGTTATATAGATAGATATAGATATAGATACAGATATAGATAGATAGCTCCCCCCTACCTTAGATGAGCTTCCCTGCTATCTTCTGTTCTTTATATTCCTTTTAATTGTCAGGTTTACAACTATTAACACCTTATATTTGCATAAAACTTTAAAGCTTGCCAAATATTTTCTCCTTTCTTGCCCAAGTTCACTCAACCATTATGCTACACATCTAGGCCACAAACGCAATTCTTCTGAATCTAACTCTAGTTCTGTTTTCACTATACTACAAGAGGAATAGTAATATACTTTTAGCTAAACTGATTTAATTGTACTGGGAGGATTGACTTGTATTTATTTCTGCATATGTTGTTATTTGAACATGACTATTCAAATACATGATTTTCTCCTTTTATGGAGAAAATTTTACGTTTCATAAATATCTCGTACAAACTCACTATCTATTAGTCAGATGATGATTAAATCCAGTGGACAAATGTTTTAAAAGAATTCTGTAATCATTTCTTTCTTACTTTTCTTGGCAAAAGAATACTTTATAGTGTTTATATAATTTTACCCTAATTTGTTAGTTTTATAAATGTAGAGTCTTTTATTCCAGTGTTTGTTAGAGTGGGGCATACTTGGCTTTATAAAAAGGAACATTAAATAACACTCAATAACCAAGAATTTGAATGTCTGCATTTCAACTCTATGTATATTTTAGAGAACAAGTTCAAGCTTTGAAGATGTGGTTCATGGTTTAAGTCAACACTGGTTGAGATCCAGAAATAAATAGCATGACTAATAAAGAAAAAAAAGTTTCTATTTCCTCATGATCCACATGAAATTCTTTTTTGTTGTTTTTTCTACATATATAAGTGCACAAAAATGACAATTGAAATGTCTCTTTGAAAATCTTCTCAAACTTGAAAAATCAAGACAAGATCATTTAAAGTTTAGATCTATGTGAAAGATTTGAACAGATATTTCTCCAAAGAAGATAAGCACATTAAAAGATGCTCAATTTCATTAATCATTAGGAAATGAAATCAAAACCTCAATGAAATACCATTTTAAAACCACTAGACTTGCTGTGATAAAATAGATAGTAACAAGGGTTGGCAAGGGTAAAGTGAAATTTGAACCCTCATACATTGTTGGTGGGAAGGCAGAATGGTGCAGCCACTTTGGGAAACAGTTCGGCAGTTATTCTAAATATTACATAAGAAGATATCCAGCAACTTCACTCCTAGGTATATACCCAAGAAAAATGAAAAAAATATCCACAGAAAACTTGTACATGAATGCTTATAGCAGCCTTATTCATAATAGACAGAAAACAGAAAGAACCCTAATGCCTATCAACTGCTGAATGAATAAACTAAACATGCTATAGCCATCACAATGAAATATTATTTGGCAGTAAAAAGGAATTAAGTACTGAAACATGCTACAACATGATGGAACTTGAAAGCATCATGCCAAATGAAAGAGGTCAGTCACTTCAGTATTATATGATTCCACTAATATGAAATGTCCAGAATAGGCAAATACATAGAGATAGAAAGTAGATTAGTGGTTGCCTATGTGTAAAGAAAATTGCATGAGACAAGTTAAAGAAACAAGGAAGACTTTCTTCAAGACTATCGTAATAGGGGAGGGAGATTGAACTCAACTTCTCTAAACAAAAGGTGAGAGGATTGTTGAGTGACTAAATGTGTAGGAATGCTAAGGTCGATCCCTTCTAGGAAACACAGGGCTCTGTTGACCAACTTTGGTTCAAGCGCACAAATGGCTTTGCTGAACCTCCTTGTCTGCATCCAAAGTTCTCCCTCTCTTTCATTGATTTTCAACACAGTCTGACAACTTTCCCACCCTTCCGTAGCTCCTTCTCTATTTCTTTATACACAAACATTTCAAGGACTATGGCAAACAGAATCTGAGTTGGCATCAACACCCAGAGACCCAAAGCATTGTCTTGCTCTCCTTCTTTCTCTCTTGTTCAAATGAGAACCTATGGGAGCCAGGTAATAAATTGAGTTTTGGTGAAAGTCTAGCCCACAGTGAATCCATTGGGTCTGCACACCAATTCAGTGCTCATTTTCTCAATTCCTGACCACATAAATGGAATTGGTGTACTCGGCAATAGGGGTGACTCTACATTGAGTCCCTGGTCTATGGTATAAGAGCTAATGTACTATGGAAAGCCAAATGGAATACTTTGAAACTACTCCCCCAACCTCAACTCCATCCAAGAAAACAATATTTTTTCCTGAGGAGTATGATGAAGATTAGTGCAACCATTAAACACGTAAGAGATGCAGAGGTAATGGGGTCCTATCACATATCCATTTAATTTGCTGTTGTGGTCGTTGCAGAAATTAGAGAATTACCCATAGTCTATTTCAGGCTCTACCAAGTAGTAACTCCAATAGTAGCTGTTGTGTCACTGCTAGAGCAGATTAATAATACCTCTGGCATATGGTATGTGTTTTTTTAATTTCACACATGCATTTTTTAACATTCCAATTATAAAATAAGTCAGAAACAGTTTGCATTCATGTGGGATGGATAAAATTAACTTACAGTTTTGTCTCAGGACTATGTCAACTCTCCTGCCCTGTATCAAACTAAAGTCAAAAAGATTTGGGCTACAGAGAAATCCCATATAAACCATATTGAACCACACTGATGGACATAATGCCAATGTGACACAGTGAGCAAAAAAATGACCTGAGTTAAGAATATATATATAGATCCATATTACTGACCATTGTCTTGGTCAACTGGTCAGAGGCTTGGATGAAAAAAGACTGAAAGGTCAGAGACAAAAATCCCTAACAGAGGTGTGCAAATGGACATATGGCACAGGACACAAAGTAAAAAATTTTGTATTTACTTTACACCAGAAAGCATCCACCATGGAAGAGGCACTGAACAATGAAGTAGACAAAATGACTTAGCCAGCTTTCTTCAGTGACCACCCCCAAAATGGGATGAAGAGCAGAATAAAAAAGTGGCCAAAATGGAAGACATGGCGGCTATTTATGGGCCCAATTTCATGAAGTATTTTACCAATGTATATCTAGCTACAGCTGCCTCTGAATGTCTAACTTTAAGGAACAGAAGCCAGTACTGAGCCCACCATATGAGGCTATTCCTGGAGAACCATCAGGCTATGACCCTAACCAGCAGAAGGCTATAAGGCAGTTTTACACAATGAGAGCAGGGAATAATGCATGTGAAACCCATATGATCCACTTGGGGTTCCTCCTGATATTCCCTGGTCCCCTGGTAACTGTGGATAGACATATGCACTACACTGAGAAAGGTATGACTATCAAGTGTCCAGACCATACAGAGGGGGTGTTTTGGAAAGGAATTTTTTTTACTTAGTATTGGTTAATTAACTCAATGTTGATATGTTATACTTAGGCTAAAAAACAAACTAACTCTTCTTATTTTTAGACAAAATTTGTCTTCTCTATAGACTTTCTCCATAGACTTCTGAATACACTATCCTATATAAAAGTGATAATGAAGGTTACCTTGAACTCAAGGTGGTAATAACTCTGTAATACCTTTGTTAGAAATTATGAAAATTTTATCCACTATCATATCATTGTCTCAGTATATTTTCATCAGTTGTTTCCCATCTTAATTTAGACTGAGATTGATTCAAGAATATTTTATTTAGAAATGTATTTCAAACATAATGATTAATCCATATGTTTTCACTTTCAATAAAGCAACAGACAAATTTTAGAAAATATCTCCCTTTTGTTGGTTATCCTTAAATGTTATTGTGTTGAATAGCATCTGTTTACCCCTCCACCTTTTTACACTCTGCTCTCTGACCTAGGAGGCTGACCTGGATAGCCTATATCAATGGGTACCCTTTCTGTATAGCTTCCAGTACAGAAAATTGGAAACTGTGGCAAGAGATCAGAAAAAAAGTAGGAAAGTAAGGTTAGGAAACTTGTTACCCTGAAGTCTTTCCCAAAGGGGTTCTTTAAACTGGCTGTTTTTCTCAACAAAAGGTCACATCTCCTCTCAAATTGGTCATTTAAATATGAATATGTGCTTCCAAGTTCTTTTAACTGTTCCTCCTTCTTGTCTCTTTTGACATGCAGGTGGTACCTACCCTCAGGGTATCACACTATCCTTTGTGGTTTTCCAAGATACTACCCATACTTTTGTAAATAGTGTTTTAAATGAAAGTATATAGTAATTCAGTGTTTCTCAATATTTTTTTCATAGTAATTCAGTGTTTCTCAACATTTTTTTGCTATCTCCTATAGAATCTTTTTAGACATTGCTTTTCTAATCGCACCCACCCCCCATCTTGTCCTTCTCCTGCTATTAAATACTATTATAATATTCCAGATTTTTTACACTCAAAACCCAATATCCCCCACTTGGGGGTACCCCTGTTGAGAATGCATGGAAAACTGATAAAAGAAGAAGTAGCCTAATGGGATTTAAGGGTTGCATACTCATACCATCAAGGACCTCAATTTTGGGGAAGAAATAGAACATAGTAGGCTTACAGGAGATGTGATACATGCCTTAGATCTCAGCTCATATATGCCCAGAATGGATAGATGTGGGAACCAAGAGATGACAGTGAAGGTGGTCCCTCTCAATATTACATATAGTAACATTTTGAGGAATTTTTCTTCTTATCACTGCAACCTTGAACTTGGTAGGTATGGGGGTTCTAGTACCCAAAGAAGGAATATTTGCTCAAAAAAATACATTCATGATTCCAACAAATTGGAGGCTAAATCTACTCCTGGCCATTTTGGGCTTCTCCTGTCTCTAAATCAACAAGAACAGAACTAACTGGGGTTACTGATCCCATTAGCTGGAATGTATTGGGCAAAAAGAAGATTATTATTGGAATCCAGGAGGTTCACTGGGCGTCTCTTTTTACTTCTTTGTGCTTGTTTATAGCCCTGATCAGTGGAATACTGTGGCAATGCAAGGTGTCAGATTCTGTAGGAAAGATGATTTGGTTTACCACACTAAGGAACCCTTTCCAGAAATTTACTGGCTAAGGGTAAGGAGAATACGGAATGTATTGTGGATTAAGGTAGTTATAACCATCAACCAAGGTCTTTTGACCAGCTAAGGAAGTGGTGAATTAGCCATATTTAACATTATTTAACTCTTTATCCCTCTTTTTCTCCCACTTTCTTATATGAAAACTGGTCGTGGTTAATATTTTAGATGTCAGATAGGAGTATGACTGAATGAACATGCTGTGGGTCTCTATGTGTCTCCTGTATTGGGAACACATTCAGGCCAAAGACAACAGTGTATGTTGAGAAACAAAAGGATGAACAGTGCCATATATCTTCTGTTTGTCTTTTTAGATTCACTCTTCACTCTACTCTCCTTCCTGAAAAGTACACCTATATTGACCATCTCAGCAGGCTCTCTTGTCCTCTTCCAATTGAATTTGGCCAGTAAAGAATCTTGGACAGATGATCAGAAGGAAGGAAGACAGATAAACTGGTTATTTAGTGCACCAGCCATTTACCTATGGAATTCTTCAAGGGTTGCCACACTACTAACTTTAAAAATAATCTCTTTAATAAACCCTCCTCAATTTATCCTAATTGAATACACCATCTTTATCTTGCTGAGACCTTGACTTATACATTACTTCTGATATATTTTTGTTTATATGAGCCTAATTCCAAGATTATATACTTATGTTAGTCATATTACCTATAACATGATATTCAATAAGAAAGTAAACTGGAGGAGCATTTTTTGCCAAAGAAAGTAATCTGAAACTTGAAACCTGTAAAATTAATTGCTACTGTGGAAAAAATAGAAAACAATCTGACCTGATAAGTTCAACTATAACAGAGTGTAACATCATTCCAGTGAAAACCAAGTTTTTTTCAGAAGACTGTATGGTAATTTACAAACTATTCTACTGATGGGCAAGAAACCTAATTGAATTATTCTCTATATTTGCATTTTTTTTTTGTGCTCATATGCAGGTAAAAATCATGTATACACTTAATGTGTCTTAACTGTATTTAGCTTAGTATGTGATTATTTTTAAAAAGTAATACTTCTATTTATAAACTTTACAACCCCAAATATAAAACTAGAGGTGAATTCAAGTATTTTTTAAATGTAATTAAATGATGTTCATTTCTGATTAAATGTATCATCGTCACTGTTTTGTCCCCAGGGTGTAGCACAGTGAATGACCTACTTTTCATGAATTACAATAAACTATCAATATTTATTGAATGAACAAAACCTAGTTTAAAAAAAAAAAACTACCAAAAATATCCCATGAAAATTCCAAGAGTCTTATGTAAATCTAAGCTGAAGTCAAAATAACGGGAAAATGCATTCAATGTGACATTGTTCACAATTCTCGAATTTCTTTTATATAATCTCTTAGAGATATAAAACAGAAAAAAGTTACCATTATTTTAATAACAAAAATATGAAATCATTCTAGTCAACTCTATCAATTAAAATAATGAATGATCCAGATATTTAAATTAATACTCACAATTTTCCAGAATGGGAAATGAACCACTTCGATTTTCCTCCTTGTAGTCTAATAAAT
Organism: Balaenoptera acutorostrata; assembly: GCF_949987535.1. Classification (NCBI taxonomy): domain Eukaryota; kingdom Metazoa; phylum Chordata; class Mammalia; order Artiodactyla; family Balaenopteridae; genus Balaenoptera; species Balaenoptera acutorostrata. Next base: position 38,125,386 of record NC_080074.1, read on the forward strand.
TTTGTTGACTTAGGCCTTTTTGGAAATCCACATCTTTCAAAATTTGCATTGTGGCCCATGAAATTAAAAAGGAGAAATACCTGTTCTATGATTCAGAGTGCCGTCTGTTCATAATGATGTATGTCTACACACCTCATATATGTGTATGTTTATTGAACCAGCTATTGAACAATTTTTATTAATTTATACCCTCTAAGAAATTGTTGTTCATATGAACTGTGTCCATGTCATGACTTGATTGTCCATAAAACAGAAAGATAAACTATAATTCAATAAAGGGAAATTTCTAAAATTAACAACTAAAGCAATCATCTAACAAATTCTATTAAACTCCTCTCTAGTGATTTTAATGAAAATTACTAAGTTCCTTAAAGGAAAAATAATTCAAATCTCCAATCTATGTGCTTCAAAAGCTTTCATTCAAATAAGAGAGATAAAGAATAATCGTCCTTCCCAGTTTCCTCAGGGCAGTCTGAATTTATACCTGTGTTCCTGGCTTAATTAATGAGATGCCCCTTTCATTTTCAAAGGTGGCCTTGTTAGGTCAATAAATCATGTGATCATCCTAGAGATAATGCATATAAACCAATAACTAAAATATAAAGTGGTAAGTAATTAGTATCTGGAAATAAGAAATGCACAAAGCAAGTACCACTGGAATTCATAATTGGGTGAGTTCAGTTCTCCCTAGTGATCAGGGAAGGCTTCAAATCAGAGGTGGCAGTACGTCAGATCTTAAAGAAAGAGGAAGATTTCAATAGAGATAAGATGTAGGGCAGGAAGCTTATTCAAAATGTGTATATATTTAATGTAAAAAAAATTCACATTAAAGTTTGAATGTAGATTAAAACGTAGTTTTTAATAACAAATCTGTTTCTCTTTTTTTACTGACCTTGCATCCACCATTCAGTGGGGGAAATTTCACATTTTAGTTTTATCCAGTTTTAACCCTCTTCCATGAAGATAATTTAATCAAGAGACATACACAATAAAAATAAATGTTTAGTCTCTCATATATTTTTAGCCTTCCATTCAGAAGAGTATTTACTGTGCACTATTTGCAATGTTTTAGCATTGTTGGTCTTTTATAAGAATTTTAAGAGTAATACTATATTTAATTTTAATTAGTTAAGACTGCTATATTTTTCACTCCAACAATACGTCCATTGCACTTTTCCTCATCTTGAGTGAAAGGAAAGTGGCTGCTGGTATTTTGGGGTTCCATTGAAAATGTTAGGACTGTGTTTAGTTTGGGTCAAGGGTGATATATTTTTGAAGGTCACTGAGTACTGTCATGTAGAGTTCTGTTATGCTAGCTATCTCAGTGTAGCAATGGCTTCCCAGAACTACTCCTACTACTGTCTACTGCGATAATTCACCCTCCTTCATGACATGAGGATGCAGGACAAGAGGATTTAATATCATATGAACATGTTTTATGGCATCAGAGACCAGAAGTATGTGGGTAGTGATGGAGAAAAAAAAAGTCTAAAATGTATGAAATGTATGGAGCCAGAAACTAATCTGTAAACAAATTCTTCCAATTATCAAATTATAAAATTGCCCAGGGAGTCTCTCTCTGTCTCTCCGTCTCTGTCCTCCTCTCTCTCTGTCTGCCTTTCTTTATCTCTGTCTCTCTCTCTCTCAATATGTATGATGGGCATTGCTTGACATAGAATTAATCAGAATTCAGTTTTGTAGGGCACAAACCTGTAGCAATACTACCGAGAGTTAGGTCTGAAATCAGAGACCAGTAACACCAATAATCCATTTCCTTTCAGTTTGGTTAAAGCATGATGGTGCTTCCTGACAGACTTAGTCTCATCTCAGCACTTTCTGTGACTCCCCACTTGGGTAGTTCACCTGCCTAAGTAACCTTGAAACGACTCTCAGAATCTAGCAGCCAGCACCCTCACTATCTTCCAGGTCCCACATCAATTTACGCAAGAATTTTGGGGAGTCAAACCCTACCATTATTGCCTAACTATGCCATATGACCACTTACTCTGCTATAGGAACCCCAAGATTGATGTGGGAGAAGATAACACCTGGGAGATAGTTTTATTCTGTAATCCAAAAGGAAATGAACCAGGACGTCCTCTCTCTTTCTCGTTATCTGACTCTTCTTTCCGTGTCAAAGACTGGAAAGAAAAATCAGAGGAGGACTTTTGCCAATTTCACTTTCTTCTCTCTCCTTGCTTCTACAATCCCACAGGACAGAGAAGGACTGGCTTATCCCCATTCTCTATGTCCTAATTTCTTTCTACTAAGAACAAAGAGCCTTAAAGCCTAGCTGTCACAGAAGGAAGAGGCATCTTCTCTTTGCTATGGCTGTGTACTTTATTACTACTCTTCAAAATGTTAAGTGGGAGATTAAACAAACTGGTAATTTTTTTTTTCTCTCCATAGAGCTGGTTCTTCATGTCCAATGTTCTTGCTAAAAAGAACAAAATCCTACCCTTTCCTTCCCAGGAGCTATAAACTTCCTGGCTTAGTCCTGGAGGTGGGAGATGGAAAACTCAAACATGATTTAAAGGGGAAATTAAAATGCATGTGGGTCATCATTTGCAAAATATTAATCATGATACACAAGCTAGTATCTTTTAGCAGCTTTTCTTTTTCCCTTATCTTGGTCATAACCCTTCTTTTCAGAATGGAATACAGAAAAATGATGAAAACAGATCCTGAAGCACTTTAAAAGTATAGAAAATTGATATTTTTAACTTAAAAGAAAAGTTCTGCTCCACCCCTTGTTAGTACCCTTTGAAACTATGAATTTTATTTTCCTGGGATAAAAAAAACTTTCATGACCAAAGTTCAAGAAGAAATACCTATATGAGTATTGAAACTTTTATGCATATTAATAAAAGTAATGTGAGGTTACATTTTTATCAGCACTCTGTCATAACTTACAGCATAACTCTCAAATCACATACCTGATTTATTTTGTTTTAAATACATATTTAACAAAAAAAGTTAAATTATGTAGGCTATACTACCAAATGGCAACATAGAGTCCAAACTTAACAGAAAATTCTGTTATTCTGATGCCTAAAAGTAATATAATAAAAACATCCTCCAGTTTGTCATATTTTCTGTGATAGGAAGAAAGGGAAGAATTCAGTCTTGTCTTTAAAATCAGTTTTAAAACTACCTTTTTCAATCACTGCAACTATTTATATTAGATATTTACTGTATTAGGATAATGAGGCTGTTAATTTTCTTCATGATCAAAAATCTGGAGGTTACATAGTACAGGTCTAGCAGAGATACTCAAGAATGTCTTCAGGGAACCATGCTTCTTCTATCCTTCTCTTCCACCCTTAACATACATTTTCTTCCCTGACTTACGAAGGCTCTGAACTTCTGATTATCATGTTCACGTTCTAGAGTTGAGGAAGGTGATAAGAGAAGGTCAAAGGCAAAGCCTAATTTTCAAGAGATTTTGACATTTCATTCAGGAAATGGGCATCCTTCTACATTCTACTGGCCAAAACTCTATATCCTGACCAATCCTGTAAGGAGGTTGTAAAGAGACTGGAGTAATGAGTATTTTGCTTCCCAGTTTCTACAGAAAAGGAAGGAAGAGAGGTTTCCAGTGAGTTGTGAGTGAGCCAACTGCCAGCATGTGCCACACTGACATACGGCTGTCTTTTGGCATGAGTTCAAACTTAAAGGAACTTTGAAAATACCATTCCCTATTTACATTCATGATTAAAAATTACATTTCTATGATAAAGCTTTATTTATAGTAAATGTTTATGATTTGGGATAAAGAGACCATTAACTAGTAACTATACCATTTTACATGCTATGTAGCATCTCGTGTAATTAAAAACTAATTCTGATCTATCATGGCAAAGTTTCTTCATGACTGAGACAACAATTCTTAGTCAAAACCACAGTAAGCTGACAATATTTTAAGTTATTATAAAAAGTCAAGGTGTTCAATGTTAACTTTTCCCCAGGAAACAAAAGCAATTGATTTTCAATTGAAATTCTACTTGAGCCTCGGTGAAAAAATCCTTTGGTCACCACATCCAAAGGTATACAAAAATAAAAAGGGAAAGGCAAAACTCATGAATGAGGATGAACTTATTCAGGAGAACGTCATATTTAGCTCTTTTATTTTCTTTAGGTAAAGTTCTTCATCATTGCTACAGTTATTATATCTGATTATGCACTATAACTAGGGAAGGATGAGAAGTTTGAGGATAAGGGTCAGGTGGCATCTTGAGTTTGTATGAAACAATTTACTGTACAAGGATAGACACCTGGTATATGTTTAACAAATAAGGAAAGGAATTTGTGTAAATGGAGGGATATATGTAATTCACACAATTTCTATGGCAGAAAATGCCTAAAACCAACTTCTGAAACTAAGGTCTCATAAGAAAATAAATATCCTAAAATAAGACTCATGATGGACAGTTTTGAGAACTTTTAGATAAATATGCAGACATTATCCATTCAGGAAATATTTATAGAGCATCTATTCTACGCTAAGGCAAAGTTCTAAGTGATGAGAATACAATAGCAAATGAGAGAGATGCAAAGATGTTTGAACCATACTTTAAAATGTTCAGCCTACAGAACATGATATTAGTTTAAGAGCCAATAACTAGAGGCCATTAGCTGGTGTAATCAAGAGTTACAGTCTGGGGTGGTCAATCTCCATTGTTTTATAGGACCAACACTTTAGTGGTGGTTACAATAAGGGCTTCAGATATCAATGTGTTGAAAAACAAATGGTTTTCTAGTTGGCATACTGGACTTCAGAAGAGGATTTATATTAGTGAAAAGTGTGGCTCTTGCCTATTATGATGAATATTACACTTGGGGATTAGTGGAGAACTTAGCAATATTCAAGAAATATCCATTCGTTAAAATGTCTTAGAACTACTTCCTTCCTTTACACAATAGAGCATTAAAAGATAGCAAATCATGAATCTTGTGTCCTACAGTCAGCCTCAGGCAGGGTGACAGCTTGCTGCCTGAAGATGACCATAACTATGACAGAACATTGTTTTATCTGCCCTTTGTGCAAAGTGTGGTTGGTGTCCCTGAAAGGACAGAGAGCTGGGAGAAGAAAAGGAATACAGAGGAGAAGGGCCAGGCCACCCCAGACCTCTTTGCCAATTGCTGTAATCTACAAATATAAAACTAAAAAAATAAAAATTTGAAAATTGTGCATGACCAAATCAACTTAGGTTGTATTACAACGAAAAAGATCCTACCCTACAGAGCTTATATTCTGGTAAGAGAAATGAACAATACACAAATAAATATAGTGAAATGGTACAAGGCCCTATGGGGTATTCCCAGGACAGACTCCCCCCGACCCCATGTCCTCAGCATGCCTTTTGTCTGCAGAAAAACTTTAGTCAAAGAACAAATTTAATCAGAGAAGTGAGGAAATGCAGAAACAAACAAACAAACAAAAAGCAGTCAAACAGGGCAAAGTAATAGTAGTTTAGTCATTAAGCAAAGTCAAGGACATTTAGTTCCTCTTCAAGGGCTATCCTTCCTTCCAGGTAATATTCTGAGCCATATCTTTTGAGCTGTTTTGTAGATACTGAAACCCTCACAGGTGGAAGAAGTTAACTACATGATGACCTGACTATAGCCATGACATAAGCTGCCACAGTTCTGAGAACTGGCCTCAAAGAAATGGGAACAAACCAACTCTGGAATTGAAGATTAACTATACTTAAAACAATCAAGATGATGCTGATCAGACCACCATATGACTAATTTCAAGATAACTGTCAGAGCTGACTATGCTGTTCTGCATGTAGCTTTCTCGCTCTGCCTATACAGCCCTGAAATTTCCATTTAAAAGCTCTTTCCCCCTGATCAACAGGGGGTGTTGGTCTTTGGACATGAGTCTACCTTCTCCCCAGGTTGCTGGCTTCCTGAATAAAGCAACCTTTCCTTTCTACCAACACTTGTTGCTTGAGTATTGGCTTTTGAGTGGCAAGCAACTGGACCTGAGCTTGGTAACAATAGTACATATTAAACTACTTTATTGAGTATTCACAGAATACCTTTGAGTAAGTGGTTGAGCCAAGATCTGAATAAAATGGACAGAAGCAAGTTTTTTAAAAAAAATTACATCACGTAGTTTTTTGGGTTTTTTTTCACGTATCATCAGGATTTTGGAGCTCTTCTCCTTAAAGTGTACATAAACCAAGGTTGTTGGAACTACAGTTATGGTTAGTGTTTACTAACCATACAAAATGAGTGCTAGGTGGGAGAAAATAATCCTCAGTACTAAAGAACAGTTTGAACATCTAGCTATGTCATCTGGGGAGAGAGAGTGACTATTTTGTAGTTTATGATACATAAACTGAGATTGGAATGTAAAATACCTAATGTCTCTTTCAACTCTAAAATTTAAGTGATTCTTATTCTAAATAGTCTAGGACTAATTGACATTGTAGGCTTTGATATAAGTGAAAGTCAAGACATGTATTTTTTTTATAAGAGATTCATTGTGATATAATTCACATAACTTAAAATTCATGCATTTATGGGGGTACAATTCAATCATTTTTAGTTGATTTACAGAGTCATGCAACCATCACCACAATTTTTATCCACCCCCAAAAGAAACCCTGTACCTATGAGCAATCTCTCATCACTTCCCCCCAAACTGTTCCTCCAGTCCTAAGCAATCATCAATCAAGTTTCTATCTCTATGGATTTGCATACTCTGAATATTTACTAGAAATGGAATCATACAATACAGTATGTGCTCCTTTGTGACTGGCTTCTTTCACTTAGCATAATGCTTTCAAGGTTCACCCATGTTATACCATTTATCACTACCTCATTTCCTTCATTGCCATTTAATAATATTCCATTGTATGGATATACCACATTTTATTTATCCATTCATCAGTTGATTTACATTTTACTTTTCTTACTCTTGCCTACTATAAATCAAATGCTGCCATGAGCATTTGTGATCATGTTTTTGTGTGGACTTATGTTTTACTTTCTCCTGGGCATATATCTAGGAGTGAAATTACTAGGTCATATGATAACTCTATGTTTAACATTTTGAGGAACTACCAGACTATTTTCCAAAGTTGATGTAACATTTTACATTCTACAAGTAGTGTATGAGGGTTCCAATTTTCTACAGGATAAACATTTAAAGGTAAGTTTTAAAATTCAAAAGTTAATCTTAGGATAGAATAGCAGATCATAGCCCCCCAAGTTTGTACTTAGTAACCTCAAACCTTCATTTTATTGTGACTCTCTGAATGGAACCGAGCAGTTTTATCACCTACTGTAACTACTAAATAGTGTGCATTTATTTTGCCTTTCATTCTTTTAGGCTCTTATTTCATTATCTGCTATTCACTGAAAGTGGTCATATTTCTCACATTTCTCAGGTGTGGTAGGCTGAATTATGGACCCCAAAGATAACTAAGTATTAATCCCTGAGACCTTTGTGACATTGTGAAGCAGAATATACTTTGCAGATGTAATTAAATTAAAGATCTTGAGATGGAGAAATTATCCTAGATCGTCCAAATGGGCTCTAAATGAAACCCCAAATTGGGAAGCAAAGGTAGATTTGACACAGAAGAAAACAATGTGACCACTGTACCAAGATGCTACACTGCTGGCTTTGAAGATAGAGGAAGGGGCCATGGGCCAAAAAATTCAAGGAATACAGATCTAGAAGCTAAAAAAGTCAAGGAAATAGATTCTTTCCTAGCACCTCTGGAAGAAGCACAGCAATGGCAACATCTTGATTTTGACCTAGTGAAACTGATTTCAGACTCCTGACCTCCAGAACTCTAAGAAAATAAATGTGTGTTGTTTTAAGCCAGCAAATTTGTGGTAATTTGTTACAGCAGCCATAGGAAATTACTAGATCAGGTAATACATTCACATTTTAATAGGATTCTTAGGGGACCTGTACTGTCTTACCTTATAGGAATAATTCTTTTTTTTAATTTAATTTTCTTAAATTTTATTTATTTATTTTTTATACAGCAGGTTCTTATTAGTTATCTATTTTATACATATTAGTGTATATATGTCAATCCCAATCTCCCAATTCATTACACCACCACCACCCCCTACACTTCCCCCCTTGGTGTCCATACATTTGTTCTCTACATCTGTGTCTCTATTTCTGCCTTGCAAACCAGTTCATCTGTACCATTTTTCTAGATTCCACATGTATGCATTAATATACGATATTTGTTTTTCTTTGACTTACTTCACTCTGTATGACAGACTCTAGGTCCATCCATATCTCTACAAATGACCCAATTTCGTTCCTTTTTATGACTGAGTAATACTCCATTGTATATATGTACCACATCTTCTTTATCCATTCACCTGGCGATGGGCATTTAGGTTGCTTCCATGACCTGGCTATTGGAAATAATGCTGGAATGAATATTGGGGTGCCTGTGTCTTTTTGAATTATGGTTTTCTCTGGGTATATGCTCAGTAGTGGGATTGCTGGGTCATATGGTAATTCTATTTTTAGTTTTTTAAGGAACCTCCACACTGTTCTCCATAGTGGCTGTATCAATGTACATTCCCACCAACAGTGCAAGAGGGTTCCCTTTTCTCCACACCCTCTCCAGCATTTGTTGTATGTAGATTTTCTGATGATGCCCATTCTAACCGGTGTGAGGTGATACCTCATTGTAGTTTTGATTTGCATTTCTCTAATGATTAGTGATGTTGAGCAGCTTTTCATGTGCCTCTTGGCCATCTGTATGCCTTCTTAGGAGGAATAATTTTAATGGTAATATCATACATGGAGTAGGTAATCCTAGGAGATATTTGGGGGTAAACAAATTTTTGGTGTCTCATCAACCACAGATTCTACATGGTAGCTTATTCTTAAACTTCTGTAATTGGGAAAGTACACAAAGATCTTTAACCTTTGTATAAATAACAGACAGGATTCCAGGGAACAAATTCTATGTTCCCCCAACTCAATGTGTAAGTAAGAATGTATATTTATTCTTAATTTTTTTTCTTTACTCCCAAATCTATGATCACTAGAGGTATTATCTTGACTTTCTTTGGCTCCAGTAGAAGGAGGTATAGCTGAGAGGTTTGCAAACTCAGGCTTTGTGATTTGATTACAAATTGTGCTAGAAGATACAATGCATGTATATCAGAGTTCATTATGTGAAGAATGAAGGAGATAAGCTTTATAAAGTACTTATTACAGAGCCTAGTGTATAGTAAACATTCAAAAGTTGCCATTATTTATTATTATTATTATTATTATCAATGAAGTTATCAATGAGTGACAGTTGCACATTGATGAAGAACTCAGATTCTGAAGTCAGACTCCCAGGATCTGGGTCCTGGCTCAGACAGATATTAGGTGTATTACCCTGGATAAGTCATTTATCATCTCTGTCTCAGTTTCCATCTTTATAAAATGGTTTTAATAACAGAACCAACTCACAGGGATGTTGTAACTACTGGATGAATTCATGAATGGATGTGTGAAGAGTCATGTGTAGCACCTAGAGGCTTGGTAAATTTTAATACTTCATATTATTTATTGAAGAATTACTTTAAATTCCCTACCTTACCACATATGAGGGTCTCACCTTTTCTGTCTGTAGAGTCTTATTTGTTTGTATGTGGGTACAGTAAACAAAGAATGTTGGCCACCATTCTAGTTCTACATGGATCAAGCCATTAGCCACTGCTAATGTTGTCCTGCGACGGTGCACCTGAGGGGAATTCAGGATGGAGAAAAACAGGAAGCATTCTGTGCTATGGATACCAGCCCTAGATACTTAAGATGCATATCTAAGGAATAATTTCTATGAACCCAGATTCTGGCATCTTCCCACACACAATAAAGCACTAAAATCATTATCTTGAGATGTTTGTTCTTTGTGATTAGCAGTAATCATTTGATGTTGGACTACATTTTTTTTTTCCAGCAAAAAAAGTCATAAATATCCTGGCTCCTCCTTTACCTCTTTGGAGTAGCCTCAGAGCTATTGGAGAGGCTGTTTCCCAGGCTATAGCCCTAAGTTAGGTCCCTGAATAAAACTCAACTTGCAACTTTTAGGTTGTGCATTTCCCTTTCAGTTGGCAGTGGAGAAAACCTGAGTAATCTGATGTTGTGTTTCTGTGTCTCCCAGCCTGTCACATAGCTTTTGTCACAACACTCTGTGTACCAAACAGTGTTGCCTGGATCCCACAAACCAGTGGGGAAAATCTCCTATTAAGTGACCCCTTTACTCAACCTATTTACACAGTGCTTGGTGATAAAGAGGCTTCTGCAATTCCAAAAGCTTCCTTGGGGGCAACATCCTCAGTCCTGCCACTAGGGTGCAAATTTGTTTCTACTTTTGGGAAAGGAGCCTTTTTTGCCTTGATAACTCCCAGGCAAATACCTAATGGAGCTCAGCTTACATGGAATCTAGGCTCCAAGTTCAGGTTAGGCATGGGGAGGGAGCAAAGCACCCTAAACAAGCAATAGAATCAAGGTCAGAAAGGAACAAACAAAATAATACCCTGAATTTTATGGATGAGTTTTTCTTCAAAAATGTTCATACAAAATTCATAAAATTTGATTCCACAAACACTATTTTGATAAATTTTCTTAAGCACAACATTCTTATATTGCATATGTGCAGAGCATCATCATATTTACTCTTGAAAAAATACCCTGGAATAGATACTATTAACCCCATTTTGCATTTGAAGAAACAAAGATTAAGAGTTAGGTAACTCAGAAAAAGTCACAGATAAAGGAGAGAATCGGGATTTAAATCTATGCCTACCCATTCTCCCAACAGCAGATAGATGTGACAATGTGCTTTTAATCATTTTCCAAACACTGAACATGTAGGTTGTTTCCAATATCTTGCTATTAAAAGTAATGCCACAATGAATATACATGTACATTAATCTTTGTCAGGATTTTTATTGCCTCTAGATAGAATAGCAGGAAGTAACACACAAGGTCAAAGGGTATGTAATATTTTTAAAGATTATTTTTTAATACGTGAGATTGTTTCTCAGAAGGGTTGTTCTGGGCCTTACTCCCAGCAGGTGTAAGAGTGCTTAATTTGTACACTTTCACCCACGCTATTATTCTTTATTCTTTGTGAATTTGACAGGTAATACAGAATATTAATTTAAGCAATTCATGATGAGGATGAAAATTTTTGTATGTTTATTAGCCCTTCATATTCCTTCTATGAGTTGTCTACGCATATCTTTTTTATGTATATAATTCCCTGTGCTATACAGTAAATCCTTGTTGTTTATCTATTTTATATATGGTAGTTTGCTTAAATTTCCATGCTTAGATTTTCTTTATGGTGGTCTTGTTTTAATAGATAATTATATCTAATAATAATATATTCAGATTAATGTTTCCTTTATGATTTATTTCATGATTTTGTGCTTAGAAAACTTTATTATCTCTCTCTCCTAGATCATACACACATGTTCCCCTATATTTCTGTCTTGTTCTTTTGTAGTTGTATGTTTCACATATAATTCTTCAAACTGTTTGGCATTATTATATTATATGGTGTAAGGTTAAAATATGAGTTTATTTTTTCTCAAATAGCTAAAAATTTGTAGCTATATCATATGTTGATTTATCCTCAGTAGTTCTTATTACAGTTTTTAATTAAGCCTATATTATAGATACTATCCTCTACTTTTCTTTTTGCATTTTTGTACTATCTTTGTAAATTTTTTGCACCATTTTAGTTTTCCTTTGTTATCTACAAGGATGCTTATGATTCTATAATGCTAAATAACAAAGTAAAATCATAGCGTTAATAAGTGATGTGGCCAAGCCTGGATGTGAATGCAAATTTTCAAACTCTAAATGCCATGTAGCTATAATCCTGCCAGTTTGTCTCCATTTTATTTCTCCTCCTTTTTTTTCTTATTTCAGATAGCATGTATTGTTCTTATATTTTAGTGATAACACATAGTAAATGCAGTCTAACATTTTCTTACATTTCTTGTGGGACTACATTTCAAGAGTCAACTTTCTGCTACATTTTTAAGGCAATGTCCCCATTACACCCTGCAATAGTCTTTTCATTAGCTTAAGGCCACTTCCTTCCCTTAACACTTCCTCTAGTTTCCTTTTCTTGAATAGTGAATACTATAACTTAGTAGTTTGCTGTTCAGCACAGATAAGATGTGTATTTTCTCCTTGGAATCTTCAGGTCCACCTGGATGCTGCTAGAACACTCCCCTCAGATCTTCAGCTTGAGGACAGTTCAATGTACAAATTTCTCCTGTCTGGCAGCCTTTAGCCAGTGTGGTTCTGCAAGATTAAGGAATTATCTTGTCCTTCTCATTTTGCCTGTTCTTCCAACACTGAAGGATGGTATTTCCCCCCCCACCCCCCCGGATATTTTGAAATAAATGGTATTTGTTTTGCTAGCCTCAGAATGGCTGCCCCAACACACAGTGCCATTCATGTCCCAGGACTGACATCCCTGTTCGGAAATTTTCTCAGTTGGCCAAACTACATCGTGGGTGCATAGTGTCCAGGGCAAATGCTTGTAGAGAGGGATAGTAATGACATAAAACTGAAGAAAGCAGCTTCAGTTTTGGTACAGATCCTGTTGTTTCAAGGGCACCATCCATGTGATTTTACCTGAATCTCAAACTCATGACTTCCCTGTGTGGTGGTGTTTGTTTCATCCACCAAAATATAGAGCAGCTCTGAGTATTTGCAGAATGTGGCACATGTGCTGTGTAGCAGAGGAAATACCTCCCACAATTTGGCAAATCAGAATTAGTACTCTCCCTTCTAGGGCCATGGAGACTTGGACACTTGTGATTTCATGGGTAATTTGAAGAGAAAGCAGAGGAGGTGGATGAGTCAATCATTGAGAAGTGTTAGTCACCAACGTAAGACAAAAGCCATACTTGTTTAAGAATTCTAATATTACACAAACTACAAAGATTTAAAGACTTGTGACACCTCATTTCAATCCATTTCCCTGAGAACTGTTCTTGCAGTCCATGATTTCAGGCAAGCTAATGTAAAAGTTCTGCCTGCTTCTTGCCTATGCTTTGTACTTTTTCCTATCTATTCCTTTTCATGGAACCCAGCTGTGTGATGTCTTTGTGAGACATGATAAGTGGTTGTAAGTTGACTCTGACAGGTTTCCCTCTCTTACCATTTTGCTCTATTGTTTCCAACCACCCCTACATAGTTGCTATGTTTTTCTTCATGAAAATCCAGATAAAAGTTACACTGGCCCTGAAAACCATCTGAATCATTTTCCATTCCTTCTCTACTTCACTTATCTTTAAGAGGCACACATAATGAAGTCCTGTTCCTGTTCTCTTGGATCAACAATTTTTGGTTCAAGAGTATCTTCTATTTTGTTTCCTCCTCCTCACTCAGTTATTATTTTGTACTTACTTGAAACAATTTTTCAAAACTTATAAGACAAATTGTTAGGAGTATTTTCAGTGGCTTGCTCATAGTCATATACCTGATAAATCAGTGGTAGAGCCCAAAGTGGATGCAAGGATGTTAATCTTGTGGACTTACAGTTTAAAATTCTTTCTAATATACTCATTACCTCATTGGAGGTTATTAATCATATTATAGCTAATGATTACATACTAATATGAAATATATTTTTGATGCACTATGACATAATGTGAATCCTTCATAAAGCTAAAAACATATTGCCTTGATCATATTTGGTTTTATAACAATTGATTAAAGGGAGTAAATGAGACAATAAATATAAGTGGTTAGCACAGGGTCTGGAACATAGTAAGTACTCAATAAGTCTTTGCTATCATTATTTATTAAGTGGCTAATAGATGTCAAGTAAGCTGCTATTCACTCTATAGTTAAGGAAGCCTTTAAAGCAAATTATTTAATTGTCCTGGATTTCTTTCTGGGCTTTGACATTTTCCTTGGGTTTATTATATCTACCCACTATCATTTCCAGTATAATTGAAATCTCAGTATATCATTAAGTGATTTAGAATTTACATGTCAGAGAGTGGTATGTTTTCTTCATTTATTTAAGTTCCTTTAGTTGCATGTTGTAATGAGCCAGCCAGGTCCAGAATTGTGTTTGTTGGAAAGAAACACACTCTCATAAGTCCAGTTATGACTATTTGTCATAGTTTCTGTTTGAAAAAAAATATTAAAAACTTTTAAGATGTTTTTATGCTCTAATATTTCTTACATAATGAGTATATCAAATGAAACCTTATGATTGAAAATAAGCAATTGCAATGTAATAACATGGTTTCAGTTAGTACCAGATACACATTAAGGCCATAGTTAGGTAAGGGTAGTTTCTAAATCTCTAATGTTTAAAATGAAAGTGTGTAATAATTTATTTCATAAATACACAAAGGCATTTTTTTTACAAAGGGTGCCTAACAATTTCTCTGTATGAAACACTATCAGGCTGTATTTCCATTAGCAACCTAGGATGAAAATGACCACCACAGCAATGTCCTTAATACCTCCTTTTCACAGAAGCCATATTTATGGTTATGATTGGGATTCCAAGACTCAGATCCTTCTATTTTCACAGTCTTCAAAGACAAGATCTTTTTACACATTGTTTCTTGCCCTTTCAATTGTCCAAAGTTAACCTTCTGTTCCTTCTGGTGGTTGTGACACTGATCTCTATTCTTCCTCTGGTCTGTGTGAATGATTCAGAAACAAGAAGAAACTGAACATATTTGTATTGCTTACCATCAGTCAGGGCTTTCTGCCTATGCATTATCCTCTTTTGCCCCAATATAAAACAAACTCACGTCAGAAGAGGTACCGTGTCTGAATATGAAGTGAGATAAATCAGAGCAGCATAACATGTAAGATGTGACATATCCCTTGTGGAGAAGCAAAGCCCCAGTTTTCTTTGAGAAGGAAAGGCTGAACCTCCCAGGAACACATATCCTTCTGCATTGTTTAGTTGCTTGCATTGAGAAACGCAGATGAAGAAGCTTGATTACATTCGGAAAGAGGCACACCCAGGTATTGGAGTTTGCTCATGGTAAATCTCTCTCTTTTCAGTATTCCATGTTTCCATTTTTTGCTCTATCCTGTGTCCCAGTCTAAAGAAAATCTCAGTTACCTGTAGGTCAATCCCACTAAAGCATTGATCTGAGAGTAATTTAAGGGAAAGGTTTTCAGACTAGATGTGTGTATGTGTGTGTGTGCCAAGAGGTAAAAGAGAGAATTTGAAGCTCTGGAATAAACACAGTATATTTAGTTAGGAGTGCAGTCAATTGCATGTTAAAGAAACCTGCCTACATACTCAACTAAATAGAGATATAATCTAGTTGTGCTATCAAATATAGTGGCCACTAGCCGCACATGGCTCTTCTTTAAATTTTAAAATACATTAAATTAAAAATTCATTCTTCAGTCTTACTAGCTGCATTTCAAATGTTCTATAACTTTGTGAGGACAGTGGCTACTGTACTGGGCAGCACACAACAACACAGAAATTTCCATTGGACAACAATGGCAGTCACAGCACTGGTGACACTCAGGCTCCTTCTAGATTCTTACTAGGTTGTTCATTGTGTATACTTGTCCATGAGTCCAAGCTTAAAGTGACTGTCCCATCTCCAGGCCTCATGTCAATGCTCCAGGCAAGAAAAAGGGAAAGAGTAAGAGCCAACAAGCTGATTACAGCTGATTCTCTCAATTATTTTTTCCAGAAAAATAATAACTTTTCCAGAATCTCCAGCTACTAGGCTCTTTATGGGTCACATGGCTTCCCCTGACTGGGAGAAGGTCTAGGGTGGTGGATATTTCTATTGACACCTTGCTACTACAAACAAAGTCAGAGTTGTGATGTAAGACAGAAGGAAAGAATCAAAATTGAGTAGGCAACATCAGAGTTTGAAACTCATGGGATACCTCTTTTATGGCATCAATTTTACTCAATTTTAAGCAATTTAAAATATTTGCTTTAAATTTTTGATAAGCAAATTTAAAGTAATTTAGAATATTAAAGTGCACATTAAAAGAAAGATGAATATGATATACTGTACAGTAGAATATAAAGTTATCATGGCTTTTTAGATAGAGCTTGATAATACAAAGAAATGTTGTCCTTTGGCATGACCACTTTAATATATACATCCACAAACTTTGGGGATCCTTATTCTTCCTCTTCTGCTATTAGGAGGATTTTAGTTAATTATTTTTTAAATATCTATCTATCTATCTATCTAACTATCTATATATATATAAAGTATACATAGTACTTCCTTTATTAGTAGATTTTTCATTTTCATAGGAGGCTGTAAAAAACTGATAAGTCTTCAGGATGTCAGGAAATAACGAGCTCTCCACCATGGTGAGAGTTGAAAAGATTTTGGTTGGTTGGGTTGTGTGGGAACCAAAGCTTTCTGCAGTCCCTCAGATAAGCCTCAGTGACTATTAAGTATAACTCGTGATACTACTCATCTCCCTTAAAATGTCCTTTAAACGTTACATACCATCTTCTTAAAATTAGAAATTAGATTTTGGATTTCCAAATAATATGGTGATGGAAAGAAAGCATCAATCTAATTCTTCTGCCATCAAATGATTACTCTCAGGATGTGACTGTGCATTTACAGGCGCCTTTGTTTTGAAAGTCCTGTAGAAGGTCTTTTCTAAGGTAGCATTTTTGTGTGTGTTTGTGGGGAGAATGATACCTTTTTCCTTTCCTGCAAAATAAGTGATTTTTTGGAATGGCTTGTCTTTCTTTATTCCAATCACATTAACTTTCTTAAAAAGTATGATTTCTTTAATGACCATTATAGATCTTCCAGGACCTGAGCCCAATAGACTTCCTTAATCATGATCTTAGGACCCTCTATGTCTTTTCCTAAGCCTCTACTTTGAACAAATCTGATGACTCATATTCCTCGACAATGCTATTTGTTCCCCCTTAGAGTTTTAATAATGCTGTTCCCTTCACCAGCATGGACACAGGCTTAATGTACCACATGGGTTGTACCATCGCAGGGTGGTCATAGATTAGTTGACCATAGGTGTGTGGGTTTATCTCTGCACTTTCTATCCTGTTCCATTGATCTCTATTTCTGTTTTTGTGCCAGTACCATATTGTCTTGATTACTATAGCTTTGTGGTATAGTCTGAAGTCAGGGAGTCTGATTCCTCCAGCTCCGATTTTTTCCCTCAAGATTGCTTTGACTATTCGGGGTCTTTTGGGGCTCCATACAAATTTTAAGATTTTTAGTTCTAGTTCCGTAAACAATGTCATTGGTACTTTGATAGGGATTGCACTGAATCTGTAGATTGCTTCGGGTTGTATAGTCATTTTCACAATATTGATTCTTCCAATCCAAAAACACAGTATATCTCTCCATCTGTTTGTGTCATCTTTGATTTCTTTCATCAGTGTCTTATAGTTTTCTGAGTACAGGTCTTTTACCTCCTTAGGTAGGTTTATTCCTAGGTATTTTATTCTTTTTTTGCAATGATGAGTGGTATTGTTTCTTTAATTTCTCTTTCAGATTTCTCATCATTAGTGTATAGAAGTGCAAGAGATTTCTGTGCATTAATTTTGCATCCTGCAACTTTACCAGATTCATTGATTAGCTCTAGTAGTTTTCTGGTGGCATCTTTAGGATTCTCTATGTATAGTATTATGTCATCTGCAAACAGTGACAATTTTACTTCTGCTTTTCCAATTTGTATTCCTTTTATCTCTTTTTCTTCTCTGATTGCTGTGGCTGGAACTCCCAAAACAATGTTGAATAATAGTGAACATCCTTGTCTTGCTCCTGACCTTAGAGGAAATGTTTTCAGTTTTTCACCATTGAGAATGATGCTGGCTGTGGTTTTGTCGTATATGGCCGTTATTATGTTAAGGGAGGTTCCCTCTATGCCCTGGAGAGATTTTATCACAAATGGGTGTTGAAATTTGTCAGAAGCTTTTTCTGCATCTATTGAGATGATCATATGGTTTTTATTCTTCAATTTGTTAATATGGTGCATCACATTGATTGATTTGCATATATTGAAGAATCCTTGCATGCCTGGGCAAAATCCCACTTGATCATGGTGTATGATCCTTTTAATGTGTTGTTGGATTCTGTTTGCTGGTATTTTGTAGAGGATTTTTGCATCTATATTCATCAGTCATATTGGTCTGTAATTTTCTTTTTTGTAGTATCTTTGTCTGGTTTTGGTATCAAGGTGATGGTGGCCTCGTAGAATGAGTTAGGCAGTGTTCCTTCCTCTGCAAATTTTTGGAAGAGTTTGAGAAGGATGGGTGTTAGCTCTTCTCTAAATGTTTGATAGAATTCACCTGTGAAGCCATCTGGTCCTGCACTTTTGTTTGTTGGAAGATTTTTAATCACAGTTTCAATTTCATTACTTGTGATTGGTCTGTTCATATTTTCTATTTCTTCCTGGTTCAGTCTTGGAAGGTGATAACTTTCTAACAATTTGTCTATTTCTTCCAGGTTGTCCATTTTATTGGCATAGAGTTGCTTGGAGTGGTGTCTTATGATGCTTTGGATTTCTGCCCTGCCTGTTGTAATTTCTTTTTTTTTTCATTTCTAATTTTATTGATTTGAATCCTCTCCCTCTTTTTCTTGATGAGTCTGGCTAATGGTTTATCAATCTTGTTAATCTTCTCAAAGAACTAGCTTTTAGTTTTATTGATCTTTGCTATTGTTTTCTTTGTTTCTATTTCATTTATTTCTGCTCTGATCTTTATGATTTCTTTCCTTCTACTAACTTTGGGTATTGTTTGTTCTTCTTTCTCTAGTTCCTTTAGGTGTAAGGTTAGATTGTTTATTTGAGAGTTTTCTCATTTCTTGAGGTAGGATTGTATTGCTATAAACTTCCCTCTTAGACCTGCTTTTGCTGCATCCCGTAGGTTTTGGATTACCATGTTTTCGTTGTCATTTGTCTCTAGGTATTTTTTGATTTCTTCTTTGATTTCTTCAGTGATCTCTTGGTTACTTAGTAACATATTGTTTACCCTCCATGTGTTTGTGTTTTTTACGTGTTTTTCCCTGTAACTGATTTCTAATCTCAAAGCATTGTTGTCGGAAAAGATGTTTAGTATGATTTCAATATTCTTAAATTTACTCAGGCTTGATTTGTGACCCAAGGTGTGATCTATCCTGGAGAATGTTCCGTGTGCACTTGAGAAGAAAGTGTAATCTGCTGTTTTTGGATGGAATGTCCTATAAATATCTATTAAATCTATCTGGTCTATTGTGTCATTTAAAGCTTCTGTTTCCTTATTTATTTTCATTTTTGATGATCTGTCCATTGGTGTAAGTGAGGTGTTAAAGTCCCCCACTATTATTGTGTTACTGTCGATTTCCTCTTTTATAGTTGTTAGCAGTTGCCTTATGTATTGAGGTGCTCCCATGTTGGGTGCATATATATTTATAATAGTTTTATCTTATTCTTGGATTAATCCCTTGATCATTATGTAGTGTCCTTGTCTCTTGTAACATTCTTTATTTGAAAGTCTATTTTATCTGATATGAGTATTGCTACTCCAGCTTTCTTTTGATTTCCATTTGCATGGAATATCTTTTTCTATCTCCTCACTCTCAGACTGTATGTGTCCCTAGGTCTGAAGTGGGTCTCTTGTAGACACCATATAGATTGGTCTTGTTTTTGTATCCATTCAGTGAGCCTGTGTCTTTTGGTTGGAGCATTTAATCCATTCACATTTAAGGTAATTATTGATATGTAAGTTGCTATTACCATTTTCTTAATTCTTTTGGGTTTGTTTTCATAGGTCTTTTTCTTCTCTTGTGTTTCCCACTTACAGAAGTTCCTTTAACATTTGTTGTAGAGCTGGTTTGGTGCTTCTGAATTCTCCTAGATTTTGCTTGTCTGTAAAGCTTTTGATTTCTCCATAGAATGTGAATGAGATCCTTGCTGGGAACAGTAATCTTAGTCGTAGGTTCTTCCCTTTCATCACTTTAAATATATTGTGCCACTCCCTTCTGGCTTGTAGCGTTTCTGCTGAGAAATCAGCTGTTAACCCTATGGGTGTTCCCTTGTTTGTTATTTGTTGTTTTTCCCTTGTTGTTTTTAATAATTTTTCTTTGTCTTTAATTTTTGTCAGTTTGATTACTATGTGTCTCGGCATGTTTCTATTTGGGTTTATCCTGCCTGGGACTCTCTGCACTTCCTTGACTTGGGTTGTTATTTCCTTTCCCATGTTAGGGAAGTTTTCAACTATAATCTCTTCAGATATTTTCTCGGGCCCTTTCTCTCTCTCTCTTCTCCTTCTGGGACCCCTGTAATGTGAATGATGGTGAGTTTAATGTTTTCCCAGAGGTCTCTTAGACTATCTTCATTTTTTTTCATTCTTTTTTCTTTATTTTTTCCATGACAGTGAATTCCACCATTCTGTCTTCCAGGTCACTTATCCATTATTCTGCCTCAGTTATTCTTCTATTGGTTCCTTCTAGTGTATTTTTCATTTTATTTATTGTATTGTTCATCTCTGTTTGTTTGTTCTTTAATTCTTCTAGGTCTTTGTTACACATTTCTTGCATCTTCTCGATCTTTGCCTCCATTCTTTTTCCAAGGTCCTGGATCATCTTCACTATCATTATTCTGAATTCTTTTTCTGGAAGGATGCCTATCTCCACTTCATTTAGTTGTTTTCTGGGGTTTTATCTTGTTCCTTCATCTGGTACATAGTCCTCTGCCTTTTCATTTTGTCTATCTTCCTGTGAATGTGGTTTTCATTCCACAGGCTGCAGGACTGTAGTTCTTCTTGCTTCTGCTGTCTGTCTTCTGGTGGATGAGGTTATATAAGAGGCTTGTGCAAGCTTCCTGATGGGAGAGACTGGTGGTGGGTACAGTTGGATGTTGCTCTGGAGGGCAGAGCTCAGTAAAACTGTAATCTGATTGCCTGTTGATGAGTGGGGCTGGGTTCCCTCCCTGTTGGTTGTTTGGCCTGAGGCAACCCAGCATTGGAGGCTATACGCTCTTTGGTGGGGCTAATGGCAGACTCCAGGAGAGCTCATGCCAAGGAGTACTTCCCAGAACTTCTGCTGCCAGTGTCCTTGTCCCTGTGGTTAGCCACAGCCACACCCCACCTCTGCAGGAGACCCTCCCACACTAGCAGGTAGGTCTGGTTCAGTCTCTTGTGGGGTCACTGCTCCTTCCCCTTGGGTCCTGATGTGCACACTACTTTGTGTGTGCCCTCCAAGAGTGGAGTCTCTGTTGAAATCCTACAATCAAATCCCACTAGCCTTCAAAGTCTGATTCTCTGGGAATTCCTCCTCCCGTTGCTGGACCCCCAGGTTGGGAAGCCTGACAGGGGGCTCAGAACCCTCACTCCAGGGGGTGAACTTCTGTGGTATAATTGCTTTCCAGTTTGTCAGTCACCCACCCGGCAGTTATGGGATTTGATATTATTGTGATTGTGCCTCTTGTACCGTCTCATTGTGGCTTCTCCTTTGTCTTTGGATGTGGGGTACCTTTTTTGGTGAGTTCCAGTGTCTTCCTGTCAATGACTGTTCAGCAGTTAGTTATGATTCCAGTGCTCTCACAAGAGGGAGTGAGCGCATGTCCTTCTACTCTACCATCTTGAACCAATCCCCCTAGCAGTGATTTTGTTTATCATTGCTGTTCCGTACTCCATTTTAAGAACGTAACACTATTTACTTATTCTACTGCTGATGGTTATTTGGGTTTTTTTCCAGTTTAGTGTTATTATGAAGAGTACTGTAATGAATATGTAGCACTGTGTTCATATTACATGTTTCTGTTCACAATTCTACTGCACATTGTATATTGTATCTACCTGGGGGTGGAATTGAAGAGATGATTACAGTCTGATTTGTTAGAAACTACAAAACCATTTTCCAAGGAGATTGTACCAATTTCTGCCCAAGCAGCTGTACATGAGAGTTCAAATTGTTCCTCATCCTCACTGACAACTGGCATTGCCAGCTATGCTCGCTATTTTTTAAGGCTTTCTTTTGGGTGTATTGTGGTATCTCATTGTTGGTTTTCATTTTCCTTTTCCCTGATGATTAAGGATGTGAAACACTTCTTCACAATGTTGAAGTGAAAATAGAAATGAAATTTTCCCTCTACTAAGAGCAAGGAAAACAAAGCGAACAATGAACAGGCTAGAGAAAGAAGAAACATAACCTGGCCTGAAAGAGTTAATCACTCCTAGTTTTATTTTAACTGTTACTAATCTGTAGTGTCTGTAGTTAGATTTGTCCTTCACCAAGCTAACCTGTCACCCCTAATCCTATGTAATTTAGGTAATTTCTCTTGTAGCAAATCACCCCTTGTAGCTGCTTGCATTTCAAAAAGGAGGTTGCAGACAGATAACCCAGAGATGAAGGGACCCATTTACCAGGCTGCCTGATGTCAGCAGTGACTGTTTTAAAATATTGCAAGAAGAAGAAGAATGCAATACCTTCACCGCTTTGATCTTTATCACTTACCCTGGATTTCGAGTTCCACCTATAAGACCCCCTGTAATTCCCCAGGACAGGGGGGCTTTTGAGGTACTGGCCTGCTGCGTCTTCCCTTTGCCTGGCAAAGAAAATAAAAAACCTGTCTATTTCTTATCCTCCAAATCTGCCTCCTTATTTCTATTTAGCATCGGTGCACAGGGAGCCAAAATTTGTTGGCAATAATATACCTAAAGGCAATTTGGATTTCCTCTTTTGTGAAGAGCTTGATCAAGTCATTTGTCTATTTTTTTTTGGAAAGGGTCATCTATCTTCTTTTTCTTGTTGGATTTTTTTGAATGTGAAGTATTCTGAATGAAAGTTCTCTTTAGATATAAGTATTACAAATATCATCTCTCTGAAGCTTGGCTTTATATAGTGCCTTTTGATAAATAAGTTTTAATAAAACTGTATTGCAACTGGAGAGACATTGGTACCATGCAGCAGAACTTAATAAAAATTTCTATAGGACTCTTTCTGTCTCATTCATCAGTATTTCCTTCCTCTCCCCACCTTTTTTTGATGGTCTATTTAATCAATTTGTGCCCATAAGTTCCTGTAAATCTGTGCTATAATTCCCTTTACTCTCCTGTTCCAATCCTTAAATATCTTTTATTTTCAGATATTTCTTTTACTTGTGAATAAAAATACATTTGTGACAGGAAAATATTAAATATTTCAAGCTCCCAAAACTTTATAAGGAACATGTGTTGCTTGCTGAGCTGGGTGATAAGAATGAGGAAATTTGCAAGACTTGAGAGGCTGAGGGATAACTGCATTCTGCTGAAGAAGAACCCTGAGGGCGGATTCCAAAGGTTGAAAAGCTGTAGTCCTGGAGATTAACCAAGATGGCGGAGTAGAAGGACGTGCTCTCACTCCCTCTTGCGAGAGCACCAGAATCACAACTGGCTGCTGGACAATCATTGACAGGAAGACCCTGGACTTCACCAAGGAGGACACCCCACGTCCAAGGACAGAGGAGAAGCCACAGTGAGACGGTAGGAGGGGCGCAATCAGAGTAAAATCAAATCCCATAACTGCTGGGTGGGTGACTCACAGACTGGTGAACACTTATACCACAGAAGTCCACCCACTGGAGTGAAGGTTCTGAGCCCCACCTCAGGCTTCCCAACCTGGGGGTCCGGCAAAGGGAGGAGGAATTCCTAGAGAATCAGACTTTGAAGTCTAGTGGGAATTGATTGCAGGACTGTGACAGGACTGGGGGAAACAGAGACCCCACTCTTGGAGGGCACACACAAAGTAATGTGTGCATCGGGACCCAGGGGAAGGAGCAGTGACCCTGGGGGAGACTGAACCAGACGTACCTGCTGGTGTTGGGGGGTCTCCTGCAGAGGCGAGTGGTGGCTCTGTTTCACCGTGGGGATAAGGACACTGGCAGCAGAGGTCCTGGGAAGTTCTCCTTGGCGTGAGCCCTCCCAGAGTCTGCCATTAACCCCACCAAAGAGCACGGGTAGGCTCCAGTGTTGGGTTGCCTCAGGCAAAACAACCAACAGGGAGGGAACCCAGCCCCACCCATCAACAGTCAAGTGGATTAAGGTTTTACTGGGCTCTGATCGCCACAGCAACAGGGAGGGAACCCAGCCCCACCCATCAACAGTCAAGTGGATTAAGGTTTTACTGAGCTCTGACCGCCACAGCAACAGTCATCTCTACCCACCACCAGAGCCTCCCATCAAGCCTCTTAGATAGCCTCAACCACCAGAGGGCAGACAACAGAAGCAAGAAAAACTATAATCCTGCAGCCTGTGGACCAAAAACCACAGTTACAGAAAGACAGAGAAGATGAAAAGGCAGAGGGCTATGTACCAGATGAAGGAACAAGAAAAAACCCCAGAAAAACAACTAAATGAAGTGGAGATAGGCAACCTTCCAGAAAAAGAATTCAGAATAATGATAGTGAAGATGATCCAGGACCTCGGAATAAGAATGGAGGCAAAGATTGAGAAGATGCAAGAAATGATTAACAAAGACCTAGAAGAATTAAAGAACAAACAAACAGAGATGACCAATACAATAACTGAAATGAAAACTACACTAGAAGGAATCAATAGCAGAATAACTGAGGCAGAAGAACGGATAAGTGACCTGGAAGACAGAATGGTGGAATTCACTGCTGCGGAACAGACTAAAGAAAAAAGAATAAAAAGAAATGAAGACAGCCTAAGAGACCTCTGGGACAACATTAAACGCAACAACATTCGCATTATAGGGGTCCCAGAAGGAGAAGAGAGAGAGAAAGGACCAGAGAAAATATTTGAAGAGATTATAATCGAAAACTTCCCTAACATGGGAAAGGAAATAGCCACCCAAGTCCAGGAAGCGCAGAGAGTCCCATACAGAATAAACCCAAGGAGAAACACGCCGAGACACATAGTAATCAAAGTGGCAAAAATTAAAGACAAAGAAAAATTATTGAAAGCAGCAAGGGAAAAACGACAAATAACATACAAGGGAACCCCCATAAGGTTAACAGCTGATTTCTCAGCAGAAACTCTGCAAGCCAGAAGGGAGTGGCATGAAATACTTAAAGTGATGAAAGGGAAGAACCTACAACCAAGATTACTCTACCCAGCAAGGATCTCATTTAGATTTGATGGAGAAATCAAAAGCTTTACAGACAAGCAAAAGCTAAGAGAATTCAGCACCACCAAACCAGCTCTACAACAAATGCTAAAGGAACTTCTCTAAGTGGGAAACACAAGAGAAGAAAAGGACCTACAAAAACAAACCCAAAACAATTAAGAAAATGGTCATAGGAACATACATATCGATAATTACCTTAAACGTGAATGGATTAAATGCCCCAACCAAAAGACATAGACTGGCTGAATGGATACAAAAACAAGACCCATATATATGCTGTCTACAAGAGACCCACTTCAGACCTAGGGACACATACAGACTGAAAGTCAGGGGATGGAAAAAGATATTCCATGCAAATGGAAATCAAAAGAAAGCTGGAGTAGCTATACTCATATCAGATAAAATAGACTTTAAAATAAAGAATGTTACAAGAGACAAGGAAGGACACTACATAATGATCCAGGGATCAATCCAAGAAGAAGATATAACAATTATAAATATATATGCACCCAACATAGGAGCACCTCAATACATAAGGCAACTGCTAACAGCTATAAAAGAGGAAATCAACAGTAACACAATAATAGTGGGGGACTTTAACACCTCACTTACACCAATGGACAGATCATCCAAAATGAAAATAAATAAGGAAACAGAAGCTTTAAATGACACAATAGACCAGATAGGTTTAATTGATATATATAGGACATTCCATCCAAAAACGGCAGATTACACGTTCTTCTCAAGTGCACACGGAACATTCTCCAGGATAGATCACATCTTGGGTCACAAATCAAGCCTCAGTAAATTTAAGAAAATTGAAATCATATCAAGCATCTTTTCTGACCACAACGCTATGAGATTAGAAATGAATCACAGGGAAAAAAACGTAAAAAAGACAAACACATGGAGGCTAAACAATACGTTACTAAATAACCAAGAGATCACTGAAGAAATCAAAGAGGAAATAAAAAAATACCTAGAGACAAATGACAATGAAAACACGACGACCCAAAACCTATGGGATGCAGCAAAAGCGGTTCTAAGAGGGAAGTTTATAGCTATACAAGCCTACCTAAAGAAACAAGAAAAATCTCAAGTAAACAATCTAACTTTACACCTAAAGAAACTAGAGAAAGAAGAACAAACAAAACCCAAAGTTAGCAGAAGGAAAGAAATCATAAAGATCAGAGCAGAAATAAATGAAATAGAAACAAAGAAAACAATAGCAAAGATCAATAAAACTAAAAGTTGGTTCTTTGAGAAGATAAACAAAATTGATAAGCCATTAGCCAGACTCATCAAGAAAAAGAGGGAGAGGACTCAAATCAATAAAATCAGAAATGAAAAAGGAGAAGTTACAACAGACACCGCAGAAATACAAAACATCCTAAGAGACTACTACAAGCAACTTTATGCCAATAAAATGGACAACCTGGAAGAAATGGACAAATTCTTAGAAAGGTATAACCTTCCAAGACTGAACCAGGAAGAAATAGAAAATATCAACAGACCAATCACAAGTAATGAAATTGAAACTGTGATTAAAAATCTTCCAACAAACAAAAGTCCAGGACCAGATGGCTTCACAGGTGAATTCTATCAAACATTTAGAGAAGAGCTAACACCCATCCTTCTCAAACTCTTCCAAAAAATTGCAGAGGAAGGAACTCTCCCAAACTCATTCTATGAGGCCACCATCACCCTGATACCAAAACCAGACAAAGACACTACAAAAAAAGAAAATTACAGACCAATATCACTGATGAATATAGATGCAAAAATCCTCAACAAAATACTAGCAAACAGAATCCAACAACACATTAAAAGGATCATACACCACGATCAAGTGGGATTTATCCCAGGGATGCAAGGATTCTTCAATATACGCAAATCAATCAATGTGATACACCATATTAACAAATTGAAGAAGAAAAACCATATGATCATCTCAATAGATGCAGAAAAAGCTTTTGACAAAATTCAACACCCATTTATGATAAAAACTCTCCAGAAAGTGGGCATAGAGGGAACCTACCTCAACATAATAAAGGCCATATATGACAAACCCACAGCAAACATCATTCTCAATGGTGAAAAACTGAAAGCATTTCCTCTAAGATCAGGAACGAGACAAGGATGTCCACTCTCACCACTATTATTCAACATAGTTCTGGAAGTCCTAGCCACGGCAATCAGAGAAGAAAAAGAAATAAAAGGAATACAAATTGGAAAAGAAGAAGTAAAACTGTCACTGTTTGCGGATGACATGATACTATACATAGAGAATCCTAAAACTGCCACCAGAAAACTGCTAGAGCTAATTAATGAATATGGTAAAGTTGCAGGTTACAAAATTAATGCACAGAAATCTCTTGCATTCCTATACACTAATGATGAAAAATCTGAAAGAGAAATTATGGAAACACTCCCATTTACCATTGCAACAAAAAGAATAAAATACCTAGGAATAAACCTACCTAGGGAGACAAAAGACCTGTATGCAGAAAACTATAAGACACTGATGAAAGAAATTAAAGATGATACCAACAGATGGAGAGATATACCATGTTCTTGGATTGGAAGAATCAACATTGTGAAAATGAGTATACTACCCAAAGCAATCTACAAATTCAATGCAATCCCTATCAAATTACCAATGGCATTTTTTACGGAGCTAGAACAAATCATCTTAAAATTTGTATGGAGACACAAAAGACCCCGAATAGCCAAAGCAGTCTTGAGGCAAAAAAATGGAGCTGGAGGAATCAGACTCCCTGACTTCAGACTATACTACAAAGCTACAGTAATCAAGACAATATGGTACTGGCACAAAAACAGAAACATAGATCAATGGAACAAGATAGAAAGCCCAGAGATTAACCCACGCACCTATGGTCAACTAATCTATGACAAAGGAGGCAAAGATATACAATGGAGAAAAGACAGTCTCTTCAATAAGTGGTGCTGGGAAAACTGGACAGCTACATGTAAAAGAATGAAATTAGAATACTCCCTAACACCATACACAAAAATAAACTCAAAATGGATTAGAGACCTAAATATAAGACTGGACACTATAAAACTCTTAGAGGAAAACATAGGAAGAACACTCTTTGACATAAATCACAGCAAGATCTTTTTCGATCCACCTCCTAGAGTAATGGAAATAAAAACAAAAATAAACAAGTGGGACCTAATGAAACTTCAAAGCTTTTGCACAGCAAAGGAAACCATAAACAAGACGAAAAGACAACCCTCAGAATGGGAGAAAATATTTGCAAATGAATCAACGGACAAAGGATTAATCTCCAAAATATATAAACAGCTCATTCAGCTCAATATCAAAGAAACAAACACCCCAATCCAAAAATGGGCCGAAGACCTAAATAGACATTTCTCCAAAGAAGACATACAGACGGCCACGAAGCACATGAAAAGATGCTCGACATCACTAATTATTAGAGAAATGCAAATCAAAACTACAATGAGGTATCACCTCACTCCTGTTAGAATGGGCATCATCAGAAAATCTACAAACAACAAATGCTGGAGAGGGTGTGGAGAAAAGGGAACCCTCTTGCACTGTTGGTGGGAATGTAAATTGATACAGCCACTATGGAGAACAATATGGAGGTTCCTTAAAAAACTAAAAATAGAATTACCATATGACCCAGCAATCCCACTACTGGGCATATACCCAGAGAAAACCGTAATTCAAAAAGACACGTGCACCCGAATGTTCATTGCAGCACTATTTACAATAGCCAGGTCATGGAAGCAACCTAAATGCCCATCAACAGACGAATGGATAAAGAAGTTGTGGTACATATATACGATGGAATATTATTCAGCCATAAAAAGGAACGAAATTGAGTCATTTGTTGAGAAGTGGATGGATCTAGAGACTGTCATACAGAGTGAAGTAAGTCAGAAAGAGAAAAACAAATATCGTATGTTAATGCATGTATGTGGAACGTAGAAAAATGGTACAGATGAGCCAGTTTGCAGGGCAGAAGTTGAGACACAGATGTAGAGAATGGACATATGGACACCAAGGGGGGAAAACTGCGATGAGGTGGGGATGGTGATGTGCTGAATTGGGCGATTGGGATTGACATGTATACACTGATGTGTATAAAACTGATGCCTAATAAGAACCTGCAGTATAAAAAAACAAACAAAACAACTAATACTAAACTTTCATTGGGTTATTTGTATGGAAATATGTTAATATAAATGTTTCAGACATTACATGAAATTTCTAAAAATCTTATATTTGTATTTGTATGGAAATATGTATGGAAATATGTTAATATAAATGTTTCAGACAGTACATGAAATTTCTAAAAATCTTATATTTGTATTTGTATGGAAATATGTATGGAAATATGTTAATATAAATGTTTCAGACATTACATGAAATTTCTAAAAATCTTGTATTTGTATGGAAATATGTATGGAAATATGTTAATATAAATGTTTCAGACATTACATGAAATTTCTAAAAATCTTATATTTGTATTTGTATGGAAATATGTATGGAAATATGTTAATATAAATGTTTCAGACATTACATGAAATTTCTAAAAATCTTATTTTTGTATTTGTATGGAAATATGTATGGAAATATGTTAAAAATTAAAAAAAAAAAAAAAAAAAAAAAAAAAAGAAAAGCTGTAGTCCTGAGGCTAGAGAGGCCTGTGTGGAAAGAGAGAGCGACAGGAGGAGGAAGGAATAGAAGGTGCTTAGAAAGATTTTTCTGAAGTTCTGCTATGTGGTTGCAGTAAATCTCCATTTTCAGTAAAATCTACATTGCAAGTTGTTGCTTTTTAGAATTGTACTTTGGGGAAGGGTGTGCAAAAAGTTCCTTACTCAGGATGGGAAAAATAAATGAGATGCTGACCATGGGAACCCCATCACACTTGGGTTACCGGCAATTCTAACTTAATATCTGCACAGTGTAAATATGCTATTTTTCGGTTGCATTTTCAGTTAACAATAGAAAAATGATTTATAGCCCTACAGCAATGTATTTATTACAACAAATAAAATTATATCATATTTTTCCAATCCACTATACTTCTCTAAAATGTAGACATGTGAGAATTATACCACAATATATTTGACTTGGGCTTACCTTTGAAAATTAGTCTTTTTTTTGCTACATCATATTCATACTATTAATTAAATTACATTGGTAATATAGAAGGTCACTTGCTATTTTGTATTTACAAAGTAGGTTTTATCTTATTTGATGTACTTTAGCCATGTCCTTGTTCTTCCCTCTCAATTACATAATTTAAGAGGAAGTGTGGTTTTATTGTGTCCAGCAAAAAGAATACTGATAAGAATGAACAGTAAAAGTAATAATTGCCTATCTTTTATATTGACATTTCTTTTTGAAAAAAAAGTGAATGTTGTACCTTCAGAGGGTACTATCAGTACTATTATGTTTAAAAAACATATTTTATTATGGTATACCACTAATCTTTCCTCTTCCGCTTGATTCTCTAATGTTTTCTCTTCTATAGCATTAGAAATTGATAAAATTAACTGAACTACTATCCCTGACAGATGATAACTCCTGCCCTCCTTCCCACAAAAGAAAGACTTTCACCTAAGATTACTATCAAAAGAATGTCAAGATGTCTACAATTTTGTATGCATGTAAAATTCTTGTAACATGTACATTCACAAAGGCATGTACATTTACTGCTAAAATTATCATTGGCGAGAACTGATATAATGGGGAGGGATGCCAATGTCCTGGCAGGTGAAAAAGGGAGAATATGATTTCTACAGAGAACCTGAGTGTCAAAACGAGAGTCTTGATGGAATGTTTTGTTTAGACTTTCGACAGAGTTTTCAAAGTCATGAACTTTAAATGTTGTTAATTCCAACATTTTAAAAATGACAGATAACTAATTTTGTGTTATATCTTCTACCCCCAAAAGTTAATTTTTTGTCTTTGTCTGGTTGTCAAGGGCTGATTAGGTAGCACAGAAACTGATTACTAAAAGATTCCTTTTTTAAATTAAGGAATTCATGCCTACAACCTTCCAGAATGAAAAAGATTTCTACTCTTTTGCCACTGGGATGAAGAGATATTTTTTGGTAATGGAGTGCACATGAAATCAGGCAAAACGTTCAATAGACACAAAGGGAATATTTGTTGAAGTGCCTCCTCCTTTTTTAGAGTCTGGACATAGGAAAGTACTATTTCTGTACATTCTGCCTTCCACGTGTCTATGGACAATGACCATCAAAAATTCCCAGCAGCCAGTGGCACCTCCTGTTGGAAAAGTTACTCTGCATGAGTTTCAACACTCAAGGAAGGTGTCCTAAAGATTCTTTTACTTCTTTCATTAGTCTGGAGAGAATGTTACTGCACAGGTGCCAATTCTCCTTGTGGCTTTTTTTCTCCTCAGTTGCCTTAAAACTGGTGTCTAAATAAGGCAGGCTATTACTCTTTCTGTATATTTTACTGAATCAGGGGACATGTGTCATACAAGAGCAATATAGAGTGTCCCCAGTCCTGCTGAATGTTTTCCCTGCCATCGGTTTCATGATTCTTCACTTTGCTTCTCTTACCTAGCTCTAATAAGCAAACAGAAAAGGTAGCAGCGATCTCAGTGGTTTTTCTTTCATCCAGTATGTATCACCCTGTTGATAATTTTGTTTTCTTGAGGCCAAATATCATTAAAGGCAAAAACAAATTACTAAAGGCAGTATGTTGTCATATGAAGAGAGGGCTTTGGAGCCAAGGGTTTTCAGTTTAAAAGTGGCTTTATCATCTACTCAGGAGTGGGGACTTAGTCAAGTTACACATCTTCTGTGACTTAGTTTCCCTAATATAAGATGGTGAAAACAACACCTAGCAGGAGGTGCTATGTAATTAGATATATGAGATATATAATGTTCTTATAACACAGCAGGCATGATTTAAAGCATAGCCAGAAGTCAGAAGTAAAATTCAATTTCTCTGTCCCTAAGCAGCTTGGAATATAATTGGAAATACATCACACACACACACACACACACACACACACACACATACACACAATCAGTATTACAATATAGCATATAATTTTGCCAGATGATTGATAGGGATGATTACTAGGGAATTTTAGAAGTCCAAGAAAAATATTCTGTGACATTCATAAGCTAGTGACCTTTTCTGAGCCAAAAGCACCACAGTGAAATCATTGTCTTAGGCAGGTTCTTTTGACAGCAATTGCCCCAAGACACCAGATGTGGCTGTGGAAAGTTAGAAAGCTACTGCACAAACTTAACAATGTGCTAAAGGCCAGAATTGTACAGACAGATAATTCTGTTTATGCTAAAATTAAAAACATTTAAGTACTGGGGGGAGCAAGCAGTACAAATAGGTAATTCACTCACCAATGTTAAACAGAGATGAGCATAATTTTCTTCCACAGATAGATTGGTAGCATCATTGATTTGAAATGAATTAAATTGCACCGAGCTACTTATTAATCCATAGAAAACCAACTGGGGCTGTGAATGAGTACCTTTCCAAATTTTTTCGCTAGCAACTTTACACCCTGGTGTTAGTGTTGAATTTAATAAAACAGGGCCAAAGAAGCTGTGGCAATTGAAGCATGAAGCTTAGCTGCAGAGCTAAGGGAGGCCACACAGGGCTTTATCCCGACCATTTCCCAGATATGTAATATCCACAGAATGTACCTCAGGATATGCTCCCCTCCAGATTCTTAGTACTCCCCTCACTCTTGGCCTCCTACATACAGATATAGAAAAGATTCAAATCCTAGTGCCTAATAGTGTAATAATAATAACTGTATTAGTCTCCATTTGCTTAGTACTTTACAGTTGTCAAAGTGCAGTCACGTATATTTTCAGTAGTTTTTATTGCTTGTGTTTCCTAAATTTCTAAAGATATTTTTTAAAAATACTTTATTTTTCAAAAGTTGTATAACATTCACATATTATTGGAGGCTTTTCTGAGAATTAAATTAAAAAATCATTTAAGATGTCCCTATTTTAAAATAACTTTAGACATATTAGATGAATGGAAATATAAGAAGTTTAGTCAGAATAATTATGTTTCTCGGTAGGAAAGGAAATGGAAGTGTGAAGAATCTGGATTTTGCTTAAGAAATCAAAATGAGATGTTTGAAATGGGGCCTTGAAGATTCTGGGCAAAAGAGAAAACAGTAACATTTCCCCCTATATCTCAATTCAGCTTCTTTAATGCATCTGTGCAGCATTAATATGGCTTTATAAGTCTTTAGAGAAGGAGATTGGAGTTTCCAGGACTGTAAACTTAGACACTGAGAATAACAAGTATTCTCTGAGTATTGAAAGTGACTCTTAAACACAGCACGCTCAAGGACAAATACCCAAGTCGACAAGCATGTCTTGCTCACCATCAACTCTAATAAAGATGAGCTGGGCAAGTCGCAATGTATCTACCAGTGTTTCTGACAAGGAAATGAATGTTTTTAAGAAGTATTGCCCTGAGTGGGCAGCTGAGTGGGCAGTGATTCAGCTCTTCAACTACAGGAAATCAGTAGTAAAGCATAAAAAGCCAAAAACAAGTCAAATAGAGAGCCTTTTACTCTGTGTGGGGTGTGTGTGTGTGTGTGTGTGTGTGTGTGTGTGTGTAAGGGAAAGAAAAGCATCTAGTATAGGTAAAAAGTTGAGGTTAAAAAAAACATTGGAAATGATTTTTTAAGTGCTATAAAACATTGAGTATTTCAAAGCAATGCTTCTGAGGTTTCCATTAATACTATGTTTTCTAAGAGTTTAAACATCCTATTTGGGGAGGGTGCAGAAATAATGAGACTTAATCATGCTATCTCTATCTTTGGTTTGTTCAAATATGTTGTGAATATGAATTTAATCTACAGCCGATATGAGACTCTGTCCAGGGATATTTTAGTATGATAATATCATAATAATAATGTTTAAACTATTATTAAAATGAGAAGTCTGGGCATTGCTCATGTTTTTCACAGGCTAGGTAAGGTCACAGCAGAAGGTGGACATTTCAAAACAGCAGTTTACTGAATACAACTTGCCATACTTAATGCAGGAGTTAAAAGTTAGATTTTACTAAAAAATGAAAAGTCTTGGACAAATATAAAACTGGATGTGACACCATAACAACAGCAAGCATAATTCAAGTGTCTCCTGAGCAAACCAAGAAATACTGTCATTCTGGTTATATAAAGAGTGTCAAGGCTTCCCTGGTGGTGCAGGGGTTAAGAATCCACCTGCCAATGCAGGGGACACAGGTTCGAGCCCTGGTCCTGGAAGATCCCACATGCCGCGGATCAACTAAGCCCGTGCGCCATAACTACTGAGCCTGCGCTCTAGAGCCCGCGAGCCACAACAACTGAAGCCCGCGTGCCTAGAGCCCGTGCTCCACAGCAAGAGAAGCCACCGCAATGAGAATCCCGTACACTGCAACGAAGAGTAGGCCCTGCTCGCTGCAACTAGAGAAAGCCCACGCACAGCAACAAAGACCCACCTCAGCCAATAAACAAATAAACAAATAAATAAATAAAAAAGAGTGTCAAATGCCCATTTGGTTTAGCAACATGAAGCTCAAAGTTGACATTAGCTAGAGGATATTGGTGTGGGTTGTAGAATGAGTGGGAGCTAATGAAATGGAGAGATTACAGATGAATATATCAGGAGATTGGCTGTAAATGGGAAGAGATCTAGAGTAGTAATTGGGAGAGTAGATGGGTCCTAGGAGGGATTTAAAAGGTGGATGAGACTTGAGCAGGTTTATATGTTTGAAATAAGGAGTCAAAAGAAAGCAAGAGGTTGATAACAAAAAAAAGAGAGAAAGATAAGTAGAACAAAACATGGTGAGAGCTCCAGAGCACCGCCATATATTTGAAACCAATTTAAATGAATTTTGAACATTTTATAAAAAGTTCATTTTTACTTGTGTGAAACAAACCTAAAGTGAATTAGAACTAACAGAAATAACAGAAAAAGTACTCTTATTAAGAAGGGATAGGTGGGTGGCGGAGGGGGGAAGCTTTGGAGCCACGGAGGAGAGCGCAGCCACAGGGGTGCGGAGGGCAAAGCGGAGAGGTTCCCGCACGGAGGATCAGTGCCGACCAGCACTCACCAGCCCGAGAGGCTTGTCTGCTCACCCGCCGGGGCGGGCGGGGCTGGGAGCTGAGGCTCAGCTTCGGTCAGATCACAGGGAGAGGACTGGGGCTGGCGGCGTGAACACAGCCTGAAGGGTTTAGTGCACCACAGGTAGCCGGAAGTGAGTCCGGGAAAAAGTCTGCAGCTGCCGAAGAGGCAAGAGACTTTTTCTTGTCTCTTTGTTTCGCGGCGTGCAAGGAGAGGGGATTCAGAGCGCCGCCTAAACGAACTCCAGAGAAGGGCGCGAGCCGCGGCTATCAGCGCGGATCCCACAGCAACAGGGGCGCAGAGGGAAAAACGGAGAGACTCCCGCACAGAGGCTCGGCGCCGAGCAGCGCTCACCAGCCCGAGAGGCTTGTCTGCTCACCCGCCGGGGCGGGCGGGGCTGGGAGCTGAGGCTCGGCTTCGGTTGGATCGCAGGGAGAGGACTGGGGCTGGCAGCGTGAACACAGCCTGAAGGGGTTGGCGCACCACAGCTAGCCGGGAGGGAGACCGGGAAAAGGTCTGCAGCTGCCGAAGAGGCAAGAGACTTTTTCTTGCCTCTTTGTTTTGCTGCGTGCAAGGAGAGGGGATTCAGAGCGCCGCCTAAACGAACTCCAGAGAAGGGCGCGAGCCGCGGCGTTCAGCGCGGACCCCAGAGACGGGCGTGAGACGCTGGGGCTGCTGCTGCCGCCTCCAGAAAGCCTGTGTGTGAGCACAGGTCACTCTCCACACCTCCCCTCCCGGGAGCCTGTGCAGCCCGCCACTGCCAGGGTCCCGGGATCCGGGGACAACATCCCCGGGAGAACGCACTGCACGCCTCGAGCTGGTGCAACGTCACGCCGGCCTCTGACGCTGCAGGCTCGCCTCGCCTCCTCCGTACCGCTCCCTCCCCGCGGCCTGGGTGAGCCAGAGCCCCCGAAGCAGCTGCTCCTTTAACCCCGTCCTGTCTGGGTGGGGAACAGACGCCCTCAGGCGACCTACACGCAGAGGAGGGTCCAAATCCAAAGCTGAACCCCAGGAGCTGTGCGAACAGGGAAGAGAAGGGGAAATCTCTCCCAGCAGCCTCAGAAGCAGCGGATTAAAGCTCCACAAACAACGTGATGTGCCTGCATCTGCTGAATACCTGAACAGACAACGAATCAGCCCAAATTCAGGAGGGGGACTCTGGGAGCAGGAGATATTAATTTTTCCCCTTTTCCTTTTTTTTGTGAGTGTATATGTATATGCTTCTGGGTGAGATTTTGTCTGTATAGCTTTGCTTTACAATAGCTTTATTTTACTTCACTATATTATAGCCTCTTTCTTTCTTTCTTTCTATTTTTTCTCCCTTTTACTCTGAGCCATGTGGATGAAAGGCTCTTGGTGCTACAGGCAGGCATCAGGGCTGTGCCTCTGAGGTGGGAGAGCCAACTTCGGAACACTGGTCCACAAGAGACCTCCCAGCTCCACGTAATACCAAACGGCAAAAATCTCCCAGAGATCTCCATCTCAACATCAAGACCCAGCTTCACTCGACGACCAGCAAGCTACAGTGCTGGACACCCTATGCCAAACAACTAGCTAGACAGGAACACAACCCCATCCATTAGCAGAGAGGCTGCCTAAAATCAAAATAAGGCCACAGACGCCCCAAAATACACCACCAGACGTGGACGTGCCCACCAGAAAGACAAGATCTAGCCTCATCCACCAGAACTCAGGCACTAGTTCCCTCCACCAGGAAGCCTACACAACCCACTGAACCAACCTTAGCCGCTGGGGACAGATACCAAAAACAACGGGAACTACGAACCTGCAGCCTGTGAAAAGGAGACCCCAAACACAGTAAGATAGGCAAAATGAGACGACAGAAAAACACACAGCAGATGAAGGAGCAGGCTCAAAACACACTGGACTTAACAAATGAAGAGGAAATAGGTAGTCTACCTGAAAAAGAATTCAGAATAATGATAGTAAGGATGATCCAAAATCTTGGAAATAGAATACACAAAATGCAAGAAACATTTAACAAGGATGTAGAAGAACTAAAGAGGAACCAAGCAATGATGAAAAACACAATAAATGAAATTAAAAATACTCTAGATGGGATCAATAGTAGAATAACTGAGGCAGAAGAAAGGACAAGTGACCTGGAAGATAAAATAGTGGAAATAACTACCACAGAGCAGAATAAAGAAAAAAGAATGAAAAGAACTGAGGACAGTCTCAGGGACCTCTGGGACAACATTAAACGTGCCAACATTCGAATTATAGGGGTACCAGAAGAAGAAGAGAAAAAGAAAGGGACTGAGAAAATTTTTGAAGAGATTATAGTTGAAAACTTCCCTAATATGGGAAAGGAAATAGTTAATCAAGTCCTGGAAGCACAGAGAGTCCCATACAGGATAAACCCAAGGAGGAACACGCCAAGACACATATTAATCAAACTGTCAAAAATTAAATATAAGGAAAACATATTAAAGGCAGCAAGGGAAAAAAAACAAATAACACACAAGGGAATCCCCATAAGGTTAACATCTGATCTCTCAGCAGAAACTCTGCAAGCCAGAAGGGAGTGGCAGGATATACTTAAAGTCATGAAGGAGAAAAACCTACAACCAAGATTACTCTACCCAGCAAGGATCTCATTCAGATTCGATGGAGAAATTAAAACCTTTACAGACAAGCAAAAGCTGAGAGAGTTCAGCACCACCAAACCAGCTTTACAACAAATGCTAAAGGAAATTCTCTAGGCAAGAAACACAAGAGAAGGAAAACACCTACAATAACAAACCCAATACATTTAAGAAAATGGGAATAGGAACATACATATCGATAATTACCTTGAATGTAAATGGATTAAATGCTCCCACCAAAAGACACAGGCTGGCTGAATGGATACAAAAACAAGACCCATATATATGCTGTCTACAAGAGACCCACTTCAGACCTAGGGACACATACAGACTGAAAGTGAGGGGATGGAAAAAGATATTCCATGCAAATGGAAATCAAAAGAAAGCTGGAGTAGCAATTCTCATATCAGACAAAATAGACTTTAAAATAAAGACTATTACAAGAGACAAAGAAGGACACTATATAATGATCAAGGGATCGATCCAAGAGGAAGGTATAACAATTGTAAATATTTATGCACCCAACATAGGAGCACCTCAATACATAAGGCAAATACTAACAGCCATAAAAGGGGAAATTGACAGCAACACAATCATAGTAGGGGACTTTAACACCCCACTTTCACCAATGGACAGATCATCCAAAATGAAAATAAATAAGGAAACACAAGCTTTAAATGATACATTAAACAATATGGACTTAATTGATATTTATAGGACATTCCACCCAAAAACAACAGAATACACATTTTTCTCAAGTGCTCATGGAACATTCTCCAGGATAGATCATATCTTGGGTCACAAATCAAGCCTTGGTAAATTTAAGAAAATTGAAATCGTATCAAGTATCTTTTCCGACCACAACGCTATGAGACTAGATATCAATTACAGGAAAAGATCTGTAAAAAATACAAACACATGGAGGCTACACAATACATTACTTAATAACGAAGTGATTACTGAAGAAATCAAAGGGGAAATCAAAAAATACCTAGAAAAAAATGACAATGGATACACGACGACCCAAAACCTATGGGACACAGCAAAAGCAGTGCTAAGAGGGAAGTTTATAGCAATACAAGCCTACCTCAAGAAACAGGAAACATCTCGAATAAACAACCTAACCTTGCACCTAAAGCAATTAGAGAAAGAAGAACAAAAAAACCCCAAAGCTAGCAGAAGGAAAGAAATTATAAAGATCAGGTCAGAAATAAATGAAAAAGAAATGAAGGAAACAATAGCAAAAATCAATGAAACTAAAAGCTGGTTCTTTGAGAAGATAAACAAAATTGATAAACCATTAGCCAGACTCATCAAGAGAAAAAGGGAGAAGACTCAGATTAATAGAATTAGAAATGAAAAAGGAGAAGTAACCACTGACACTGCAGAAATACAAAAGATCATGAGAGACTACTACAAGCAACTCTATGCCAATAAAATGGACAACCTGGAAGAAATGGACAGATTCTTAGAAATGCACAAACTGCCGAGACTGAACCAGGAAGAAATAGAAAATATGAACAGACCAATCACAAGCACTGAAATTGAAACTGTGA
Organism: Balaenoptera acutorostrata; assembly: GCF_949987535.1. Classification (NCBI taxonomy): domain Eukaryota; kingdom Metazoa; phylum Chordata; class Mammalia; order Artiodactyla; family Balaenopteridae; genus Balaenoptera; species Balaenoptera acutorostrata. Next base: position 38,164,768 of record NC_080074.1, read on the forward strand.
TTAAAAACCTTCCAACAAACAAAAGCCCAGGACCAGATGGCTTCACAGGCGAATTCTATCAAACATTTAGAGAAGAGCTAACACCTATCCTTCTCAAACTCTTCCAAAATATTGCAGAGGGAGGAACACTCCCAAACTCATTCTACGAGGCCACCATCACCCTGATACCAAAACCAGACAAAGATGTCACAAAGAAAGAAAACTACAGGCCAATATCACTGATGAACATAGATGCAAAAATCCTCAACAAAATACTAGCAAACAGAATCCAACAGCACATTAAAAGGATCATACACCATGATCAAGTGGGGTTTATCCCAGGAATGCAAGGATTCTTCAATATACGCAAATCAATCAATGTGATACACCATATTAACAAATTGAAGGAGAAAAACCATATGATCATCTCAATAGATGCAGAGAAAGCTTTCGACAAAATTCAACACCCATTTATGATAAAAGCCCTGCAGAAAGTAGGCATAGAGGGAACTTTCCTCAACATAATAAAGGCCATATATGACAAACCCACAGCCAACATTGTCCTCAATGGTGAAAAACTGAAACCATTTCCACTAAGATCAGGAACAAGACAAGGTTGCCCACTCTCACCACTATTATTCAACATAGTTTTGGAAGTGTTAGCCACAGCAATCAGAGAAGACAAAGAAATAAAAGGAATCCAAATCGGAAAAGAAGAAGTAAAGCTGTCACTATTTGCAGATGACATGATACTCTACATAGAGAATCCTAAAGATGCTACCAGAAAACTCCTAGAGCTAATCAATGAATTTGGTAAAGTAGCAGGATACAAAATTAATGCACAGAAATCTCTTGCATTTCTATACACTAATGATGAAAAATCTGAAAGTGAAATTAAGAAAACACTCCCATTTACCATTGCAACAAAAAGAATAAAATATCTAGGAATAAACCTACCTAAGGAGACAAAAGACCTGTATGCAGAAAATTATAAGACACTGATGAAAGAAATTAAAGATGATACAAATAGATGGAGAGATATACCATGTTCCTGGATTGGAAGAATCAACATTGTGAAAATGACTCTACTACCCAAAGCAATCTACAGATTCAATGCAATCCCTATCAAACTACCACTGGCATTTTTCACAGAACTAGAACAAAAAATTTCACAATTTGTATGGAAACACAAAAGACCCCGAATAGCCAAAGCAATCTTGAGAACGAAAAATGGAGCTGGGGGAATCAGGCTCCCTGACTTCAGACTATATTACAAAGCTTCAGTAATCAAGACAGTTTGGTACTGGCACAAAAACAGAAATATAGATCAATGGAACAGGATAGAAAGCCCAGAGATAAACCCACACACATATGGTCACCTTATCTTTGATAAAGGAGGCAAGCATATACAGTGGAGAAGAGACAGCCTCTTCAATAAGTGGTGCTGGGAAAATTGGACAGGAACATGTAAAAGTATGAAATTAGAACACTCCCTGACACCATGCACAAAAATAAACTCAAAATGGATTAAAGACCTAAGTGTAAGGCCAGACACTATCAAACTCTTAGAGGAAAACATAGGCAGAACACTCTATGACATACATCACAGCAAGATTCTTTTTGACCCAGCTCCCAGAGAAATGGAAATAAGAACACAAATAAACAAATGGGACCTAATGAAACTTAAAAGCTTTTGCACAGCAAAGGAAACCATAAACAAGACCAAAAGACAACCCTCAGAATGGGAGAAAATATTTGCAAATGAAGCAACTGACAAAGGATTAATCTCCAAGATTTACAAGCAGCTCATGCAGCTCAATAAGAAAAAAACGAACAACCCAATCCAAAAATGGGCAGAAGATCTAAATAGACATTTCTCCAAAGGAGATATACAGATGGCCTACAGACACATGAAAGAATGCTCAACATCATTAATCATTAGAGAAATGCAAATCAAAACTACAATGCGAGATCATCTCACACCGGTCAGAATGGCCATCATCAAAAAATCTAGAAACAATAAATGCTGGAGAGGGTGTGGAGGAAAGGGAACACTCTTGCACTGCTGGTGGGAATGTAAATTGATACAGCCACTATGGAGAACAGTATGGAGGTTCCTTAAAAAACTACAAATAGAACTACCATACGTACGACCCAGCAATCCCACTACTGGGCATATACCCTGAGAAAACCATAGGTCAAAAAGAGTCATGTACCAAAATGTTCATTGCAGCTCTATTTACAATAGCCAGGACATGGAAGCAACCTAAATGTCCATCGACAGATGAATGGATAAAGAAGATGTGGCACATATATACAATGGAATATTACTCAGCCATAAAAAGAAATGAAATGGAGGTATTTGTAATGAGGTGGATGGAGTTAGAGTCTGTCATACAGAGTGAAGTAAGTCAGAAAGAGAAAAACAAATACAGTATGCTAACACATATATACGGAATCTAAGGGGGAAAAAAAAAAAAAAAGGCCATGAAGAACCTAGTGGCAAGATGGGAATAAAGACACAGACCTACTAGAGAGTGGACTTGAGGATATGGGGAGGGGGTGGGGTGAGATGTGACAGGGTAAGAGAGTGTCATGGACATATATACACTACCAAATGTAAAATAGATAACTAGTGGGAAGCAGCCGCATAGCACAGGGAGATCAACTCGGTGCTTTGTGACCACCTAGAGGGGTGGGATGGGGAGGGTGGGAGGGAGGGAGATGCAAGAGGGGAGAGAAATGGGAACATAGTGTATATGTATAACTGATTCACTTTGTTATAAAGCAGAAGCTAACACACTATTGTAAGGCAATTATACTTCAATAAAGATGTTTAAAAAAAAAAAGAAGGGATAAAATAATAAGCTATGAAGACAAGGCTTCAGTAGTTTGAAATGAATTTCCTTATAAAATACATTAAATAAATGAGAAAATATTAAGAAGACTGATCATGGTAGTAATGGGTTTTAAGTTTCATGAAATGCTGTGATAACTAGGTCGGAACTTTCAAGTGGAAATTGAGTGATCATCCTTAGAGATGCAAAATATTCCTGGAATTTATAACAAGGATGTTATTAAAGTGCTCAGATAAATATAATTCTGGCTCAAAATAATAAGCTTTCATTTATCATCTTAACTCTCAATAAAATTTGCCTCCAAATGTTTTTATGGAAAATAACATTCATTGTCTTATAGTTTTTACAGTTTCTGGATGAGAACATCTGAAACCCTTCTAGGATTTAAAAAAATGTTTTTAAAGAGTTGAAAACCAGTGAAACTGCTGCTATAATGAGATATAATTAAAGAATTCATCTGTTTAAAACTTTGGTTCAATTCAGTCATTACTTCACTTCTCACATAACAATGTAACTCAATAAAGTTTGGGTTTATTGCCTACATTTGGCTGTGTCATTCCATCCTTTTATTATTTATGTCACTACTGGAAAGAAATCAATATCTGTTTATATGCTATAGCTGATAAAATTAAGGTTTCTTCATTATTAAGGTACATGATATAGTGACTCTAGTAAAAATCTAAAAATGAGAATCTCTATATTGTATTATAAGATTGTGACTTTCTCACTGGGTAACAATACAAACATCAGTCTATCTTTTTCGATATTTCACTGCTGCAAGTGGAACTGAATGAGATAACATTTCTCTTCTACAAAGATATAGCCATCCTATCCTCCATAGCATTTTAACAATACTATGACTATTAATGATATAGTCTATTATTAATGTTACTATTTATTATATCCAATGTGTTCAAATATTTTTTAATGAAACAGTTTTCACCTGCCATCAGAGTGAGTCAACATAATTTAACTGATTTTTACTTGTAGTGGTGAAAAACTTACAATGTGGGAAAGAAACTAATATTTTTCTCATGCAGTGAAAGAATGCACATGAAAGACACCATATTTGCAGACACTTTGAGAATAAGAGATGGATTTCAAAATTAAACATGCCTTTTAATTGAAATAAAAAAATGTTTTAGTGTGTGACTTTAGTTTAATTTTTTAAATTATTCCAAGAAAAGGTAGAGTAATGTAAAATAAAGAAGCGGGGGCTTCCCTGGTGGCGCAGTGGTTGAGAATCTGCCTGCTAACGCAGGGGACACGGGTTCGAGCCCTGATCTGGGAAGATCCCACATGCTGCGGAGCAACTAGGCCCGTGAGCCACAACTACTGAGCCTGCGCGTCTGGAGCCTGTGCTCCACAACGAGAGGCCGCGATAGTGAGAGGCCCGCACACCGCGATGAAGAGTGGCCCCCGCTTGCCGCAACTAGAGAAAGCCCTAGCACAGAAACGAAGACCCAACATAACAATCAATCAATCAATCAATAAATCTTTAAAAAAAAAAAAAGCATAAATTTTGACTAGTTTTACTCTCTTTTTTATTATAGTGATTATCCATACGTGAAAACCCTTTGTAAACTGTGAAGCCATATACAAAGATTTTCTTATTAGTGTATTCCTATTCTGGTAATTATTAATAGATTGATTCTTTTTATCAAAACTTGTGGTAACAGGAGAGTAAACATTAAGGATGGGGTTTATGAAACTGTGAAATTTTATTTTCATTTGCCATAAAGTTTGATAATTATACACCCACACATCCTGGCCCCAAACCCTTTTGAAGTAGCATACTCTGCATATTCATTATTTAATTAATACATTGTTAATTAACTAATTTGATATTTTTATTATTTTTATTATAGACTAGGTGCTATATAAAATATAAATTGTAGCCCATCATTTAAGTCACATGCATTTAATTAGGTTTTGAAAATCCTAATTACAAAATGATTCAGTGACTTAGCATAGAATTAAAGAAATTTTTTCCTGTATTACTGAAACAGCTTTTCTTAAAGCATCTTTTTGTTCTTCACTGTGAACTTTAGCCATACAATGTAAAGGTAAACGGAAAAAAATAACTTGAAAGATAATTCAGTATGGCATGTGAAGTGGAATAATTAATTCTTCCACACTATACCATATTAAGGGAAATGTCCTATCTCAAGTGAACTTGGGAGTGAGAAATGCAGGGAAATTAATTAGTGTAGAGGAGGGCATTTATCATAAAGTGGAGATGAGGAATGAAGGGTGCTTGTGAACAAGAAGTAACTGGAAATGGTGATGATATCCAAAGGACAGAGCTTGTCAACAGGAACTCTTAGCCCATAGCATTGCTTCATGCCAGGCAAGGGTCATTTTCTGATTCCTAGAGGTCATCTAGTTCCCTGGAGCACATGAAGAGAGGCTGGTATCAGGGAGAAGGAACCACTCTCAGGAGGGTGGAAATTAGAAGTACTAGGCAGAGTGTCACCAGCTACATGGACAGAGGTTCAGAGGAAAACTCCAACCCTATGAAGGGAATTGGAGACATCTGGGGAACTATAGTAGAATCATCAGACTATGCAAATATGACAGAAGTAAGGGGAAGATGCAGCTCACAGGGCCCTAAGGTACTCAGGAATCTCTTCTAAACTGTAGCTCCAAAACTTGTCTTGAGGAGGCTGATTCCAGAATCATACTGCTGACTTCCACACATTTCAATGGAATAAGTAAAATATAATGGAGGCATCAGTGACTGTAGCTGAACCATGAAAAATTCTCAGTAACTTCAAAACACTAGAAATTGTACAGAGCACATACTCTGGCCAGACTGTATGTGTAGTGAGGTGGATGGACCTAGAGTCTGTCATACAGAGTGAAGTAAATCAGAAAGAGAAAAACAAATACTGTATGCTAACGCATATATATGGAATCTTAAAAAAAAAAAAGAAAGAAAATGGTAGTGATGAACCTAGTTGCAGGGCAGGCATAAAGAGGTAGACATAGAGAATGGACTTGATGACGGGGTGGGAGGGCGAAGCTGGGGCGAAGTGAGAGTAGCATCGATGTATATACACTACCAAATGTAAAATAGTTGCCTGGTGGGAAGCAGCCGCATAGCACAGGGAGATCGGCTCAGTGCTTTGCGATGACCTAGAGGGGTGGGATAGGGAGGATGGGAGAGAGGCTCAAGAGGGAGGAGATATGGGGACATGTGTATGCATATGGCTGATTAGCTTTGCTGTGCAACAGAAACTAACATGGTATTGTGAAGCAATTATAAAAAATAAAGATGTATTAAAAATATATATATATATATAAAATACAATAAATAAATATATAAAAATATAATCATGTAAAATGAGATACACAAAATAATGATAGATAGTTGGGATCTGTTGGTTCAGAAAGGAAATCAATTTCAAAATTGCTGAGTCTTGACATGGAGAACAGACTTGTGGTTGCCAAGGGGGACGGGAGTGGGAGAGGGCAGGACTGGGAGTGTGGGATTAACAGACGTAAACTATTACATATAGGACGGATAAACAACAAGGTCCTACTGTACAGCACAGGGAACTATATTCAATATCCTATGGTAAACCATAACAGAAAAGAATATGAAAAAAAAAGAATGTCTCTATGTGTATAACTGAGCCACTTTGCTGTAGAGGTTGGCACAACATTGTAAATCAACTATACTTCAATAAAAAATAAATTAAAAAATTGCTGAGTCTCTAGGAAATAATAATAAAAGTCAAAAACCTATGTGTGGACTTCTGCTTCTGGCCAAGATGAAGTGACAGAGACTCAATTTACCCTACTACCTAAAAACAATGAAAAAATAAATGGACAAAATCTGTAAATCAAAGTATTCAATACAGTGGACATAAAGCAAGGAAGGACAGTGATCCCTAAGAGACATGACAAAAATGAGGTGAGCTCTTCCCAGCTTTTTGCCTTGAGAGAGCTTCCATGCTGTGTGGCACAGGGAGGGGGTACCTAGGTAGAGACAGCCATGGTCCCTGAGTTAAGGAGTCTGAGCTGAGGTCTGGAGAAACCAAGGTGGAAAGAATTCTGCAAATCCCAACACCTGAAAAGAGAGCTGCACACAGATCTGCAGTGGATTCCCTGAGTATTGAAGAGAATACTGATCAGTGCATGACTGTGAGAAAACTCCTCGAGGCTGGGGAAAGAAACGCCCTAAAGGATGGGGATGTTGTTTATAAGCATGACATGAAATACAGGACCCCTAAAGTAATAGATTAGTTAACTTCTTTACATAATAGCTGAGAATACTCTACATCAAAAAAGTCAAAAGACAATGATAGATAAAAATGTATGCAATAAATGGAACAGATGAGAGCCAGTTTTCCTTAATATGCAAAACAACGCATAGTTAGTTAAGGAAAAGATTAATAATCCAATGGAAAATGAAAAACACTGTAAAGGTGCAGAGTATGTGGAAGCGTGATTATTGCAGGGTCATTTGTAATTTAAAAAATTTTTTTTCTGTATTCTATCAAGAGAAATGTGGTTGAATACATTTTGGTACACTCACAAAATGAAATATTATTTAGCATATAGAAAGAACAAGGGAAATCTCTATATCCTGATATGAAGAGAATAGGACAGATTATTTTGGAAATAAAATAAAATTGCAGAATATTAATATAGTATAATCCTACATTTGTAAAAATTATAATAAATAAATGTGTTTGTAATATGAAAAGAAAATAAAATGGAAAAAAGTTTATAAAATGACATTAATAATGAATAAATATAAGAAAATAACATACCAAAGGCCAATATATCTATGAATATATGGATGTATTAATAAAAATACTATCAGATTTGTAAAAATATAAACAGTTGATGAACAGCAGTGTTCATATCTGCTATGTAAAACAGAAATTATCAAACAGTTAGTGTTACAGATTCTGGAGTCTGAGCTTGAGTCCCAGCTATACCATTGACAAGAGTGGTTATGGGAAAATGGCTTAATTTCTTTAAGCCTTAATTCCACATCTCTAAATAAAGCAGGTATTGTCTGTTCCATTGGGCTATCATGGGAATTAAATGAGAGGATGAATGTAACATACCAGCCAAAAAGACTTGGGTCATTAGTAATGAAAGGCAACATGTACTGATTGTTCACCATGTACCACATATTCTAAGAACTCTGTATGAACTATTTTAGTCTTCAATAGCTCTATGGATGGAGACTACTACATAAGTTGATATGTATATATTTATATCGTATATAGTGTCCAGAACATAGAAAATATTATGTAGATGTTTGTATTATTGTCATTGTCATCCTAATTTCCTAAATTTAAAGATAAGGGAGCTGAGAGTTTAAATATTAAAGGTTAGTTTATCTATCAAGGAATTTACCTTGAATGTGAATTTAGAAGTGTGGCTTTAGAACACAATCTTTATTTTATGTGCACTTATTAGGTAAATAATACCTATGATTGTTATTGTTAAATTATTTGATTCATGTAAATATGAATATTTGTATGTTCACAGACTATGTCAAGGAAGACTATGCATCAAGCCATTAATTTAAAAATACAGATGTATGAATTAAAAATAAATTATGTAAGTATATCTATATCTGTGCATATATTTGTATACTGTCTACCTCTATACATATGAAGTATCTGTCTATAAATGTGTACATATATATCACATTAAAATGTAACAACTTATATATGTACAACAAAAATTAGCACGTGCATTTGATTATTTTGCTTGTAGTTCCTAATATAAAGAACATAATTTTTTCTTGTAGCTAATGAACAATAGTCAAAAGTTTGAAACTTGTTTCATTGAATAAAATTGCTAAATATACGTTATGTGTTAAAAATGTATAGTTATAATATATTAGAGAAAATAGTGTTTGTTTTCTATGGATATGAAGAAGTCTTCTTCATATATGAGAGGTATGAGCGGTACTTTTGCTTTTGTGCTATCACCAACCTTATGATTATTTTTATCTGCAGAATGCTATTTCACATGTTAATGAAAGAGTATACTTTGTTCATTTCTGTTTTATTTAGAAGCCTCTGATATTGTTTAATATAAGTAGTTGATCTTTTAAAACCCTGTCTCTTATTGTATCTCCCTCATGAATAGAGGCTGCTTCAAAATACTGAAATATGCCTCATATGATGGACATAACACAAATTAATAGAATCTCTTACTAATGCAGAACTTTTAATGTAACCATGGTTTCATCATTGAACATTTCTATTGTTAGTTCCCTATTCTAATGGAGAAAGGCAAAACAGCAGGACTTTTTGATATCAGGATAATCTGAATGTAAAATGACAGAATAAAATACAAAAGGAAGATAGCTGAGCTTTATGTGAGTATGGATTTCAATATATAATCTTAATTTCCAAAAGGTAAAATGGATTCCTATGCCAAAGCAATGCCTCTAATTTAAACTACAATTTATTGTGAAGAATGAAGTGCATGATGAAACATTAAGGCAAACTGTCAGTACTGATGCTTAAATGTTGTGATTACAGTTGCTATTTGAGGGTAGAGATCATTTTGCTTGAATTACTTGCTAGTAAATTTATTGTTCAAATAATATGGTCCCTAAAATGTGGTATAAAATGGATAGCTACAATCAATAGACTTGTGATTTACATATCTGTTGTAGATATTTCCATTGTTAAGTTGCTGTGTATAAAAAGAAATAAAGACGGCAAACCTGTGGGAAAAATGTTGAAGATGCAAATTACAGATTATGCTATTAATTCACTCAGTGGCAGGGAAATTTTCAGGCATACACCAGCTTCACATGTTAATTGGAAGAGAGTAAATGTTCTAAAAATATGTAAAAAAAGAATTAGCTTCTTTGGTAAATAATATTAAACAATACTACGTGATAGTGAAGTTAAATTGTACATCATTTATATTGATGGATAGATCTGTGACATAATTGATTAAATTAATAGTTGTAATGTGAAGTTTAATTTTAAAAGCTCCCAGAGCAAAATATTCAAAGATAATAAATTAAGTTTTCTTTGACCTGTCAGCCAAACATTGATGGACACAGGAAAGGATACTCCTTTTTCGATAATTTTGCCCTTACCCTCATCAAATTACATTCAAATAAACAAAATCCTCCTACCTTATCCTTTAGAATACTGTATCAGAGTTCCAAGTTAGGTTTTGGCAGATTTTTAAAAACATGTATACATTCTTTAAACTGAGATATAATAATGATGATCTAATGACCAACAGTTAAATAACTTCTTGAAAAAGATCTCAGCATGGCATTTTTAAATTTCCATGACTTATTTTGAGCTACTACAGACTTTCCATATCCATTTTTTTAATTGTCTAGTATTGGAAAACATTTCCTAACAAATCAGAGATGCAGATTACAGGAGTAAACATTTTATTTTAGCTCTCGCTTTGATTCTAAAGCACTGTATAAAATGAAAAGAGTAATTTAATACCTATGGCCTGATTACCTTATAGGACAGGTTTTATTATTATTTGTGTTAGTATTACTATCAAGGATTAGTGTTTTTTTTAGTTCACAATGGGATCATGAAATGGTGTCATTTATCGTGGTAGGCAAGAATTGGTCTTACTATGGAAATCATATATTATTCTCAAATTCCTTACATGTGAATAAATTGTTTGCACATGGAGGAGTTAGAAACTTACAAATGTATTTCAAGCCTCCCATACTATACCTACTACTGAGCATTTTATTTCATCATACTTGAAATTCTTTGAAGAAATGCAATATAATTAGCTTTCTTATCTTCCACAAATATAAAATGTGTGTGTGTGTATACATGTGTGTTTATATATATATAATCTAGGTAAATGTTTTTAATCTATGATTCAAAGATAAGCAAGCGATTTGTTTTATTCTGTCTGTTTTGTGCATTTTTAAGTTAAAGTTTTTTAAAGTAACTTTACTCATTTTCAGAGATCTAAATGAAAGTGTACTGGCAGCACTCTGTTTAAAGGTGTCATATAATGACTACATTTTAGCATGTTTTCCTTTTACAGTAATTAAATTGTGAAGTGCATGGCCAGAATAGCTCCTGATGTGAAAAATTCGCACTACAGTCATATCATTTAAAATTGATTTATCTTAGAAAACTGACAGTATAATGGATATAACGTCATTAACCTTGAAACCAAGATCTATAATTACCCAAAGTTGAAAGGAATAAAGGTCACCATCTAAAGGTTATCCTCAATATCGTGATCTAATTTCTAAAGGACAAACTACTTCATCTAACATCCACTGTCTAAGTGATCACAAAATAATCATTGTAAATTAGTCTAAACTAAATCACCTTGTCCATCTGTAGAGTTCCTTTGTCCTATAATAGGTAAATGACAAAGGAAGGGAATATTGGATTACTCTTGTTGATGCCCACATGGTGCGTGCCCCATAAACGTACGCAGCCTATTAAGCTCGTGGTGTTTTATTAATCTTAGCCAGATTGGCCGGTGTGGTTAGTCCTTTCTAAAATGTGTCCTTCCTTCATCAAATAAAGGTTTTTCTAAAGGTTTTCAAGAAGATGACATCACTGCAACCCTGGAGTCTTGAATAGTTTTCCCACGTGAATAAGTTAAACAAACCTTGAGGTTACAGAAAAGCAATTAATCCAGTCATCTGAAGGACTTTTAGGCAGAAACACTGCCTTCAATTTACATGGTAAATACATTATTCCAGTAAAAGACAAGAAAATAAATAAGTACAAATATTATTTCAGAAACGTTTCAAGTAATGTAATGTGGGTATGTAAGATAATATAAAGCAAGATAAATACCTAATATAAGTATGCATGTAGGAAATAACTATAAATAATATGAAGAGACTGGGTATAGAACATTTCATGGAGATAGTAATTGATAAATGATAAATGATAGTAATTGATAGTAATTGATAAATGATAGTAATGTTCCTTAGTTGTAGGCTCATTTTACAATGTTATGACAGTAACTATTTTATTAGTCATATCTTCAACTATTTAGCCAGTTTTAAATGTGCATAATGCCTTATGTGCAATTTGAATTTACATTTAGAGTACATTCGTATGGAATATTATAATTTATTCATTAAAATTAGAGCTTTTGATATAAGTATAATATAATGTCTTTCCTAAAATGAACCAAAACATAAATTACACATTTAAATTCTTAAAATGTAATTTTTATGGCAATAAACATAACAGGATATAATGATATTCTTAAACACTGACTGACAGGAATATTGAGTTTATTCTTGCAGTAAAATGGAGAAATTAAATTAAATTATATTTTCCCATATCAGGAAAACTAACTCCCAGTTTTAATTCCAATATAATTTTAATATTTAGTTTTTGAAAATAAGAACCCAAATATTCAAAGTATCTTAAAGTACTTAAGAGATTCTCCTATAATATGCCTCCTGTTTGGAAAAGTAGTATCTGTGAGGTAATTAGTTTTAGTAGCCCACATTTTACTTAAGATTTTGAAAATGGTTCCTTCTAAGAAAATGCAAAATCCCAACATTTGGAGATGAAAATATTTTCTCATAACTGCTATCCTTGATGGTATCAGAAATTAGCCTGAGAGTATTATAATGCTCCATCAAATAAGTGACATCTTGGTGAAGTAGGAGGAATAAACAAACAAATAAACCTGAGTTTGACCTAGAGTAAAGCAATTTTGAAAAGTTATTCAAGTGAACAATCTATCTTTGCATATTTCAGTTTAAAATTCTAAAATGTCACTTTTTTTCTTTTAAATTCAGTTTGTCAGCCACTTTCTGCATTATTAGAGTGATATTTAAGCACATACAAGTTTTTACCTTTTCAAAGCAAAAATAATACCTTAGGATAGTTTAATTCGATGTTGCTTGCTTTTTAAAAATTGAAGTATAGTTGATTTACAATGTTGTGTTAGTTTCAGGTATACAGCAAAGTGATTCAGTTATATATATTATACACATATACATATTTTTTCAGATTCTTTTCCATTATAGGTTATTATAAGATATTGAATATAGTTCCCTGTGCTATACAGTAGGTCCTTGTTTATCTATTTTATATATAGTAGTGTGTATCTGTTAATTCCAGACTCCTAATTTATCCTTTCCCTGCCCTTTCCCCTTTGGTAACCATAAGTGTTTTCTATGTCTGTGAGTCTACTTCTGTTACATAAATAAGTTCCTTTGTATCATTTTTTCAGATTCCACATATGAGATGTCATATGATATTTGTCTTTCTCTGTCTGACTTACTTCATTTAGTATGACAATCTCTAGGTCCATCCATGTTGTGCAAATAGCATTATTTCATTCTTTTTATGGCTGAGTAGTATTCCATGGCATATACTATATACCACATTTTCTTTATCCATTCATTTGTTGATGAATGCTTAGTTTGCTTCCATGTCTTAGCTATTGTAAAGAGTGCTGCTATGAACATTGGGGTGCATGTATATTTTCAAGTTAGGGTTTTCATCTTTTCCCGATATATGCCCAGGAGTGGGATCACATGGTAACTCTATTTTTAGTTTCTTAAGAAACCTCCATACTGTTCAAATGCTTATATTCTGATACAAAGATAATGACAATAACTATATTAAAAAGTATTTTATAAATTCATTAATAAACTAAATGGTATATTGGTGGCTTAAATGATAACATAAATTCTATATAATTTAGTTATGTATTTTTTAGATGAAGCCTCAAAATTGAGAGGGTAAAGCAAGGTATGTTTATCTATCAAGACCACCCCTGACTTTTATCTGCTTGTACAAATTTGCTCTACTGTGTGTGACCTCTAATTCTTATCTCAGCTGCAAATACTAGGTTTTGCCTGATTTCTCAGGTCTGGAATTACTGGTGCTAAGAATAGCTGGCATTTATTTAGCTCTGTATATAAATGATCTCCTTTATCCTATGATATAGATACTATTTTATCCCAATTTTATACATAATGAAACGGGAAACAAGAAAATCTAAATAATTTGCCTAAGGTCAGCTGTCATATGAGAGGACTTGAAACCAGGCAGTCTGCTGAGATGATGCTTTTAGTACTATATTTTATTTCCTTACTTAGGGCAGATGTCCTCCCTTGCTCTTTCAGCCTCTCATGGGCTGAAATTCTGCTTCTATCTACTTATGAGTAAAGCCCACATGCTGCCAGGCATTCTACTTGCCCCTACTTGACTGCTGGATTGTGACCTATTATGTATAGACATGATGATTCAGATGCTCTGCCTGCTGAAATATTTGTGTATAATTTATCAGTATATCTCAGTGGTACATCTCCCTGCCTGCTTTTAGTTCCAAGACTCTCTTTATATCCTGACTTCCTCCTATACTTGCTGAACTCCTTCAAAATTATTAAAAACAACTCAGATGACTTCTACAATAATGTGGAGTGGAATATTGAGTCACAATGTTAAAAAGAGGAAGAAAAACAGGAATGTTTTGTAGTTAAAACTCAACAAATCTTAGTATATTAGGTACGGGATCAAAATTTAGAATTAAATGGAGATTCCAAAATTATGAACCTTAGTTATTGGGAGGATGGATATGTCATACAGAGAAAAGGGACACCGAGAGGAGTTAGGAATAAAAAGGAAAAGAAAGAAATTTAGTTTTGGCTACATTAAGTTTGAGGCAAAGGAGAAACATATGAAGAGTATCTTGACGTGATGTTCACATGTTTATTCAATCACTTTGCATAATATCATTTTTTTTTTACTTTTTAAATATCTCATAGTGAGATGTAGGAGCTCAGTAAGTTGTACTAAGAGGCACATGATCTTCAGGAATTTCATTGTAAATTTAATTGTAATTATTAGACGAAGGCATAAATTGATATCTAAATTTGCCATTTTCAAGGCCAATTCATTTCAAATTGAATGTGCTATACTTAATTGATAATAAATTTAAAAAATATATCAAATGATCTCACTAAGGCAGAATCTGCTTTACAGATATATTCAATTAATCTCAAAAAATTTCAGTGTTAAATTTGAAAATACTCAATAATTTTTATTTGTGACCTTAATAACTTTAAAGTGAAATAAAAAATCAGTCTAAAAGTTTCTGATAAATGATGCTTAAGTTTTAATTGCAGGTAATTTTTAAGGTGATTTAATAACTATCTTATTACAGAATTTTATATTATAAAGAAACAGAGGTTTGAAGGAAGAGATTATAAAATTTATTCCTGATAATTTGCTTAGGCAAATTTAAATAATTATTACTTACAATATTTAAAATATTCAATGAATTAATGCATTTATATTTAGAGAGCAAAGAATATTTTTTCTGTTTTCTTTGACTTTTTCTG
This sequence comes from Balaenoptera acutorostrata, assembly GCF_949987535.1. Classification (NCBI taxonomy): domain Eukaryota; kingdom Metazoa; phylum Chordata; class Mammalia; order Artiodactyla; family Balaenopteridae; genus Balaenoptera; species Balaenoptera acutorostrata. Next base: position 38,179,930 of record NC_080074.1, read on the forward strand.
TTTCTTTTTTTTTTAATTTATTTAATTAGAATACTGAAACACAATTCAACAGAAATTAATTAAAGGAAAATTGTATTTTTTGCTATATCTTTAAAACTGATTGCCCTTAGGTTCTGAAGGAGTTTAGAAATCACTAATACAGTTTTGTGTTTTTTAAAATTTTCAAATATTATTCCAAATTTGTCAACTTTATTATAACCTGGAAGTATCTTTATAGTCATATAAACCACACATGATAAAAAACAAATGCAATGAGGAAATAAAGAACAGTTTTGTAATGAAGTACATTTTGTATTTAAGCTTCTCTGTAACTTAATAGGAATATAGAAGTGAAGTATATTTTTTTATTGAAGTAGTTGATTTACAATATTATATTAGTTTCACTTGAATAACATAGTGATTCAATATATATTATACTGCATATGAAGTTATAAAATGTTGGCTATATTCCCTGTGCTGCACATTACATCCTTCTTTCTTATTTTTTTTATACATAGTAGTTTGTTACTCTTAATACCCTACCCTTATCTTGCCCCTCCCTGCTTTCCTCTCTCACTGTATCTGTGAGTCTGTTTCTGTTTTGTAATATTCATTTGTTTGCTTTATTTTTCACATTCCACATATAAGTGAAAACATATGATATTTGGCTTTCTTTATGTGACCTATTTCACTAAGCATAACACCCTCCAGGCCCATCCATGTTGTTGCAAATGGCAAAATTTCATTCTTTTTTATGGCTGAGTAGTATTTCATCATATATATGTATATGGCTTCTTCTTTATTCTTTCATCTCTTGATGGACACTTAGGTTGCTTCCATATCTTGGTTATTATAAATAATGCTGCAATAAACACTGGGATTCATATATCTTTTTAAATTAGTGTTTTATTTTTCTTTAGATATGAACCCAGGAGAGGAATTTCTGGATCACCTGGTAGTTTTATTTTTAATTTTTTGAGGAACCTCCATACTGTTTTCCATAATGGCTGCAACAATTTACATTCCCATCAACAGTGCACTAGGTTCCCTTTTCTCCACATCCTTGCCAACACTTATTATTTGTTGTATTTTTGATGAGAGCCATTCAGACAGATGTGAGGTAATATCCTGTGGTTTTGATTTGCATTTCCCTGGTGATTAGTGATGTTGAACATCTTTCCATGTGCCTATTGGCCATCTGTCTGCCTACTTTTGAAAAATACATATTCAGGTCTTCTGCATTTTAAAAGTAAGATATTTGTGACATGCTTCTAGGGTCAAAAGTTTCTCTCTCTCTCTCTCCACACACAAACACGCACACACATTATGGGTCTATGGTTTGAAAAGTACCATACAATAACTGATATTTATAACCATAATACTGATGAATTGTCTGATGAAAAGAAGATCTGTAATAAATATTCTGGAATGAATGAATGAATACTAGAATGTAAATTCCATGAGCACAGGTTTGTTTTGTTTTCTTTTGTTTATTCACTGCTATATTCTCAGCATCTATAACATTGTCTGGCATATCATAGATGCTTAATAAAGCATATATAGGATGAAAGAAATGAAATTTATAGATAAAATTAATAAGAGCAGCAAAAAATTATCTGAGCAGAAAAATGTTTCTGGCTACTTGGATTAACACTGCCAATCCCTATAATCTTAATTCCCAACCAAGCATCAAGTATCATCTTGGATTTCTAATTTAACTTCTTGTTCTTCCTCTCCCTGTTATTTATTTCCATATAAAATTAACATAATGCCAAAAGATCTTTACTCTAAATGTCCTTTGGTTTCTTAATCACTAAAATTTTAGGGTCACCTATTTGAGCAAGCTAATAATCTCATGTCTGATAATTTAGATGTCTCACTCCTCTGTATGCAGGTCATCTCTCAGTCAGATGATCCTTCTCATCATTTAACCCTTTTTCTCTGCTTCTCTCATGCTCCAAATTAAGTCTGTATATTTGTTCAAGCCATTTACTCATACTTTTCCCTCCTAATATAACTCACAAAGAACATTTAAAACCAAATTTATATTCACTTAATTTGAGACATTACTCATTTGATTTGCATAAAATTTCACTGGCTTATAATTTTACTTTTTCATCCTTAAGTCCATTGTGATTTTGTCTTATTTCCCCTTTAGGGGCCCAAGGAGTGAGGTCCCAGTTTTCTTCCTGCATAGTTAATATTAAGCAATACACTGTCATCATTCAATATATACTTGTTCTGTGGAAAAAAAATATTCTTGATGCAGTCCTTCTTTTTCATTGCTTATATAGAATGGAAAAGGGGGAAAAACCTGAAAATGGCAACAATATCCAAAGAATAGTGATATGTGAACATATTAGAAAAGATACGGTTTTGAAGAGTATCCTTATGTACTAGTCAGGCTGAAGGAATAGCAACTATTGTGGATCTGTGGCAGAGGGAAAAAAGCCACAGCAAATTGTGATGATTCTTCACATTTCTGTTAGGTCTTGGCATGGCCACTTCTGCTTACATTCCATGAACAGAAACAAGTAACATGACAAGGTTTATGTCAATACGGAAGGGACACATGCTCCTTCCACAAAGGGCAGTGAAATGAGCATTGCAATAGGTGCCGATTTATGATCTTCTTCAGGAAATATTGTGAATAATAGCAAACAGTAATAAAATATACCACAATATGCATTATAATAAAGTAACGAGATTTGTTTTCCTGTCCCAAACAAAACCAGTCACAATAATATATTGTCATTGTATATAAACTCAGGTCTATGCAAGTTATAAAGATTATACAAATAGTGTATAAAACTAATGGTTATCTAATACCTCATATACAGCTCTGATTACTAATATTTTGATCTCTGATTGCCTTAAGAATCTCATGCTATAAATATTCATCTCAAAGAAACGCACTTATGCATATACTTCAAAGATTGCATACAATTTTGGGGGATTCTGGAATTTTCTAATGCCCACCTAATGACCACCTAGAGCACTACTGACTCCCAAGAACTCTTATTATATCTTTTCAGCTTGCTTCCATCTCTTTCACACCATTAGTAGCCACGTTTCATGGATAGCTACTATTTCTACCTGTAATCTTCTTAAGCCATTGTGATTTGTTTTCTGCAATTATCACTTCAGTGAAACTTCCCTTGCTAAATATTCTAGCAATGTCTATTGCTAAATCTACAAAATGTTTTCCAATTTTTATCATACTTGATTTCCAGGAATATCTGACACTAGTCACCACTCACCTCTTCCTTCAAATGCTTGTTCTCTTTCCCTGGTATCCGTGACCTATACCCTCCTATTTTCCTCTCTTGTCTCTGCGTATTTCTTGTTAGAATTATTTCTTAAATATTTGTGTTAATTGAGGTTCTGTGACTCTACCCCCATCTTGTCTAATTCTATACTCTCTTCATTGTCAATATTGTTCACTTCCATTGTTTCAAATGTCACTAATGATTTCCAAACATTTATCATAGGCCCAGATTTCTCATTTGATAGATTAGCATTTCCAACTCCTTTTGAATATCTCTAATTGGATGGCTCACAGTCAGATAACAAAATTCAACATGATCAAAAGTGAATTCATTCTGTTTTCACTGAAATGCACTCCTGCCTGCTTCGTATCCCACTGAAGGATGGTTCAATCATCATATCTTACCTATTGCTTTCTTTCTTAGTTCCCAATTTTTATCCTGTCCCTTCCAAAATGTGCTCTAACTTTTCTTGATTTAAAACTTTCCTAGGCTTCCTATTCCCCTCAATAAATTTTAAGCTCTAACAAGATTTACATGTTCTTTCACATATGGTGCTTAGATTTTCATTCTTTTCTTTCAGTCTAAGCCTCTCATCTCTACACAGTAGCCAAATGGGCACTTTCCCCTGTTTCCTATGCAAGCTGTAGATTATCTGCCTCTGGTTATTTGCCCTTGCTGTTACATTTTCACACTATTTATTCACAGACTTATTTAGAAAACACTTCTCATCCTCAGCTCTGATCTCCCATAAGTAGATTAGATGGTTCTTTTCTGTGCTCCTATATCACCTTCATTAAATCTGTTGTCATATTGTGTGACTCCTGACTCCCTACACAGCTGGTTCCTAGATGATGCATGGACACCTAAAATTATGAATAAAACACTTATTTACAAATGTATAATACTATAAAATAAGTTTCAATACCCAAAGACCCATTTTACAACCCCAAAGCTCTAAAATTCATTGGGAAATTAAACGAAAATAAAACACTGATGTACACCACAACAAATATTTACTAACCATGTTAAAATGATTACTAAAATAAATTTAATTATGTAATATGCCAGTTTTCATAATTTGAAGATTACTCAAAGGATCCTAATGAGACTTTAACATCAGCTTGCCAGGAGTCCAGTTACGGTTTCCCTATACAAACCTAACCTGGACCCAGTTACAGTTTGGCATTATTTGATGATAGTTGTCTGCCACAACATACATATCTGTGAGATGATTTTGCATTCTGTGGCTGAATAAGATTTCAGAGAACATCCAGTAGGCTGGCACTTGGTTAGTATCAGGGTTTTTTGTTGTTGTTGCTGTTTTTTGTTTCTTTGTTTTTGTTGTGAGCCCAATCCAGAGAGATAACACTTGAAAAAATATTTGGGGTTTTATAAAGGACCCAAAATTTCCCTTCCCACTTCCCAAGATAAAGTGTCATATGGGACATCACCTTGAGGCAATGGGAGCCTCAAAGTACTTTGCCAGCAAGGTATATCAGAGGCCATGGAATTGAAAAGCTCACAAAACAAATGAAAATAGTCAAATCACTCATTTTATCAAGTCTATTAAAAACACACCGAAACAAGGGAAAAGAGATAAGATATGTTAACACAGATGGGATAAGGTGCAGTGGGGAAGGATCACACTATCTGAATGCTGGGGTAACCTATGTTCAAATGTCCTGTTCCTCATTCTGCCATATCAACCGTCCTCACTGATGATGTGTTTACAAAGACCAGAGTTAAAGTTTGAGCTGGGGGTAAAAAGGCAGAAGATGCTCTGGGTAAATGACACACACTTGTTTTACTAGAGAGATGCAGGGACAAATACACCTGGCCAATATTTCTAGCTCTCCTATTAGCCTAATGGACAGCTATGGATTTTATATGTGTTACTTGAAGTCACCAATGGGTGGCCAAATAAAGACTTCATGAATGATAATTTTCATGTGTATCTTGTGTATCCTGAATACTTAGAGACTCTTGTATATTTGTTCTTACATATATTTACATATTATAAATATATGGTACCCAGATGTTTCATGAGTATTAAGTATCTCTGATCTTTCCATCTTATTCTGTCTATTGTTTATTTTATACTTAGCAATTCCCATGAATTCTGCCTATGTCTAACAAACATTTTACTTACCAGTTACTAATCTATTCTTAAAACATTTTAAATGTAAAACATTTGCCTATATTTTGCAAACCACAAATTTATTCATCTACTATAACTGAATAGTTTTAATAGCAACTGTACATCTCACAAAGGTAGATGGTGTGGTTGACTGTATTTGCCAAAAATGGCTTCAAAAATACTCTTCTTACCATGTGATTTTTGATGCTTCTCCCACTGAGAGGTGGGGGGTCTACATTTCTTCCCCGTGAAACCAAGTTGGCTTGTGACTGTCATCCAATAATAGAGTTATGGTGGAATTGACACTATGTGACCTTAAAAGCTAGGTCATAAAAAGTGAAGGAGCTTCTGCCTTGTTCACTACTTCTTTTGACTTTGGTGTGATATCTGACTGCCCTTAGGCTGCCATGTTGTGAGGAAGCCCAAATCATTCTATTTAGCAATATTACAAAAAGAAGCCATGGGATTAAAGAGAGAAAAAGAGATCTCCCCTGTCAGCCCCAGCTGCTTTAGCTGCCTACACCTCCCCTCTTCCAGGTCTAGCCACCGTCACACTACAACCACATGAGGAATTCCAAGCCAGAACTACCCATGTGAGCACTTTCCAAATTCCTGACCAACTGATACCATAATAAATAAGAAAATGACTGTTGTTTTAAGTTACTAAGTGTTGGAATAATATTTCACTCAGTAATAAATACCAAAACACTTGCCATTTCCCCACATGGTCTTGAACTCCCTTCCACATCTCACACTTCATATTCATGGGCTATGAACTTGAGTCCACCCCATTTAAGACTGAGCAGAATATAAGACTCAATTGCTAAAGACATTACACGTAACTGTCATTTTGAAGAGCGTTTTCTACATGACTTTAACTATCTAGGACTTATTATTAAATTATTCTTAGTATTGAAGATGCTGTCTTCTATTCATATTCTTTCTAAAGCATACATTTGTATTCTTCATTGCTCTGTGAATCTTTAAATTATCTAAAACGAGGATTACCCATATCAGTTATTTTCATCGTTTAATTTACTATCCATAACTGCTTGCACATGTCTTTAAATGGTGAACACTAAGGAAAAGCTCATTTTCACATTGGTGATTTTTTTTTCCGATGATTTCTCATGCAAAGAACAGCAGTGATCACTGATCTCAACTTCATGCAGTTTATTTGTGTTGCCAATTGATTCAAAGAAATAATTGGATTAGTACCAGTGATACCAATGATCAAAGTAGATAGGTAATCATAAATAAGTCTGAGTCAAGTTCTGGAAGATTTATATTTAATAGGAAAAGTCAAAAAGTAGATATCAAAAGTCAAGCTGTACCTGCCTAGTTTCTTCAGGTACTTGAGCTAGAAAACCCAGGAATTAGTACTACTGAGGACTCATCTGTAAGATTGGAGTTATATTAAAACTCCCAGCATAAAATTCCATGATTCTTTAATTCCAAAGCATGGTTCTCTGAATTGGAGCAGAAGCAAAACTTAAAATCTTTATTATGGGGCTTTGTGTTAGAATAAATCTCCTCTCTAGATAAAAACAACTGCTAAATACATTTAGAATGTTTCTTTAATATTTTACCTCATAGTAATCTAAAGAGGAACATAGATTTTTCCCATGAAATATTATTTTTCCTTTAAAAAGGAGAAAAAGTTATTTCATAAGGTATCACTGTTCTAATTTATTTGTTTTCAGTGCCCTCATATTGCTCTTAGATTTGATGTTAGACACTGAATGATACATAATAAAATTCTTTGAAACTTGTCTTCTCTTATGACACTTTGACTTCAAAAAATAACTAAGTTTTTGCTCCTCTAGAACACTAAGATTCCTTAGTTATAAATTGAAATCCCAGCGACTACTTGTCAAATTGCTACATATTACAGTAATCTCATATAAATGCATAGATAAAGGCTGATTAATGAAGCCTTTTACAAAATTTATCTTGTGAGAATTGATACTTATACATTTGTGTGGAAGCACAAGAATCAGCAACTATGTGCTTATATAACTTTCATATTCTACAGTTTGCTTTTTTAGACAGGTAAAAAGAATAATGTGTAGCATAAACGCAACAAGTTACATGAAACCTATATAATAAACAATGCCTACTATCTGTGACAGAATCGGGTACTAATTGCATGACCATTGATTCCAATTAATTGCATTTAATTTATTTTTTTAAATGTACATATAACAGAAAGTTTAAACATATCGTCTACATACTTTTTATTTCCACTATCACTTTCACAAACAGTACGTGAGAGAAACTGGATGAGTTTTTACCAACATCCTCTTTACTCTTCTTCTGGCCTTAAGGCTAGACTACTTTCCTAGGCTCTCTTGTAATTGGATGCTGCCATGTGAGTTATTCTCACCAGTGGCATATGAGAAAAGTATGTTTCACTTCTGGACCAAGGATTTTAGAAGTGGGTATGCTGCTTCTCCCACCATCTGGGTTCAAAACCCAAGGAAATGGTAGAAATCAGAAAAGAAAGGACTCTAAATTACTGCATGGAAGAAAGCAGCCCACTCACCAATTCTCACCTTGGAATATTGAAAAAGTAAAAAATAAATTTTAGTTGGCTTTGTGACCCATTATTTATGTGGGATTGTTTTGTTGCCTGCTCTAAATAATACAGTGTAATAATATTACATGACCGAATTTTTTAATGGAAATAAAATAAATTTCATGTTCCCACAAAACTATAGGTAGGTAAAGTGTATGATGGGAGTTATTAAATTATCTATTCAAACCGATCTTAAATTTTAAATTCAACAGTAAGCATGATGTCAGTAAGCATAATAAGAAAATGTAATTTAATTGTTTCAATAATGTTAACATTAATAACAGAATATGAATAATACTCATAACAGTTAATAAAACTGTTGTGAATATAGGCAAAATATTTTCATAAACGGTTAACTCTATAGCTGAAATGAGGTGACACTGAAAGTAAAATGTCTATTACAACTATAAATATTTGCTTTATTTTGCTTCAAAATTATATTTGCACTTAAAAGGCAACTTACTGACACTAAATCTTTGTTACTGTCATGGCCCATACTTAATTACTCATTTTCTTTGGCACCTGATCTTAGTACACTTTACCTTGACATAAAAAACCGTCCTTGGTTTAAATAGAACAGTGCTTTTTATTATTATTACTATATTATGTTACTAATATACCATGTGATATTCAGAATATCTAAAGAGATGGAAGGGCTGGCCACCATAGTAAAAATGAGAGTAGTTGTATGACATGCTCCCCTTAAAAGAGCATATAGACAAAAAGACCACATTTGAAATAAAATGTGCAGAAGAAGAATTAGTAAGTGTGCCTAGTGATACTGTATGCCTCTATGGATTAAAGTTTTTCATTGATGTTAGGCATTAAAACTAATAAAAGAGGTGGGTTCCACTACCTCTGCCTAAACCCAGCTGACTTTTTAGAAGATAAGCATATTTCATCTTTTTTTTTAAATTGGAGTATAGCTGCTTTACAATGTTGTGTTAGTTTCTGCTGTACAGCAAAGTGAATCAGCCACACGTATACATATATCCCCTCTTCCTGGATTTCCTTCCCATTTAGGTCACCATAGAGCAGTGAGTAGAGTTCTCTGTGCTATACAGTCTGTTCTAGCATATTTCATCTTAATCATTGATCCTTGGCTATCAGAAACCATTAGGAGTAGAAGATAACCTCAGCATAATAATTTGTTTTATATTTGTTTGGGAGACCTTTTTGCCTTAACTGCAAAATATCAGCTGTTTTCTTGTTCTGTACTTATTTTGTTCCCAAATTTCTTCAGATTTATTTATTTAGTGTTCTCAAAGTGGGATTCCTGACCTAAAAGTATTCTATTACCTGGGAACTTACTAGAAATGCAAATTCTCTGGCCATATCACAGACCTACTGAATCTGAAACTCTAGGCGTGGGGCCCAGAAATCTGTGTTGTAACAAGCCCTCTAGAGATTCTCTTGCTTACTAAACTTGAGATCCACTAAACTAGAAGAACTGGTACAGGGGATGACTACATCGCCTAAATGTTATTTACACTCTTTGCAGTGGTGTTAAGGGTGAGAATGTGAGAACACATAGTTTCTAAGCAGAGAATGACCATGAAGAATATTTCTTCTTACTAAAATACTCTTTACTCCATGACTGTTTCCTGCCATCCATTATCAAACTGTTCCTTTCTATGATTTCAACTCTCAGGTAGCTTTTAACTCTGTTGAGTCAATTATATGTGGGTATTATATTTAGAATTAATACTTCTATTTGATATATGAATAGGAGTCAGGCAAATCAAGACTTTCCTTGGAAATACTAACAACATTTGAGGCTGTACTTGGCAAATGTTGATTACCAAGGAAACTAGAACCAAGGTTTAATAAGGAAGGAATTCTTGTACAAAGAGACATTTCAACTGTCTTTAAAAATAAAGTTTCTGAGGTTTAAAGAACATTTTATGTCTTCTGGGGAATTCCAGAGAGTGAAAGTTATGAGTACGGATATATGATTAGTAAGATAAAGCTATTATTAAATTAGATCTATATGAAAATGGACTGGGGTGCCTCGTGACTTAACGAGTTTTCCTGTGGTTAAGAGTATTTAAGTCAACATCAAATGGTAGCTTAATTGGGTGATCTAGATACTTGTTATGCAAAGTGTGGTTTCATTTGGTAGTTGTTATAGGTGCAGAATCTCAGGGTCCACCCCAGTCCTAGCTAATCAGAATCAACAATATAACAATATCCATGGGTGATCTATATGCACATTATGTTTGAGAGATAGTGCTCCAGTTGACATCTAATGAATCTTTATATTACTCTTATACTTAATTTAAATAGGTTTATGTTGTGATGCAGAATTTGAATAACAGTCTAGAAGAGATGGGGGTAAATATGTGAGCTTGAGCTCACATTCTACTGTGAGGTCATTAACTTAATTAAATGCTGCCCCCAAAATGAAATAGTCTGTTTCCTGAATACTGCACTTAATGTAAGTGAACTGGTATTTGAATACTATTTCTGTAGTTAGCTTTGAACTATTTGCTTTACACAAAAGTGAAACATACCTTTTGGGTTTACTGCACTACATCATGAGGATATTTGTACTAACTTCCAAATTATACTCAATGTTGAACCCTTCTCCCAATTCCCTCCTGCATACCATCTTCCTTTTCACTAAAACTAGGATGTCTTAATTTCCCTTACTGAAACCTTTCCTTTTTGCTTAGAGTAGGTAGTGGTTTTGTCTTCTGCTTCTTCCCTATTCCTGATGGGTCTATATGAACGGGCAGCAGAGGCAGAAAGAAAGGAGAATACCTAAAGTGGTGTATAGGTATGGGGGAACTGGAAAAGATCAAGGGAGCAGACTTTGCTCAAAGCTGAAATTTACTCGGGCCGGGAGTACTTAAGATACAGTTCTCATTGCCAAAGCAATGGAAGGAAAAGAGCTGGAGAGGTAATGAGAAGTGACAGATGCCGCCACACCCTAGATTGACTCAGGTCTCTACAACCAAGACTTCCATGCCCTGGTCCTGGGAGAAGGAAGCCGCTGAAAGAAATGACTAGCATGGAAGGCCAGAAAGCCAGAAGATCCCCAAGCCTGTTCCCGGCCCCAGCAGTGCGGGCCAACACACGCCTTCCTGTAGAGACCTTTGTGTGTGGGAAGCCCGGGCGAGGAAGAACGCACCCCCTTCTCACACCTGCCCATCCCCAGTTCTTGCTTTCGCCTGGGTCACTGGGACCAGCGCGAGCCGGCAGCGGCTTTGGGGGAGTCGTGTGTATCCGCGAGCGGGTGTGCGTGAGGAGGAGAGCAAAGACGTGATTACTTCAGAATTTATTTAAGGGCCGGTGGAAACCACTGCAGCAGCTTCCAGGGGAAGCCCTAGTTTCAGAGGAAGAGGAGGTGGCGGCTGCCAAGGAGTGGGTGGGGGGGGGCGGGGGGGGGGTGGAGGGACAGAGGAGGAGAAGCAGCCGCAACAGCACAAGGCAAGTAAGGAGAGAAGCTGCTACAGCATCCGCACCGGCGCCCAGCAGGTTGGTTCTCCGGGCCAACTGACGACAGCAAAGAGGCTTACAAAGAGGCTAGGAGGCGAAGCTGGGTGTAGGGGGGCTGGCTGCCTGCCTTTCTGGAGAAGAAACACCTCTTTTAGGTGAAATAAGACACCCTAGCTTGGAAATAGGCAGGGGGCCAGGAGGGGACCTGCCCTGCTTCTCGAGTCCCTGGGGACTCGCTTCCCTTTAGCTTTCCAACTCCTGGCGGTAGCCATAAACTCCAGAGGGGCTCCGGGTGGGTGACTGGGTGGAGAAATTCCCTTCCAGATAGTCCTCACACCTTTCCCCAAAGCTCAGGTTTCGGGGGCCACACTCTGGGTGGCCCGGTGGCGGAGGGAGAGCAGCGTCGCTTGGTTCAGTTTCTACAAGTCAAACCCAGTCCCCACTTGCCGGCTCCCCGGGTCTCCAGCAGCACGCGGGGAGCTGCGGCTGCTCCGGCAATCGGGCCGCTGCTGCTTTAAGAGCCGCCTCCCCCTCTCCTCCCTTTGACAATGGTCTGAACCGAGCTCTGCTTCCCAAAGCAAAATTTGTAATATGCCATTTTTCCGATGGACGCTTCTCCTTTTGGCTGCTGACGGAGCCGCGGGAAGATGCTGAGCTGCTGCCACGCCACCCAGCCGGGGCACGTTCCAGAGGACGCCGGGGCACCCGACTGTCTAAGCTGCCTTTCTCCTCCCGTTGCTAGGGAAATGGTCCACGGGTGCCGGGTGTGAGCCTCCCCGCTCGTCAAGCCGGAGACTGCGGTTGTCAGTGATCAATTGAAGAAGCAGGACCCGAAATTACAGACATTAGGTACAGAAACTGTATTTGAGTTACACGGTCCCCCCCACCCCGGCTTTATTTTTTTACCCCTTCCCCCACCCACCACCACCACCCCGGCCCCACCCCGCCCCCAGGGAAGATGAGATGCAGATTCCCTCCTAGTCAATCACTGTTCCCTACCTCTTGCTTTCCATCCCCATCCTCTCCCTTCTCCTATTTCTCTACCTTCTCCCTACTTGGATGTCTCCTGTTGGGCAGGATGAACAGTTTTGGTGCAGAAATCACGAAGTCAACTTCTTCAGGGTGGTGGCGGGGGGGTGTGGCTGAGAGAGAACTGTCCAGCCCGCCGTATGGTGTGTGCAGGCTCTTTGGCCAGCTGTAAATGCACTGGGGTAAAGAAAGTGCAAAATGCTTCCATTAAAGGGGATAATAATATTTCCTGAGGACAGGGGACTTCAAAGAGTTAACTAGGAGGAGGAATATTCATGTAATGTAATCAGACAATGGCTAGGATTTCTCTCACCGAATTATTCCTTGTGGGTTAACTGAGGGGGAGATAGGTCAGTTCTTAAGACTAAATCTTTGCAGAAGAAACTGACTACAGAGAATAATTACATCTGTTTCTCTAGTAGGATCTAAATCCTAAAGATCTGTTTGAATAAAGTGATTCATTGACAGAAAAAAAGCCTTTTGTAGCACTGTCATATCTGAATAGGTACTGTTTGAACAGCACATATTGCTAAGAAACACACTGGATCTTGAAACCCCTTGGGTAATGACTCCAGTGGGCATTCAAAACTTTTATTTTGAAATCTGAGGGATTTAGAAGACAGTCAAGGTTATGTGCTAAGAAAAAAGGGAGTTGGTTTTCCTGGTATAAAATTCTTCAAGCTAAATTTAAGCACTGAGATAATTAAACCAACTAGGTGTTTTGTTTTGTTTTGTTTCTTTTCACAATAAAATAATGTCTCTAACTAGACCTTGAAACTTTCAGTAATTTAATGAACAGGGGGCATCAACATCTAGAAGAGTATAACATAATCCATATATCAATTGACTTTGGGGAGGGGATGACGAAAAGGCAAATAGCAAAGCAAATTGTTAGTAGGCCCTTTCTGGTTTTTCAGGAATTATGTGATACACTGCAGTTTTTAATATTGAAAATGATTCTAAAAGTTAAAAGTGGTATATGAAATAGACTAGAGGTTGAATGACCATAGCCTTCTGTACTACGCAAGTTGCTTCAGATTTCATCCATTCTGTAAGAGGGTGTTTGACTCTTACATTGAATACAGATTTTTAATAGCTTTTAATACCTAAAAATGTGCATTTAGGAAATAAGTTATACTATATTTTAAGGAATATACAACTATTTTGTAATTTATATTAGACAGAATCTCAAGATTCTATTTTATTGCAAGAAACTAAGCTAGCTCATGAAAGTGGCCTTATTTTTTGCAGACAAATTTTTTCCTTCTAATTTTGATGAGAAGACTTTAGATTTACTTATTTGGGTTGACTGTGAGGAAGAAGAAGCATGTATTCATCTTATTTCCTAAGTAACTTTTGCATAGCTTGATTTTTTTTTCAATTAAATTTGAAAAGTTTAGAGCACCCATTGGAATTAAACCTTTAGGCATGGAAGCAGAATGAACCATAAAGGTAAAATATTCTTTCTGCAAAGATGAATGTTGGTCATTTTATAATAGAAATAAATACTTGAATTTGTAATAGTCCTTTATAATTTTACAATGTTCTCAGTCAGGTATCCTACTGGACCCCTACAATGGGCTTGCTAAAATAAATGCTTGCATTATTATTCCTTCTTTACAGAAGAGAAAACTGAAGTTTGGAGACATGAAGTGATCTGCTCTGGTTCACATGCCTTGGGAGTAGAATTGAATCAAGTTCTTTTGAGTGTAGATTTTCTAAATCCCATCATAGCATCTTTCAACTAACTAAATCAAAGACCAACTTTTATACTGATCTAAGAGCCTGAAGTCTGTGAATGTCTGATGTCTCACGGTGATGACGTTTGTTAGAATTAGGGTAGAATATTCAGAAGAAAACTGTAGCTGAGGTAATCACTACAGTCATGTTTTTCCTTGGAATTTAAAGTTGTTATAGGTAATTCAGAGTAGAGGCGGGCTAATAGCTTTCTTCAGGAAGGATATGATTTAAAATACAGTTCTGAAAATGTTTAACCTTAAATTTAAACCTTGCAAGTGTTTTGGCACAGCTTGTCACTGTGCTACCATTTCCTCTCCCAGTATTTTGTTTTAACCTTAAATGTCAAAAAGAAACACATTGGCTCCCTATAATGATTTCTCAGAATGACACAGCTGTTCAGTGTGTGGATTTTATGCATGGCATGTGAACTAATTGCTTTAAATATTTAAATGTGTTGGAACATTTTTTTGTTTGTTTTCCAATTCCTTTTTAATTAATGTAAAGAAAAGTTGTAACAGTTAGAAAAGAGTCTCATTTTTTCCATCTTTGTGATATTGTTTGAATGAAATTCAGGTTAAAAAAAATCAAAAAATATATTTTCATCCATTAAGTGGTTAACAATAATATCAAATGTATGAGTGTGAGTGTGTGCATGTGTGTGTTGTGAGTTTGTGTTTAAATACATCCTATATATCTACTCTGCTCTATATTTTAGGGTTAATACTAAATTGAACAATTCAAGTTCTTGTCTTCAGGGAGCCCAGTGTTTTGAACGATGAGCAATAATTCAAAGCATTACCTTAAATTGTTCTAAAATTTACCACCGCCTTAATTCTTTTGTATAGGCTATCAGTCACAAAATACTTTCCTTTATCTTTTAAAAAGTTTCTCCTGGTTTTCAGTGGGCCCTGACCAAATTATTCACAGATAATTGAATTCTCTCCTCAGTAACCCAATTTATATCAAGAATCATAAAAAATAATTAACTATTGGGCTGTTAAGTCTTGATATTTTATTTGAAGATATCATCAGAAATATTTTCCCCAAGGACAGGAATATGTAGGCAGAAAAATGAATTGACAATGTATTATAAAACCAAAGAACGCTCCAGGATCAACAGCCAAACCAGCCTTTCTCCACATAAGACTTCTGCAAAACCAAGCCCTCTAATTAACAGCTCCTGGCCTCAGTAAAACTGAAATTGAGATGGATTTGATTTTTTTTAAAACATAAGATAGAAAAGAGAAAATAAGATCATTTCTGATTTTTAAAATGCTACACAATAGGTCAATGTTACATCTTAATGTCTGTGTTTTCTATTTTAAATGAATAATTTAAAAATATTCTGAACAGTTCATTTATTTTATGACTGACTCCTGATTAGTAGTTAGGATGTGAAGTTTATACATTAGCTAATGTAATTTATGGCATCTGTTCTGTGGAATATTTGAAAGAGTGTTAGTTTGTATTGTTCGGATGGAAACCAGACAAAGCAGCTCACAGGAAACAAAGGAATAGTGTAATTGGTAGTATAATAACCTAAACAAATTTATGCATCTCAGTCTATTTCATAAAGCATATGTCTAATTCAGTCAGAATCACTTGTCTACTCTGTGTAGACTACTGTAGGAATTCAGGAAGAGAGTATATAAAAGTACTGGGTTGGCCAAAATGTTCGTTCGTTTTTTTTCCTTAAGCTGGCTCTAGTAGCAATTAGTTATCTTTGACTTCATTCAAAACAATTTTGTTAGACTGTATGTGGCAGCTGTCATATTAGTGTGCATTTAAAAAAACCTTATCAAAATTGGTGAATTTTTGTGTAGTCATTTTAATATTGAAGATGGAAGGAAAAAAGCAACATTTTTGGCATATTATGCTTTATTATTTCAAGAAAGGTAAAAACACAACCGATATACAAAAGAAAAGATTTGTGCAGTGTATGGAGAAGGTGCTGTGACTGATCGAACGTGTCAAAAGTGGTTTGCAACGTTTTGTGCTGGACGTTTCTCACTGGACGATGCACCACGGTCAGGTAGACCAGTTGAAGTTGATAGCGATCAAATCGAGACATTAATTGAGAACAATCAACGTTATACCATGCAGGAGATAGCCGACATACTCAAAATATCCAAATCAAGCGTTGAAAATCATTTTCACCAGCTTGGTTATGCTAATCACTTTGATGTTTGGGTTCCACATAAGTTAAGTGAAAAAAACCTTCTTGACTGCATGCGATTCTCTACTTAAATGTAATGAAAATGTTCCGTTTTTAAAACAAATTATGATGGGCGATGAAAAGTGGATACTGTACAATAATGTGGAATGGAAGAGATTGTGGGGTAAGTGAAATGAACCACCACCAACCACACCAAAGTCCAGTCTTCATCCAAAGAAGGTGATGTTGTGTATCTGGTGGGATTGGAAGGGAGTCCTCTATTATGAGCTTCTTCCAGAAAACCAAATGATTAATTCCAACAAGTACTGCTCCCAATTAGACCAACTGAAAGCAGCACTTGACGAAAAGAGTCCAGAATTAGTCAACAGACAACGCATAATCTTTCATCAGGATAACGCAAGACCGCATGCTTCTTTGATGACCAGGCAAAAACTGTTACAGCTTGGCTGGGAAGTTCTGATTCATCTGCCGTATTCACCAGACGTTGCACCTTCAGATTTCCATTTACTTAGGTCTTTACAAAATTCTCTTAATGGAAAAACATTTCAATTCCCTGGAAGACTGTAAAAGGCACCTGGGGGTTTCCCTGGTGGCACAGTGGTTGAGAGTCTGCCTGCTAATTCAGGGGACACGGGTTCGAGCCCTGGTCTGGGAAGATCCCACATGCCGTGGAGCAACTAGGCCCGTGAGCCACAATTACTGAGCCTGCGCGTCTGGAGCCTGTGCTCCGCAACAAAAGAGGCTGCGATAGTGAGAGGCCCGCACACCGCGATGAAGAGTGGCCCCCGCTTGCTGCAACTGGAGAAAGCCCTCGCACAGAAACGAAGACCCAACACAGCCATAAATAAATAAATAAATAAATAAAATTTAAAAAAAAAAATCATTTAAAAGGCACCTGGAACAGTTCTTTGCTCAAAAAGATAAAAAGTTTTGGGAAGATGGAATTATGAAGTTGCCTGAAAAATGGCAGAAGGTAGTGGTACAAAAGGGTAACTACGTTGTTCAATAAAGTTCTTGGTGAAAATGAAAAATGTGTCTTTTATTTTTACTTGAAAACTAAAGGCACTTTTTGGCCAACCCAATAATAAAATGGGAGTTGTAAAGTCAAGAAGCTTTAAGTTAGTTGTATGAAAAAAATTAATTGATAAAGTTAAAAAGTAAAAGCTAATTTTTATATAAAATGAATACTCAATTATTTGGGGATTTTCTAAATGACAGAATGAACATTAATTCATTCAATTATTAAATACAAGCATCATTTACTTCCCACCTGTTAAATGCCAGACACTATGCTTGCTGTTAACAACATAATAACGAATAAGGGTAAGATGGAGGTATTAGCTATAAGTGATTTGTAAACTTGCAGGGAAAGAAAGGTGATCAATTAATAAGCTTAGTAACATCTTATTATAAACTGAATTAGGTGGGGTTAATCATGAAAAAAACTTTGAGAAGTAGGTGAAATCAAGCTGTGTTTTGTAGGTAGGAGATATTTAGACTGTCATGAAAAGAGAAAGCATGTTAGATGGAGGAAGTCAGTGAATCATATTTCATTGAAGTCAAAACTTTTAGCATCATTGGAATTGGGGCAGTGGGTAGAGGAGAAATAGACAATTAGGTTGATGAGTTGCAAAGAGTTTGGAGAGTTGAGGGTCAGGTGGGATTATTGGAAATCATTTTTTTACTAAGACTTCCCTCCCTTTTACTTTTTTTAAGCAATGATGTGTGAAGTGATGCCCACAATTAATGAGGACACCCCAATGAGCCAAAGGGGGTCCCAAAGCAGTGGCTCGGACTCTGACTCCCATTTTGAGCAGCTGATGGTGAATATGCTAGATGAAAGGGATCGTCTTCTAGACACCCTTCGGGAAACCCAAGAAAGCCTCTCACTTGCCCAGCAAAGACTGCAGGATGTCATCTATGACAGAGATTCGCTCCAGAGACAGCTCAATTCAGCCCTGCCACAGGTATGCCTCCTGGGAGCTTCTGTCCTTCCTACTGCAACTGAAAATGTGATAAGACTTAAATAAGCTTTGCTTTATTCTCATTCTTAGAATTACTTTTGCCCTTAGTAGATATGATATGCAAATTTTGGTAAGAAAAACTTAAGAATAGATAATTAATTCACATGCAACCTTGCCTCAAACAAAATTGTGGTACTTCGGTGGTGGGGGATTTGAAACATGAGTTCCTATCTGGTCTTTCTCTTGAAAATTTTATCTGTTTTTTGGTGGAGGTGGAAAATTACCTGTTGATCAGCTTTTAATTACAAGAATGTGGGAATAGTTTTCTCCTTCTTACTTTTTAAACACTATTATGACATTTGGAAATATGTACTTTACATTTTCAGTTATGTAGTCTGTCTTTGGAAATAATAGTGCTTTGGAAGTCTGCTGTCCAATATTTTTTATTTGTCTTTCTTTAATAATGCCTGACACCTGCTTAAAATTCTTGAACTTATTGATGTATTACCCTCTCTTCTGAAAACAACATTTTGACCAGTTTCTTTAAAAAAAAAAAATATTTTGGAAATAGGAGAAAAGGCAAAAGTTCAGCTTTATTCTCACAAACTTAAAATTGTTAGATTTTAACAATTTTATTTTATAAGTAAATATTTATAAAAGAATTATTTTATATGTACTATGTAATAACATGTTATATGCATTATGTATATGTATATGTAATAATAATATTACTATTATATGTAGTAATATTATAAAAAATAACAATGTTATTTTTAATATATTATTGTCATATGTCTTATTTTATAGAAAAAACAACATTTTAAGGATTTTCAGCTAATTTATATACAAATTTAATAATGAGTCAATTCTCTTATTGAAGAATAGCATAATTGTGTTTATTTTAGGTATGAGAAAAATCATAGAATATGAATGACGTTTTTAATAATCACCCCTCAATAAACTATATTTTTCTTTTAAATACAAGTTTGATTGGCCCTCTACTTAAAAGACAGTATAGCAAATGTTGAAGAGTTGACCTCTCTCCATGAAGTTATGTCTTGTAGGAAATATCTTTTCATAAACATTGAAAATTATATAATCAAAGTTGATAAAATTCTAAACCCAGCCATACTATTAACTTGCAGTATGATGTTGAGATATTCATGACTCTCCGAATAAAAAGGATCACCTGGAATGCTCTGTCACATTCCCATTAGGTAATTCCATAACTCCTGTCCCAGTTCTTTTCATTTTCAGTCTGCCTTGTGTTGAGATGCAATAATATTTCCAATAACTCTAACCTGTTGGTACACTAATTTGTTTAATCACATAGAATATGTTGATTCATTTCAAAAGACAGCTATCATATCTTCACTAAGAATTATATTTTTGAAGCTAGACATTTCAGTCTTCGCAATTGTTCTTCATAAGGTGATTTCTAGAATGATTATCATCATGCTTACTCTCCTCAAAGATTATTTGAGTTGGTTAATGTTGTTAACCAGGATTGGTCTCAGAACCAATCACACTATTCATTACCTTCTGTGACAAGCACAGAATGGGGCAGTCATTTCTCTTTGTGGACAGAGTGTTGCATTAGGAAATATAGGATTGTATTATATTTGGGGGTAAGTTGAGCATACTTTTATTATGTATTAGAACAGCAGAAAATTGAAGTTTATAATTGAGTTGCATAAATGCCATGTATTCCCCAATTTCCCCACACTCTTCTTAGAAGTTGACTCTTTGGTCATAAGTGTAGGACTACACATGTATTCCTCCTACAGTTATCTTTTTATATTTTAGTTAAGCCTGATGCTATCAATTTGGGATCTTAACACTATCAAGGTGATTCTAAGAATAATTTGGTTTTTAAATTTTTTTTCTCTGTCTATAAACACATGGTTGACTATTTTATAAGGATGTTGTAAAAATAAAATACTAGAACAAGATATTTGGGAGGAAAGGAGAAAACTGGAAATGTTTTCATACATAACTATATTGTGTAGATAAATCTCTTCTTAAAAGTACAGGAATGAAAATATTTTAATTGTAGCATTCAGTTATGTTGAAAATCTAGATTATAATACCATCTAAGTTAAACATTTTTGTATTTTAATTATACTGGTGCACAATCTCTTATCTAAACCCCTTGTGTTTTAGAGTTTCCCCAATTTTCTGTATGTGTACAATGTATACTATGGAACACTCCACTAGCCAGATTCTGGGAAGCACCCTATAATTATACACTTTCATATTTCTGAAGAGAATTCTATGAATATTCCTACTGTGTGGAAAATATAAAGACTATAAATGACCTCATGTTAGTACGGTCTGGTTTTGCCACCAATCAAGTTTGCAATATACTTACAAATAAATATCAGTTTTCAGAGTATTTGAGTTTTGGAATTATAGATTAAGGATTATGAGCCTGTACATTTAGATGGTTATAGTTCCAATCTCTTTTATAAATAGTTTGACACATTTTTTCAATATTTATTTGTATTCTACTATTAGAAATATTTAATATCCCTAGCAATCCACAGGTCCTTAAAGATAGTGATGGTCCTGTCATTTGTTAAAGCAAGTATTTAATAACCTCATCTGTAACTTTAGGGCTATAAGTTTTTTGCAAGTAATAGAGGAATATAAAATTCTTCTTTAATTGGTATCTTTGAATCTTTTAAAATATTTTGTGAGCAATGTACCTGCGCTGTTTGGTGGCATTGCATTTGACATTTACCTGGAAGGAGAAAATGACTCCCATAAATGTGAGTTTTGAGGCAGAAATAAAGTATGTAAAATTGAAAACTACTACAATAACATAAAAGTAAAATTTGTTTTAGCAAACATGGGATAGAATTCAAAGCAGAGTCAAACTTTACAACATATCATGTTTTCAATTGCCTATATAATAGTTTTTAGTTGTTGATGATTTAGTGCTTTGCTTTAGTCATTTTCTCTCCTATAACATTTTTTATGAACACATGCAGCAGTGATTTTAACAATCCTAACCATGAAAAGTATTTTGTAGTCATATTGTTTACGTTTTCATTATGTGATGGAGTGTAACTGTGTTTAACAAGGACTGATAATTCATTCCACATTCTAGGCCTGATGTTTCTAAGCTATACACCGATTTTCTACCTTTCTAATGCACAGATCCATTTAATGTTCCATGGAACCTGAGATTCAACATGCCCAAACTCAGTTATCATCTGCCTGCCACTCGACCAAATCTGCCCTAACTCCTCACCCAGACAGCTGAGAGTCCTCATAGCTGATTGCTTTCTTCCCCATCTCTGAACTGGGCCATACTGTTTTTTTCTCTTAAATAATCCTCAGATCTCTCTATTCTTTTCTGTTCTTTGGCACCTGACCCTTAATTTCTTTTTTTGCTCTATCTCCTAACATTTCCACTTTTGTAAATGTGTCACATTGTTTGCTTGAATAATAGCACACTGCTTGCTGTGTCCTGACAAACATCATGCTATTCCAGTCTTTTTCCTTCAGGCATATTCCTTTCTGCCCATAAGTTCTCCCTCAATATCTTTGTCTGGTTCATTTCTCATCCTAGCCAAGACTTTGTCTGTTCTAGGAAGTCTTCTCTGAATTCCCAAATACATGTCTTCTGTGTTTCTTACCCTTATCATTTTATCATTATATTATCTGTTTATGTGTCTGTTTCCCACCCTAGACTATAAGCTCCTTGAGAACAGGAGTATATCTCAATGACCTAAAACCCTCTGGATCAGCAGAGTACCGGGTCCATAGTGAGGGCTTTTAAAGTAAAACTAAACTAAATGTATATGCATTTTGATGTAGAAAGAGGAAAAAAATTGACATAGGAAGATCTGGTTTGTAATGTGTTTCTATCATACATTATCAGCTTGAGTCAGGACTTCAAATTGACATGCTACAAAAAGTGGTTAATACTAATACCTCACAAGGTAGTTTGTGATGATTAAGGAAAGTAATATAAGTAATTGAGGCATTTATTTATGAGGCATTAAATACGGAAATGTTTGCATTTGTTTCATCCAGAATGCTAAAAGATGAACTAATTTCTGCATATGTATGTCAATGAGTATTAGAATAATTTGCTAGGAATACTGATAAAATAAACAGTCTTAAACATTTTTGAAAAGAGAGCAAATATTTACCAATTACTAATATGTTCACTAAGAATATTTAAAGGAGAGGTAAGGGGAGTGAAACTTCCATTGCAAAAAGTCGTTAGATATAAAAGTTTAAAATTTCTTTTCAGCACCTGATATAGCATATATTGAGGGTCTTCTGTGTATTAGTAAATGATTACATATGTTGTAAAGGGGATAGAAAAAAAGGAACATAGTTTGGTTCCCAGATAACTTAGGAAATAGATATAAATGGATCCAAATTAATATAGTACCAGAAGATTATAGAAGTACTGAAAGTATTTGCACCATAATACTGATATGTTATTAACTACAGAAAGTTTCATGTGGAAAGTGATATTAGAGAGATATTTTTAAGAAAAGGTTAGAAAGGGCTAGAGGGTATTTCGCATCAGACAGTACAGTTGTGCAGAGAGGACCCTGCTCAAGGACATGTGGGGGATTAAAATTCAGCCTGTGTTCTGCTTTCCAGGCTAGGCTTGGTGTTCCTAATTTGCATAAAGGAGACAGTTGATCTAGCAGTATACCTGGTTAAAAAGAGAAGAGTAAATAGGAGTTAAATAAGGAGAATAACTAACAGATTGTTTGTTGAAGGGCTGTAGGGTAGGAATGAAGTTTTGTATAGTGACAGTGGAGGATTGCAGCCTGTTCATATGTGTGGTGAAAGCTAAGGACAGACATTTGTATACAGGGTAATCAGTAGAAGTTTGAGTGAACTAGTGACATGATAAGGCAATAATGAAGGAATAATATTCTGCCATTTTGATCTAGGAGAGGTTATATAATACTCATGTATCAGTTATCTATGGCTAAAATAATGCTATGTAACAAACAATGCAAAACCTCATTGTCATGCAAAATAATGGGTTTATGGAATTCAGCTGACCTTGACTTGGATTGATCTTGGCTGGGCTCACTATGCCACTGGCTGGCTGAAAGTTGGCTTAGTCAACTGTATGTTAACTGGCTATCTGATCTAGGATGGCCTTAGCTGCACCAACAGGGGCCCCTCAACTCTATTCGTGTGTCTAATCCTTCAATAGGCTAGTCTTTGCATGTTTTCATGGTCATGGCAAAGGAGAAAGAGCAAAGCAGAAACAAGCAAGTACTTTTAAGCTTCTGCTTGGGTCTTTTTTTCTTTTTTCCTTTTTTTTTGTAATACCCCTTGGCCAAGCCCAGAGACAGAGTGCAAAGCAATGTAGCATCACATGGCAAAATTACAAAGACAGATGAAACACAGTTACCATCATTTTGGTCATTATTTATGTTAGGAGAGCTTACTGTGATAATGTAATAGTTCTGGTGAGGTGTGGGAATTTGAAATAGCATTGTGAACCTTGAAACTAAGAAAGACACGTTAATGTAAAGAATGTTGAGGAGAAAGAATGGACATAGCCAGATAATGAACTAAATGGCCATGACTTTGGACTCAAGTTAGAAGATCTGAATTTGAATTGGAGTTCTTCCACTTATTAGCTGACATACCACTGGTAAGTAACTTGACTTCTCTGAAACTGTTTCCTTAATTGGAAGGAGGGGATGATATCTACCCTAGGAGTAGTTAAAAGGAGGTGTGTGTATGTGCTTCAGAAACCCTAAACATTATAAAATGTCACCTGGTATTTTTCATAAACTGGGATGTGCCAGTATATATTCTGATGAGGAATTAAGTTAAAAGAGGCTACTTGTGGAGAAGAGGGATACATTTATATTTTAACATCTTAAAATACAAAATATTTAAGTGAAACTTACAGGGAGTTACAGAAGTCACTTTTATTCTAGAGGCGCTCTACCCTAGGTATCTTTTGGGCTTGCTACTTACTAGCTTAATAACCTTGGTCAAAGTACTTAGTTCAAATAATGATAGAACCTGCCTCATAGGATCATTATGAGAAATAAATGAGCTGGAACATGGCAAATGATCAATTCAGTGCCTCACAGATAGTACATGCTCAATAATGTTACATGCAGCTTTTGATGCTGTTATTATTACCATAGATATTATCATCATTATCCTTAGCCAAACTTAACTGCACAGTTTTACTGGGTAATAATGAACAATCTTTATCAAATTTTGTAAGTTCTTTGATTGATCATTCTTTAAGGAAAAAAAAAATCTTAACTACACTCTCTTAGATGGTTTTCCCAAATTCTTCATTTCCTCAATGGCCAGTCTCACATGTCCCTTGATTAAGTCAAACAACACCCTTCCTGTTATGCTAAGAAGATAACATCTGGATTGAGCTCCTTCCTTTTCAATGAAACCTAATGCCACCACACCACATACACAAGAGTTATAACCCTCGCTCCTGTCAAAAAGAAAGATGCTGCATATTTTGCTACCTCTGATTATAGTTATTCTATTCTTTTTTTTTTTTAATTTTTATTTATTTATTTATTTATGGCTGTTTTGGGTCTTCGTTTCTGTGCGAGGGCTTTTCTCTAGCTGTGGCAAGTGGGGGCCACTCTTCATCGCGCTGCGCGGGCCTCTCACTGTCGCGGCCTCTCTTGTTGCGGAGCACAGGCTCCAGACGCGCAGGCTCAGTAGTTGTGGCTCACGGGCCCAGTTGCTCCGCGGCATGTGGGCTCCTCCCAGACCAGGGCTCGAACCCGTGTCCCCTGCATTGGCAGGCAGATTCGCAACCACTGCGCCACCAGGGAAGCCCAGTTATTCTCTTAATGTGTTTCTCTTTCTTCCAGTTAGGTATTTTTCCCCTGGCCAAATGAAATGGTATTCACCTGCAGCCTTTATTTCCTGTTATTTATAACCCTTTATTTGTCTTTCTTTATATCTCTTTTTTTGGTGTGGTCATGCCGTGTGGCATGCAGGATCTTAGTTCCCTCACCAGGGATCGAACCCATGCCTCCTGCAGTGGAAGTGTGGAGTCCTAACCACTGGACCGCCAGGGAAGTCCCTCTCTTTTCTTTTTTAACCCTTATAGTCAGGCTTCTCTCATCACCATTCTCCTAAAACTACACTCCTGTATGCCACCAATGGGTACACGTTTTGCAAATCTAGTGATCCTTTTTCATTCTTCATGTTCCTTGGCATCTTTGTGCCAAGTGATGCTATTATTTCATCTTGAAATTCCCATGTCCTTAATTCTTCATAACCATTCCCCTCATAGGCTACAAGGTATGTTGTTCTTCAGTACTCACTCTTTTCCCACATACCCCCATACACTTATTTATACCCATACTCATCTTTATTTACCTATGTTCTCCAATCTTAAGCATTGCCTTTCTTGTTTAAGACCAATACTTCCCTCCAAATCCTTGATCCCCTCCTTTTCATCTCCTCCTTTGACTTTTTTTTATCTCCAGCATCTTCAATTTCTCCCTTTCCCTCTCAACTGGCTTTTTGGTAACATATTCAAATCTATTCCTTAAAAGTAAATGATGGCAAGTACAATACCAATAAAAGAGTTCCTTAACACTGTGTCTCCACTTAGCTACCAATCTATCTTTTCTTTTCCTTTATTTCCCAACTTGTCTATTTTCACTGTCTCAATATCTTCATCTTCTATTCACTTTTTGAGCAACTGCAGTTGGGCTTCTCCTCTAACACCTTGCTAAAAATTACACTACCAGTAACCAACTGATGAATGCAATAGGTTTGTTTTATTAAAATTCACTGCAAAATTTGACACTGTGATTAACTCCCTTCTCAAAAATTACTTCCCAAAACAAAACAATAAAAAAAAAAACTATTTTACTCTCTTAACTTTTATGACACCACATTGTCTTCATTCTTAAGTCTTTTTGACTTTTTTCTCATAATTTTTTTCTGTGAGCAATTCCTCATCTAGCCACTTTTTAAATGTTAAATAGTAAATAGAAGATGAATGATAGTAATAGCTAACATTTCTGAACACTCTGCCTATGCCAGGCAATGTTTTTATTTAAGCATCCAGATATTAAAATGGAAGTCTTTCTGTTTGAGGGGAGGCTAAATAAGTGAGGTACAAGACTTTATTTGCAGGATGTGCTAACATATAATCCAACTAATAAATCCAGTGTTAGGTAAAACTCTATTTTAAGACTCTACAAAGGTTGGTAAAGCTAAAAGAGAGACAGAACTGTTTTGCATAGCTGTTGGTCTGCTGTGCATAATCTCCTACTCCATGTATGAGGCATGGGGTGATTCCTATTCAACTTAGCCAAGTGAGAAGGGCTTCAGGGGAAACATTCTGAGCTTGATGTGTTTCCTCCAGAAGCTGGAGAATACAGAGGCTGAAGTCTAAAAGTCACAGCTGTGGCTGGAGATGCCCCGGCCTCTACGGCAGATTGAAGAGTCATTTCTCAGATAAACTGCAGCTCCTCCAATATCAAGACAAAGGTTAATTTTTTGAAGAGCAAATGGTTCCCTCAAAAGGGGATATTACTTAGGGTTATCTTTGCGTAAACCCACAGACTGAGTAGACTGTTAGAAGCCCAGGTTTCTAAATGGTGAACACTGAGTAACAAATTGGGAGATTGATTTCAGAGAAGAAACTGAGAGCAAGTCAAGTAAAACTGGGGAAGAACCTACAAGAGGGGTTCTTTGAGAAAGCCACAAACACGCCCCAGAAGAAGGCTCATTGATTGTGTATTTGCCATTCAGAAAGCCCTGCTCATAGATGACAACTAGGTCAGCCCATACCACTGTGATCTTTCTCCCCAATTTCCCCTTCCCTGGCCCTGATTCTTAGAAGGGTCAGAAACTGTTGCTCTGGGTGGGGGATGTCAGAGTAAAGAGAGACCACCATGCCCTCATCCTCCAATTCAGACCTACTTCAAAGCTTGAAACAAGCCTGAACTACGTGTGAAGGGTGGGGGGTGGCACATCTTTAGGTTGGATAGGAGCTCAGAACTAGTGTATTATGCAGCCCTATATTGAACCAGAACTATGAAATTGTTAGACTGCATAATTTCAGAACAAAAGGACAGATGGTTTATTTTCTAAGCATGAGCAGAAAAGCTAAGACATCTGGCTGAAATTTCATTTGGGGTTAATTTCTTCACATGAGGGAATCAGAGGAGATATAATAGTATTCATTTCTGAAACCAGCTCTTTCATTAAACTGGCTAGATGTATTATCTCAGTTAATCCTCAAAACATTCCAATTGTGGTTGTTATCATTATTCTCATTTTAGAGATGATAAAAAACTGAAACTTACTAGGTTAAGTAACCTGTTCAAACAGAATTTCATTCATGGCTTACTTTTGTTTTATTCTAAGCCATCTTCTTTACTTCATTATGTTCATCTAGATTTAAAGAAGTATTAAACTTCTGTAGAAACCTTTAAGAGACATGGGCCACTGAAAGCACTTATCAGCACTACTCCTAAGTTCTAATAAGGAAAATTTTATTAAAATAAAATTATTATTAATGAAATGTGAAATGATTATTAGAGTTGGTATAATTATACTGAATATAATTATTCAAGGATCCCAAATCCTCATATTTATGATACCATGAATTTGCCTTTTTATGTGCCTTTTTTTAATTTAATAAGCAAGACAGTATAGGCTTCAGGGAAAAGTATTTAACTAGAAATTACAATACCTGGATTTCAGTTTCAATTTTGCCAAACC
This sequence comes from Balaenoptera acutorostrata, assembly GCF_949987535.1. Taxonomy (NCBI): domain Eukaryota; kingdom Metazoa; phylum Chordata; class Mammalia; order Artiodactyla; family Balaenopteridae; genus Balaenoptera; species Balaenoptera acutorostrata. The sequence goes on from NC_080074.1 coordinate 38,207,978, forward strand.
CTGTGACGACAGAAAACCACTGAACTTCTCAGGCTTCTGTTTACTTACATATAAAAGATGGAATTCTAGTACTGTTTAATATGTTGTATACTTTTGCCAATTTCAAATGATTATAAAGGGTATGCACCTTAGCTTTATTTATTCATAGTCATTTAATACAGAATTATTATTTATTCAACAAATATTTTAGGGCCTGCTCTGTGTCAGGTTCTGTGTTTACAGTATACATATATATTTTTTTTTACTTTAAGACCTTGGCCAATTATGGTTTCTAGGAATATGCTGTGGTAATAAGAATACAATGCCTATAATCCACTGAATATTATATTTATTTGTAAATTCTCTGAAACTATTGTTTCTAGTTATTTTATTGCCTTTTATTCTCTACTGTGATGAACCGTCCATGTTCCTAGAATAGGCCAGTTCCCTCTTTTGTGTTCTAGATCTCCTCCCCTCTTGCTATTCTAGGACAAAACATTTTCCCTCTTTTTCCTACATCATCAATGTTTCCATCTGTAATGGATTATAACGAATAGCATTAAATATGCTTATATTTCTCCCATTTAAAAAATCTATTAACAACCCTGCTCTACCAAGCTACCACCCCATTTATCTTTCCCTTTACAGCAAAAGTTAAAATTTTTTTTTTCCTATACTTGTTCTTTCTAATTTCTCTCCTCTCATTTCTCTTGAATCTATGCCACTCAGGCATTCACCGCAACAACTTCATCTAAAATGCTCTTGCAAACATTATCTATAGCTTTCATATTGCTAAGTGCAGTGATCAATTCTCAGTCTCCGTTCCTGTTTATCATTAGACACTTTTCTTGTACTTTTCTTCATTTGGCTCTAGGACAGCTCACTTGCCTGGTTTTTCTCCTACCTCACTGGTCACTCCTCAGTCTTTATTCTTAGTTACTTCTCATCCTCCTGACTCATTAATACTTGATTACTCCAGGTCTCAATACCTGTACCTTTTCTCTTTCTATCTCTATTGACACCATTGATGACCTCTTCCATCTCCTGGTTTTAAATACCACCTAAATGTTGATGACTCCGGAATTTATGTTTCTAATCCAGACATTTCCTCTGACCTTCAGACTCATGCTGTCAAATGCAGAAATTTAACATGTCCAAAACTGCGTTCATGACCTTCATTTAGTCTTCTGCATCTCAGTTAATAGCAATGTCAATCTTATGTGGGCTTAGGCCAAAACCTTGGTGTCTTATTTCTTTCACATTCTGTATTCAGTTTAGCAGTTAAGCCTCTCAGTTCTATCTTCAAAGTATGTATAGAATTGAACCACTATAATCACCTCTACAACTACATCTTAAGAGTAAGAGTCACCATCTTTTCCAAGAGATCAGAATTTTGCTAACTGGTCTCCTTGCTTGTATCCATGTACCTTATCAGTTTACTGCAAAAACAACAGCAAGAGAGATCCTGATTCTGATAAAAGGTAGGTCAGATTTTGTTTCACATCCGCTCAAATCTCTGAAATGCTTTTCCATCTCAATGTAAAAGCCCAGGTCTTTAAACTGGTTCAGAGGTCTAACATCTCTGCCTCCTCCTCTTTATCCGTCTGATATCATTTCCTGCTATTGTCTAGCTCACTCACTCTACTCCTACCATCCTGATGTTCTTGTTTTTCAACATGTCAGGCATTCAACTGCCTTAGGGACTTTGCCCTGGCTCTTCCCTAGGCCTGGGAAAGTTGCCTCCCCATAAAACCATGTGACTTGCTCCCTCAACTCATTCTGGGCTTTACTCAGCTATCACCTTCTCAGTGAGGCCATGCCTGATCACTCATTTAAAATTATAATAGCCCCCTCCTTAATACTCCCAGTCCTTCTTCTCTGCTTTTACTCCATAGCACTTATAACCATCCAACACAGTGCATATTTTATTTCTTTGTCTTGTTTATTATCTCTTTCTCCCTCACTAGATTCTATTCCATGAAGCCAGGGGATTCTTTTTTACCAGTTCACAGCTGTGCTTTCTGCCTACAACAGTATCTGGCATTTAGTTGTTGTTCAAAAAAACTAAATAATAAAATGAAAGCAAAAATTATTCCTTTGCTTTTTGAACACATTCTCTATATTTTGTACTTATATGGCAAGTCATATAGTCATAAACATGTTAGATAGCATATATTAAATATCTTGATAAAACAAAAGAACAAATACAATTTATAAAGCCTTATGGCTAAAGTGTTTATAATGCTAAAGTCATAGTATATATGAGTCTGGTGTTAATATTACACCTGAAAGCCCCTTCCAGAATGAAGTGAGTTTTATATCAAGAGGTGGTGGCATTTTGAATATTTTACAAATCAGAGCATGGGAGATCAGAATGTAAATGACTTGCTTTGAAGGTATAAATAAGGATATTACTCCAAGTTCTTTTGACTTCAAATTTCATTTCTTTTCACATTTTTCATGCTCTTTTACTAAGGAGTTTACTTCCTAAATTAAGCCAGCTTTCATAAAAGAAATGGTATAAACAGTTTTGTGATGTTACAAAACTACTACCACTGTTTGACATCTATATCTGACTTTCATTTTATGGAAAAACAAAGATAAAAGAGGAATGTTTGAGTTAGTTTTTATTTTTGAAGCAGTTTATTTATTTATTGTTTTGCTTGCTCTCATTCTCATTCTCTAAAAATAAATATTAAGAGAAAAAAGCCATTAGTATTCTCAAGATGAATTTCTAACATGAGTTTTCCAATAAATTTTATAATGTACTTTGGTATACTTAATATTAGCACGCATATGATTCTTTGTTTTTTGTTAATCTTTGAAGAGAAAATCTAGATTCAGTAACAAAGACGTTGAAATTCACACTATTTACTTTTTCCTGGATATTTCTCTTCAAAGCCTTAAGGCTCAAAGCTGGGTAGCAACCATAAAAATGCTGTAGTTTGGGAAAAGAGAGAGAGTTTAGAACTACAGTTGTGGAATTCTTTTAAAATATGACTATCACACCCCAGCTAATTATATCATACATCTTTGTATTGACCTCTGCAATTTAATTAGTTTACGAAATAGTAGCTCTGTGTTAGCTTATGCTGCATGGCCCTTAGTAAGCCCTTAAAATTTCTTGTCTGATTATTTAACAGTCTTAAAGATTATGTGATTTAATCTTATTGAAGATTAGCAGGCCAAAGGTACACAGGACTTGAATTTTAAATTATACTTTGTATTCTAAACCAAGTTTTATTTGTGGTTCTAGTGATTTTTTTAATATAAAAGTCTACTAATTTCCCCCAAACATGACAGAATTTATTGAGTGAGATTCTGAATAATAGGTAATTTCTTTCTTGATCCTTGAATTAGGACACATTTCTCTGAAAATGAAATTTTTAAATTCTTTTTTGCCTCCCATAAAGTGAGATCCCTTATCCTGGAACTTGGAATGGGTACTATGGGAACAAAGTAAATCTCATCTCTCTTGGCTCTTATCCCCTCCTCCCACCCCTCCCAGGAGGTGTTCAAGAGATCAGATCTCAGGTTGCTTTCAAAGGCAGGTATAAGAATTAACAGTTATTCCTCAAGTTCTTTGGCAGAAGATTTCCGCTTTGAAATGCTTCTTTGACTGCAAGCCCATGTTAATTTAGATGTTAGAGGAAATTGTTGAAGAATGGGAATGATTAGAATTTGACACTACATTGTTCTACAGTAAACTAATTTTTCTGGTTATTTTTACCTATGATTCTTTTTATGCCCACTTTTACGGTAAGCTGCTTTAAGATATATATTTTGGCTCAAATTTTTTTCTATTCCTGTTAGAGTTTAGAAAATTCACTTATGTTTTGGTGACTTATAGTAGATTTTTAATTGACTAAGTTAAAAAAAATACTGGTTATTAATTTGAAAGTTTTTCATGATGAAGTTCTCACCTAATGATCAATTAATTCCAAATAATGGCAATATTATTTTATCATTGTTAATTTTATATATGGGAAATATTATTTAACAATTCTTATTTAAAATGTCATTTAAAGATTTTATTGCCTGATATATTGTCAGCAGAATGTGGTCTTATGAACTATATTCAGTCTGTACAAAATATTCCATGGCAGTTTACATTGCTAGAGATAGAAGAAACTTATCTACTAGCATCTTTTTCATAGAAAAGATGTGATTTCTAAAATCACAATTTTTAAAGTAACATTGTTAAGTAAATGTAACTTTTCTTTTAAAAATGTAATTTCATTTTACAATTCCAAGTCTAAAGTTCTACGTTGGTATAAATCACAAGTTTTAATGACTCCCACTATGATTATAGAGTTCCTATTTCTCTTTACAATTCTATTAATTTTTGCCTATGTTTTGAGGCTTTTATTAGTTGCATTCAGCTGAATCATTGTTGACTTCATGGCCAGTTTAACCTTATGTCATCATGAAGTGTCCTAGACAGGCCTTTTCTCATAAATTCTATTGTGTCTGATTTTAATAGTATTATAGCAGATTTCTTTTTTGTTAGTGTTTGCACTGTGCATCTTTTTCTATCCTTTTACTTTCAATGTGTCTGTGTCTGTACATGTATCACAAATAGCAAATAGTTTCTGGATTTTATTCTGGATTTTATTTTTATGCAGTCTGTCAATCTTTCTTTTTAAATTATTTGGTCTCTCTATATTTACTGTGATTACCTGTATATTTGTACTTAATCTACTGTCTTACTAAGGACTTTTTATTTTCTCTATATGTTTTGCATTTCTGTTATTAACATTTCATGTCTCCTTTTGAATTGATTAACTATGTTTTCTTATCATTCAATTTCCTCCCTCTATTACTCTGGCACTTTTACACTCTTGCTTTTCTTCTAATAGTTAATGTATAAATTACAACATTCGTCTTCAGTGTACCAAAGTGTAATGTTTTGTTTTGTTTGTTTTGTTTGTTTGTTTTTAATTAATTTTTATTGGAGTATGGTTGCTTTACAATGTTGTGTTAGCCTCCACTGCACAACAAAATGAATCAGCCATACACATACAGATATCCCCTCCCTTTTAGACTTCCCTCCCATTTCCAAAGTGTAATGTTAATGTGTACTTTTCCCACCTTATATTTCCATGCGTATGATGTGAAGATATTATTTTGTAGCTGTCTAGAGGCAATATTTCCCTTAGATTTATTTATACATTTACCACTTGTGTTACTAATCACTCTTTCTGGATCTCAGATCTTACATCTGAGGTCATTTTTATTCTACCTGAAGAGCAGCCTTCGATATTTTCTTTAGTGTAGATCTAAAGATAAGTAATTTCTCAGCTTAGGGCTTTCTGAAGATGCCTTTATTTCACCTTTATTCTTATTTTTTATTTTTTTTATTTTATTTTTTTTTTTTTATTTTTAGCTGTGTTGGGTCTTCGTTTCTGTGCAAGGGCTTTCTCCAGCTGTGGTGAGCGGGGGCCACTCTTCATCGCGGTGCGCGGGCCTCTCACTGTCACGGCCTCTCCCACTGCGGGGCACAGGCTTCAGACGCGCAGGCTCAGTAGTTGTGGCTCACGGGCTTAGTTGCTCCGCGGCATGTGGGATCTTCCCAGACCAGGGCTCGAACCCGTGTCCCCTGCATTGGCAGGCAGATTCTTAACCACTGCGCCACCAGGGAAGCCCACACCTTTATTCTTGAAGGATGTTTTTGCTGGATATAGAATTTTAGGTTAGTGGTATTTTCTTTTGGCACTTTTAACATATCATTTTATTCTGAACTTCATTGTTGCTATTGAGAAGGCAGTAGCCAATTTAATTGTTGCCTCCTTGAGAATACATTGTATGTTCTTTTGTTTTTCCTTTTGGCTGCTTTAAAGAATGTTTCTTTTTTTTAAGAAGTTTTACTATGATGATCTTACAATAAAATGTATTTATTTTTTCCTGTTTTGTGTTCATAGGTATTAATTGACACTGTAACAATGCCTTTTATTATTTTGGGAAAATTTTAATTCATTTTTAGAAAGCATTGCTACCGTCAAATTCTGTTTTTCCTTTCATTCTTGAATTCTACTTCCCGTATGCTTATTCTTCTCATTTTGTATTCTATGCCTCATATACCCTTTCTTTATTTTCTATCCCTTTGTCTCTTTATGATTTATCAGGAATCTTACTTGTACCTACCTTTTTGATTCACCAATTTTCTCTGCTGTATCTAATTTGTTGTTGAGCTCATTTATTTGGTTCTTTATTGTGTTTATTGTCCTTTTCAATTCTACAGTTTCCATTTGTTTTGTCTTTTAATTTTCAGTTTCCTGTGAAAATTTACCATCTTGTCTTTTACCATCTTGAACACTGGAAGTATAGTTATTTTGTCTTTTAGATAACTTCAGTATCTGTAACTCCTATGTCTATTTCTGTTGTTTTCTATTTCTGTTATTGTTCATTCTTATTGTCTTGTCATCTCATATGCATGGTTATTTTTGACTATGTGGCAGTCATTTTATTTGTAAAATTGTTAGTGGAAGTCATTTTAGTTATAGGATTATATTATCTTCCTCTGAAGAAAATATCTATTTATTTTGGCAAGGTGGCTGGGAAAAGTAGTGATCCTTAATCACCTCCATTCAAATAATTTCTGGGAAGATCCTTCATCCAGGAGTTATTCCTTCTAGAGTACAGCCCTTGAGAGTCTCAACTCCAAATGAGGAGGATTCACCAGGGCCATTCTATCTTGTCAGGAGTTGACTCCAATTCCTGTCCCTCTAGCCCCATGAAGCTGCCAAATGTGCTGAGCCAGTCCCTCTAAACTTAGGGAAAAAGCAACTAAAAGTCTGAGATCTAGCCTTCTCCTGATCCCAAACTCTCAATTCTTTACTATCTTTCTTATTGTATTAGATCATAAGTGAACCAATTTTTTTTTTTAATGTGGAACATTTGTAGTTTTTCTTATCAACAAAGCTCGTTCAGCTTGCAGTATGCCATTACTAGAAGCAGAAGGCTATGAGCTTTAATGAGCTCAATAATGTAATTAATTGAAAAGACAGCTTAAAGCAATTTTCTTAAAATAAACATGCCCAGTTCCGTGAAAAATAGTAATCAATTATCTTTCTTAATTCATTTTCTGATGTATTCCTAATTTTGTTACATATTCCTGCTGGATTCTGGTTGTCAGTTAACTATTCCAAGAGTGTTGAAAAATCATCACTTTTCCTCCAGCATTTCCTCCTTCTAATACATCCTCCACACAGCTGCAAAATCATCTATTTAAAATTCTAATATGACTATGCTACTCCCTTTCTTAAAATGCTTCCATGTCCACAAAAAGAAAACAAAAAACAAACAAAAAACCTCCAAAACTACTAGAACCAATAAACTAGTTCAGCAAGGTCACAGAATAAAAGATGAATATGCAAACATTGATTGTGTTTCTATCTAGTATCAAAAAGTAAAAAAATAAATTAAGAAAACATTTCCATCCACAATAAAGTCAAAATAATTGAGAATAAATTTAACAAAATACATAGCTTTATATGTACTGAAACTGAATACTGAAAACACACACTGAAAATTATAAAATATTGCTAATAAAAATTAAAGAGATCTAAACAGGGAGAGACATTCCATGTTCATGTTTTGGAAGACTCAAAATTAAGATAACACATATGCACACATTGATCTATATACTGAGCACAATTCCTATCAAAAATGTCAGCAGGCTTTTTTGCAGGAAGGAGGAAGGTGATTCTAAATTGTATATGAAAAGGCAAAGAACACTGAATAGCCCAAACAATCTTGAAACATAATAACAAATTGAAGGACTTACAGTTACTGATTTCACAACTTACTCTAAAAGTGCTGTAATCAAGATAGCTTAAGGATAAACATATCCTTAAAATAGATTAAGCACAGACATAAGGATAGAACAATGGAAGACAAGAGAGTACCAGACAAAACTCTTAGATTTATGGCCAACTGATTTTTAACAAATATACCAAGACAGTTTAATGTGGAAAATATAGACTTTTCAACAAAAAATGCTGGGATAATTGGATATTCACATAAAAATATTAATTTAGATTCTTACCCCATATCATACACAAAAATTAACTCAAAATGGCCCAGAGACCTAAATGTTAGAGCAAAACTATGCATTTTAGAAGAAGAAAAATTGGAGAGAGTCTTTGAGACCTTGGATTAGGCAAAGATACATGGCACTAAAAACATAATCCATTAAAACTGATATATTGGACTTCATCAAAATCTAAAAATGGATACTTTATAAGCCACCATAAAGAAAAATGAAAAGACAAAGACAACTAGAAGAAAACATTCCCAAATTATTTATCTGATAAAGGACTTGCATTCAGGATATAATAGGAACTCTCACAATTCAATAATAAGATAATTAAAATATTCCTAAACAGAAAGTGATGTCAACAACATAGTCTAATAATAGTTCCTCACTCATACTGCCCCCTCAACAACAACAATTTGGCATTCCATTCATGGATTAAAGTGCCTTTGTGGAAGCTGTGGGATTCAGCACTATATGCCAAGAGATCTGGGAGGAGTCTCACCCACTGTGTATTGAGTAATAGACATATAGACCCTGGTCCCAGCTGTGGACACTGCAGTGGCCCGTGAACTGTCTCCAGCACCTCTTGGCTGGGGTCCAGAAGCCACTGGAGAACAATGTCTTAGACAATCACCAATAATCAAGAGAGCCTTTGTGGAAGTCCAAGTTTCCAGTGGACAAGTTGCAGCACCAACAAAATTGGTACACTCACTATGGAAAAGAGTATGGAGTTTCCTCTAAAAAGTAAAAATAGAATTATCATATAATCCAGCAATCCACTCCTGGATATATATCCAAAGGAAATGAAATCAGGACCTCAAAGAGATATCTGCATTCCCATGTTCATTGCAGCATTATTCACAATAGCCAAGATATGGAAACAACCTAAGTGTCTGTTAGCAAATGAATGGATAAAGGAGATGTGATATATACATAAAGGAATACTGTTCAGTCATGAGAAAGAAGGAAATCCTGCCATTTGCAACAACATGGATGGACCTTGAGGGCATTATGCTAAGTGAAATGAGTCAGATAAAGACAAATACTGTGATATCACTTATATGTGGAATCTAAAAAAGCCAAAATCATAGAAACAGATTGTAGAATGGTGGTTGCCAGGGACTGGGGGCAGGAGTGGAGAGGTAGTATGTGGAGGCAGAATAAGGAAATGTTGGTCAAAGGGTACAAACTTCAAGTTATAAGATGAATACTTTCTGGGGATCTAACGTACGGCATTGTGACTGTAGTTAATAATACTGTATTACATACCTGAAAATTGCTGAGAGAGTAGAACTTAAATGCTCTCAGCACAAGGAAAAAATAGTAATTATTTGATGTGATGGAGGTGTTAACTAATCCTGCTGCAGTAATCATTTTATGATGTTTAAATGTAATCAAATCATCATATTGTAGACCTTAAACCTACACACTGTTATATGCTAATTATATCTCAATAAAGCTGGAAAAAATTAAGATATCGGAACATTAAAAAAGTGGGCAAACAATTTGAATAGACGTTTCACTAATGATGATAAGTGGATATCAATAAACACATGTAAATCTACTCAACACCTTTAGTCATTAGGAATTCCAAACTGAAACCAAAATGAGACTGCAGTTCACACCCACGAGAATGTTATAATCAAAAAGACAGCCAATATGAAGTGTTAATGATGTTGTAGAGAACCTAGAACTTCCATAAATTGCTGACTGGCATCTAATATAGTACAGCCACTATCAAAAACATTTTGGCAGTTTCCTAAAAAAGTGAAACATAAATTCCATTCTTAGAAATCTACCCAAGAGAAATGAAAACATATGTCCACATATAGTCTGTTTACAAATGTTCATAACAGCATTATTCATAATAGCCAAAAATGGAAGTGGAAAAAACATCCCTCAACTGGCAAATGTATGGACAAAATATTGTATATCCATGTCATGAAATGCTATTCAGCAACACCAATAGCAAACTACTGATACTACAGCATAAGTGAAACTAAAAACCATTATGCTAAGGGGAAGAAGCCAATCACAGAAGATCACATAGAGTATGATTCCGTGTATATAAAATACCTAGAAAAGGCAAAGCTATAGAGATGGAGAGTGGACTAATAGTTTCCTAGGGATAGAGGTGGGAAAATGAAGTGACTGCAAGTGAGCACTAGGGATCTTGGGGTAATGGGAATATTCTAAAATTGTATTGTGGTGATGATTATATAACTCTATCCATTAAAATCATGGCATTGTACACTTAAAGCAGATGAATTTTATGGTATTTAAATTATTTCTCAATGAAGGTGTTAGAAAAATATTTTTTCACAGCTCCTAGTCCTCTAGAACAGTTTTCAAAAACTTCACTGAAAATAAGAAATCACAGTGCTTGTTGACAATGACATTATCTTCTCTGGATATTTCAATTTCATATTTTTAATAATCACCTCAGATAACTCATATAATTAGATTTGGAAAACACTAATATGGAAAATGAATTATTAATCTTCTTACTATATTTCAAAATCTGATTTCAAATCTGCCTCTCTTCCTCCTAATATTCCACTGTCTGCCTCATAACTTAAATTACAAGCCTAAACTTCTTATTAATGCTGTCTTGCTCAGTGTCATTTCATGTATTTTTTTTTCTCCAAATGCATTCTCTGAGAATATAGAGATTTTATCTTATATCTCCGTATCTCCCCAAACTACTAATGCAGCGCTGAGCCTGGCTTTATCTGCAGTTAACGATTGTTAGATGTTTGAAGAGGTTCACTTGGGGTTAAAGAGAAAATCAAACTGTGAGCACCAGAGGCACAGGGAGAGCACCTATCATTTTCACCACAGTATTCTCAGATCTGAGTGCTATATGCACCTTAAATAGAAAACAGTGGTAACATGAGACCATGGTTTTATCTAGGACAAATATTGATCATTTTCAAGCTGAGAGACACTCTATTCCTGCCCTCGATGATTTTGCATATTTTCAGAAGACACAGATTCCTAATCAAAACATTATAATAAAATGTCTATATTATAGAGAGGCATGTGACTAGTAGTAAGGGAACATAAAGGGCAGGCATGTAGGTTATCCTGGGGTGTTACTGTACTTCATTTATAGAAATTAAAAAGGTAAATGAAAGATGCCTCTGCCTTCAAGGAATGCTTAGCTTATTTGAGGTGACTGATGATTAAACCTATATTTATGATTATATAGGACAAAAGTTTGACAATGATGGAAGTATGCAAATAAAGAACAGGAGCAAAAATCTCAGAGTAGTGGAATAGGGGAAAAGAAGAAGCATGTTGATCACAAATTTCCAAGTACTATATTAACTGACTCCTTCAACTGTTTTATTTTGTTCTCATGAGAGTCCAATATAAAATAAAACGTCTTTTAATTAAAAAAATTTTAAAATATATAAATAAATAGTATGATGTTGAGGGGAAAAAAAGAAACATTATGGATTAAAACAATCTCATCAAAAAAAAAAGAAAGAAAGAGTACTGAAAGTAGTCCCTTTAATTCTGTTTTATGTATAGTAAGATAAAAATCTCAGAGAAGTATGTTTTCTCTCTCACACTACTGGTAAGTATCAGAAGCAGGATTTAAATACAGGTTTCCCTAATTATTTTATTTTATATATATTTATTTATTTAAAAATTTCTTTTCTTATGGTAAGGGCACTTAACATGAGATTTACCATCTTAATTTTTTTTATGTGCACAATACAGGATTGTTAACTACAACACAATGTTGCATAGAAAATCTCTAGAATTACTCATTTTGCATAACTTAAATTTTATACCATTGCACCTTTAAAATGCAATCTCCTTTTTTTTTTGAATTTTATTTATTTATTTTTATACAGCAGGTTCTTATATACATATTAGTGTATATATGTCAATCCCAATCTCCCAATTCATTACACCACACCCCCACCTCACTTTCCCCCTTGGTTTCCATACGTTTGTTCTCTACATCTGTGTCTCTATTTCTGCCTTGCAAACCGGTTCATATGTACCATTTTTCTAGATTCCAAATATATGTTAATATACTATATTTGTTTTTCTCTTTCTGACTTACTTCACTTTGTATGATGGTCTCTACATCCATCCATGTCTCTACAAATGACCCAATTTCGTTCCTTTTTATGGCTGAGTAATATTCCATTGTATATATGTACCACATCCTCTTTATCCATTCATCTGTCGATGGACATTTAGGTTGCTTCCATGACCTGGCTATTGTAAATAGTGCTGCAATGAACATTGGGGTGCATGTGTCTTTTTGAATTATGGTTTTCTCTGGGTATATACCCAGTAGTGGGATTGCTGGGTCATATGGTAGTTCTATTTTTAGTTTTTTTAGGAACCTCTATACTGTTTTCCATACCAGCTGTATCAATTTACACTCCCACCAACAGTGCAAGAGGGTTCCCTTTTCTCCACATGCTCTCCAGCATTTGTTTTTTATAGATTTTCTGATGATGCCCATTCTAACCGGTGTGAGGTGATACCTCATTGCAGTTTTGATTTGCATTCCTCTAATAATTAGTGATGCTGAGCAGCTTTTCATGTGCCTCTTGGCCATCTGTATGTCTTCTTTGGAGAAATGTCTATTTAGGTCTTCTGCCCATTTTTTGATTGGGTTGTTTTTTTAATATTAAGCTGCATGAGCTGTTTATATATTTTGGAGATTAATCCTTTGTCTGTTGATTTGTTTGCAAATATTTTGTCCCATTCTGACGGCTGTCTTTTCATCTTGTTTATAGTTTCCTTTGCTGTGCAAAAGCTTTGAAGTTTCATTAGGTCCCATTTGTTTATTCTTGTTTTTATTTCCATGACTCTAGGAGGTGGGTCAAAAAAGAGCTTGCTGTGATTTATGTCAAAGAGTATAATTCCTATGTTTTCCTCTAAGAGTTTTATAGTGTCCAGTCTTACATTTAGGTCTTTAATCCATTTTGAGTTTATTTTTGTGTATGGTGTTAGGGAATGTTCTAATTTCATTCTTTTCCATGTAGGTGTCCAGTTTTCCGAGCACCACTTATTGAAGAGACTGTCTTTTCTCCATTGTATATCCTTGCCTCCTTTGTCATAGATTAGTTGACCATAGGTGCGTGAGTTTATCTCTGGGCTTTCTATCCTTTTCCATTGATCTATATTTCTGTTTTTGTGCCAGTACCCTATTGTCTTGATTACTGTAGCTTTGTAGTAGAGTCTGAAATCAGGGAGTCTGATTCCTCCAGCTCCGTTTTTTTCCCTCAAGATTGCTTTGGATATTTGGGGTCTTTTGTGTCTCCATACAAATTTTAAGATTTTTTTGTTCCTACTTCTGTAAAAAATGCCATTGGTAATTTGATAGGGATTGCATTGAATCTGTAGATTGCTTTGGGTAGTATAGTCATTTTCACAATATTGATTCTTCCAATCCAAGAATATGGTATATCTCTCCATCTGTTTGTGTCATCTTTGATTTCTTCCATCAGTGTCTTATAGTTTTCTGAGTACAGGTCTTTTACCTCTTTACGTAGGTTTATTCCTAGGTATTTTACTTTTTGTTGCAATGATGAATGGGATTGTTTCTTTAATTTCTCTTTCTGATCATTCGTTGTTAGTGTGCAGGAATGCAAGAGATTTCTGTGCATTAATTTTGCATCCTGCAACTTTACCAAATTCATTGATTAGTTCTAGTAGTTTTCTGGTGGCATCTTTAGGATTCTCTATGTAGAGTATCAAGTCATCTGCAAACAGGGACAGTTTTACTTCTTCTTTTCCAACTTGTATTCCTTTTATTTCTTTTTTTTCTCTGACTGCCATGGCTAGGACTTCCAAAACGATGTTAAATGATAGTGGACGTCCTTCATCTTGTTCCTGATGTTAGAAGAAATGCTTTCAGTTTTTCACCATTGAGAATGATGTTTGCTGTGGGTTTGTCATATATGGCCTTCATTATGTTGAGGAAGGTTCCCTCTATGCCCACTTTCAGGAGAGTTTTTATCATAGATGAGTGTTGAATTTTGTCAAAAGTTTTTTCTCCATCTATTGAGATGATCACATGGTTTTTACTATTAAATTTGTTAATATGGTGTATCACATTGATTGATTTGCGTATATTGAAGAATCATTGCATCCCTGGGATAAATTCCACTTGATCATGGTGTATGATCCTTTTAATGTGCTGTTGGATTCTGTTTGCTAGTATTTTGTTGAGGATTTTTTGCATCTATATTCATCAGTCATATTGGTCTGTAATTTTCTTTTTTTTGTAGTATCTTTGTCTGGTTTTGGTATCAGGTGATGGTGGCCTCATAGAATGAGTTTGGGAGTGTTCCTTCCTCTGCAATTTTTTGGAAGAGTTTGAGAAGTTTAGGTGTTAGCTCTTCTCTAAATGTTTGATAGAATTCACCTGTGAAGCCATCTGGTCCTGGACTTTTGTTTGTTGGAAGATTTTTAATCACAGTTTCAATTTCATTACTTGTGATTGGTCTGTTCATATTTTCTATTCTTCCTGGTTCAGTCTTAGAAGGTGATACCTTTCTAAGAATTTGTCCATTTCTTCCAGGTTCTCCATTTCATTGGCATAGAGTTGCTTGTAGTAGTCTCTTAGGATGCTTTGTATTTCTGCGGTGTCTGTTGTAACTTCTCCTTTTTCATTTCTAATTTTATTGATTTGAGTCCTCTCCCTCTTTTTCGTGATGAGTCTGGCTAAAGGTTTATCAATTTTGTTTAGCTTCTCAAAGAACCAGCTTTTTTTTTTTTTTAAGGAATTCCTTTATTTTTATTTTTTATTTATTTACTTATTTATTTTTGGCTGCGTTGGGTCTTCGTTTCTGTGTGAGGGCTTTCTCTAGTTGCGGCAAGCGGGGGCCACTCTTCATCGCGGTGCGCGGGCCTCTCACTATCACAGCCTCTCTTGTTGTGGAGCACAGGCTCCAGATGCGCAGGCTCAGTAATTGTGGCTCACGGGCCTAGTTGCTCCGCGGCATGTGGGATCTTCCCAGACCAGGGCTCGAACCCGTGTCCCCTGCATTGGCAGGCAGATTCTCAACCACTGTGCCACCAGGGAAACCCAGAACCAGCTTTTAGTTTCATTGATCTTTGCTCTTATTTTCTTTGTTTCAATTTATTTCTGCTCTGATCTTAATGATTTCTTTCCTTTTTCTAACTTTGGGTTTTGTTTGTTCTTCTTTCTCTAGTTCCTTTAGGTGTAAGGTTATATTGTTTATTTGAGATTTCTCTCATTTCTTGATGTAGGACTGTATTGCTATAAAGTTCCCTCTTAAAACTGTTTTTGCTGCATCCCATAGGTTTTGGATCTTCGTGTTTTCATTGTCATTTCTCGCTAGGTATTTTTTTATTTCATCTTTGATTTCTTCAGTGATCTCTTGGTTATTGAGTAACGTATTGTTTAGCCTCCATGTGTTTCTGTTTTTTATGTTTTTGTCCCTGTAACTGATTTCTAATTTCATAGCCTTGTGGTCAGTAAAGATGCTTGATATGATTTCAATTTTCTTAAATTTACTGAGGCTTGATTTGTGACCCAAGATGTGATCTATCCTGGAGAATGTTCCATGTGCACTTGAGAAGAAAGTGTAATCTGCTGTTTTTGGATGGAATGTCCTATAAATATCAATTAAGTCTATCTGGTCTATTGTGTCATTTAAAGCTTGTGTTTCCTAATTAATTCTGTCCGGATGATCTGTCCATTGGTGTAAGTGAGGTGTTAAAGTCCTCCACTATTATTGAGTTACTGTCAATTTCCTCTTTTATAGCTGTTAGCATATGCCTTATGTATTGAGGTGCTCCTATGTTGGGTGCATATATATTTATAATTGTTATATATTTTTCTTGGATTAATCCCTTGATCATTATGTAGTGTCCTTCCTTGTCTCTTGTAACATTCTTTATTTTAAAGTCTATTTTAACTGATATGAGTGTTGCTACTCCAGCTTTCTCTTGATTTCCATTTGCATGGAATATCTTTTTCCATCCCCTCACTCTCAGACTGTATGTGTCCCTAGGTCTGAAGTGGGTCTCTTGTAGACAGCATATATATGGGTCTTGTTTTTGTATCCATTCAGCGAGCCTGTGTCTTTTGGTTGGAGCATGTAATCCATTCACATTTAAGGTAATTATTGATATGTATGTTCCTATTACCATTTTCTTAGTTGTTTTGGGTTTCTTTTTGTAGGTCCTTTTCTTCTCTTGTTTCCCACTTAGAGAAGTTCCTTTCGCATTTGTTGTGGAGCTGGTTTGGTGGTGCTGAATTCTCTTAGCTTTTGCTTGTTTGTAAAGCTTTTGATTTCTCTGTCAAATCTGAATGAGACCCTTGCTGGGTAGAGTAATCTTGGATGTGGGTTCTTCCCTTTCATCACTCTAAATATATTGTGCCACTCCTTTCTGGCTTGAGAGTTTCTGCTGAGAAATCAGCTGTTAACATTATGGGAGTTCCCCTGTATGTTATTTGTTGTTTTTCCCTTGCTGCTTTTAATAGTTTTTCTTTGTCTTTAATTTTTGTCAGTTTGATTACTATGTGTCTCGGCGTGTTTCTCCTTGGGTTTATCCTGTATGGGACTCTCTGTGCTTCCTGAACTTGGGTGGCTATTTCCTTTCCCATGTTAGGGAAGTTTTCAACTATAATCTCTTCAAATATTTTCTCGGGTCCTTTCTCTCTCTCTTCTCCTTCTGTGACCCATATAATTCGAACCTTGTTGTGTTTAATGTTGTCCCAGAGGTTTCTTAGGCTGTCTTTATTTCTTTTCATTCTTTTTTCTTTATTCTTTCCGTGCAGTGAATTCCACCATTCTGTCTTCCAGGTCACTTATTTATTCTTCTGCCTCAGTTACTCTGCTAGTGATTCCTTCTAGTGTATTTTTCATTTCAGTTATTGTACTGTTCATCTCTGTTCTTTAATTCTTCTAGGTCTTTGTTAAACATTTCTTGCATCTTCTTGATCTTTGCCTCCGTTCTTTTTCTGAGGTCCTGGATCATCTTCACTGTCATTATTCTGAATTCTTTTTCTGGAAGGTTGCCTATCTCCACTTCATTTAGTTGTTTATCTGGAGTTTCATCTTGTTCCTTCATCTGGTACATAGTCCTCTGCCTTTTCATTTTGTCTATCTTTCTGTGAATGTGGTTTTCATTCCACAGGCTGCAGGATTGTAGTTCTTCTTGCTTCTGCTGTCTGTCTGCTGTCTGTCTGGTGGATGAGGCTATTTAAGAGGCTTGTGCAAGCTTCCTGATGGTAGGGACTGGTGGTGGGTAGAGCTGGTTGTTCCTTTGATGGGCATAGCTCAGTAAGACTTTAATCTGGTTGTCTGCTGATGGGTGGGGCTGAGTTCCCTCCCTGTTGGTTGTTTGGCCTGAGGCGACCCAGCATGGAGCCTAGAGGCTCTTTGGTGAGGCCAATGGCAGACTTTGGGAGGGCTCACGCCAAGGATTACTTCCCAGAACTTCTGCTGCCTGTGCCCTTGTCCCCGTGGTGAGCCACAGCCACCCCCTGCCTCTGCAGGAGACCCTCCAACACCAGCAGGTAGGTCTGGTTCAGTCTCCCATGGGGTCACTGCTCCTTCCTCTTGGGTCCTGATGCACACATTACTTTGTGTGTGCCCTCCAAGAGTGGAGTGTCTGTTTCCCCCTGCCCTGTCAAAGTCCTGCAATCAAATCCCACTAGCCTTCAGAGTCTGATTCTCTGGGAATTCCTCCTCCCATTTCTGGACCCCCAGGTTGGGAAGCCTGATGGGAGGCTCAGAACCCTCACTCCAGTGGGTGAACTTCTGTGGTATAATTGCTCTCCAGTTTGTGAGTAACTCACCCAGCAGTTATGGGATTTGATTTTATTGTGATTGAGCCCCTCGTACCATCTCATTGTGCCTTCTTCTTCGTCTTTGGATGTGGGGTATTTTTTTGGTGAGTTCCAATGTCTTCCTGTCGATGATGGTTCAGCAGTTAGCTGTGATGCCGGTGCTCCTGCAAGAGGGAGTGAGCGTACGTCCTTGTACTCCGCCATCTTGACTGCAATCTCTTTTAAAGCACTTAAGGTTTTAGAGTCAAAGATAGTCAAGAACAATATTAAACACTTGATACTAGTTGTTTTACATTTCTGGAGTAATTATTTAACTTGAAAGTTTATTAAATAAAAAAATGATTCTTAAGAATGATGACATACTTTAGAACCAGAATTTTTTCTATCATCATCATAAACTTAAATATAATGTATATAATCCTAATATACGGAGGCCTCAAAGGGATTGCTATATTAATTTGTGACATCTCTTCAGTAAGAGATTTGTCAAAAACAGAAGATCAGATATAACTAAGAGAATTTTTTTCTGATGCTCTGAGCTGATTTTCAACACAGTTTGTGACACATATTTTGCTGATTTTCCATTTTGAGTCCCATACTGACCTTGTCCAATTTTGGTCTGTTCTTGGAAGTTGTTTTCTTGTATATTGCTTTCTTTGTTCTTTGCAGAAAATGTTCAGATATCTACACCTACAATTATTTAAAGTTCAATTTAAGTAGACCTTTATCATCTCTTACACAAGTAGAGAGGTGCTTTTCTCAAAATTAGAATCATACTATATGTAATTTTATATGCTACTTTTCTCGTTAAACATATTATGAGCAATTTTTCCTGTCATTAAATTTTCTTTCCTTTTTCTTTGATTTTGCCTTTGTTTTTTTGCTTTGGCTGTTGAACTGGGTTTCCTTGCTTTATTCTCTGCAGTATATATAAGAAAAACAAATTATTTGTAATTAAACTAGTGAATCCTGTTTTTCTTTGGAAAAAAAAATCATCTATATTTATTTAGCAAGATTAGGAGAGTAATTGTATCACTTTTGCACATGCTATAAAGTAGAAGAACTGGATATTTCTCTGTTCTTGCTCTTTTCCCATACTGAACTTCCCCATCTGTGTTAGCATAAATCCATATTATTAGAAACTTTTATATAATACTTTTACTCCAACGTATATTGTCTATACTTGCATTCAGGTTTTCAATTAAGGAGAGGCAAAACGGCAGTAGTTGGGACCTGACCTATTAAATGAGGGGCATTTAATAGCTGCTGAACACTTAATTGAATGTTTGTATCATTCCTGTATACATCATTTACTCATTTTTCTATTTTTTACCTTTGGGTTCATCTCTTGGCCAGATGGAATGTAATCTTAACTAAATTTTCTAGGAAAGATATTTGAGTGGTGGTATATTTTCTGAGCCTTTACATATATGACAGTTTCTATTAACTTTTTATATGGTCAAATTCCATGTTATATTCACTTATATTCCTCATATCATGTTGTGACATAGGTTTTAATAATTGAAATCTTTTATAACTGCTCTTCATGCACCCCTGCACTACTAACTCTTCAGACTAGTGACTAGAATCAGAAACAGAAATGATAGCTACTGTTTAAGAGCTTGTGTTCCAGACACAGTTCTATGACTTTACATATAAAATAATCAATCTGAACCACTACCCTATGGACTAGAAGTACTATTATTCCTCTTTTACAGGTGAGGAAACTGATATGGAGAGGGTTTAACTCACCTTCTACAGGTTGCAAAGTAGTATATGTCAGAGTTCCAATTCTAACTAAGAAAGTCTGATTTCTGAACTCTCACACTATCAGTCTGCACGGGTATACTTATATACTGGTATACAACTTTTGGTACTATTTCAAACTTATATATCTTTTACTTAACTGAAATGTCCTAAAAGGAAAGGTTGGGTTTTTTATTTTTTTCCTGTTAAGATATTAGCAAAATAAAGCCCTTTTGTAAACCTGAGACACTTAGGTCTACTGACTTTAGACCTTGATATACAAAGAAAAAGCATTGCCTCTGGAATTTGAAGTGTAGATTTCTAGTTACATGAACCTATTCAACCTCTCTGTGCTGCATATTTTTTCATTTTTGAAGAGTTAATGAGGTTCACATCCATAGCCAAGAAAAATCAGCAAAAAGGACTGAGCCTTCAAATTCAAGTATTTCACACTGTCATGTGGAGAAATGCAGACACACTGGAAAGTTCCAGTTCTAGTCTTAGTTCTCCCAGACAGACCAGAGATAGTTTTCTTTTAACTGCTGAGTTCAAATAAGAAAAATAGAAAGGGGGATGAAAAAGAAGACGGCATTTTTTGAGCAGCCAGCACCAGGCCATCAGATTAGCATCCAAAGGAGGACTTCTGAAGGCAAAAACTGAATTTAACTGAGCTTTATAGCAGTGGTGGCAGTGATGTTAGCCAATGGAAGTGATGGTAGTTGCAATCAGAGTTAGCAGTGCCAGGATGTCTGGAGCTACAATGTAACAATTTCATTGTACTTAAAAAAAAAAAAAAAACTGTTTTAGTTGATGGTGTCTATTTTTTATCTTAAATATTTATAATCCTAGGGAAAGTAATGACTGTTTTACATTAGAAATTTCTCAGAAGCAAAGCCTGTATCTAATTAAACTTTGGGTATTCCCAGCACTGTACATGATCTAGCATTTTGTAAATTTCCTGCAAATTTTTGGTGAAGCAGGGTGGGCAAAAGGCAGTTTCACTGAGTTTCAGAGAAAATGAATTGAGTAGAATTAGAGATTTCAAGTAGAAAGAAATGTTTCAAGAAACTTTGCTATAAATAGGAAGATACAAATGGGTGGTAGCTGATGGGTAAAGTGGAATCAAAATAAATAAATGTTTTCTTTTCTTCCAGATAGAATAACAGGATGTTTTTACACTGTCGGTACTGATGGAAATAATCTCCATAAATTTGTGATGTATGAAGGAGTGGGGGGAACTTTCGGGAGTTACATTTTTGAGGAGGTTTTGGGAATGGGAGAATATATAGCTTTTTACATAGGAGAATACACAGTTTTTTGTTTTTTTCTTTTTTTTTGTGATAGTAAATGAGATGTTAAAGTATGTCAGTAGAGGTGCTAGAGAGCCTGTGAAAGTTCTCTGCTGGTTGTTTCAGTATTCTTAGTGCAGTAGGGAGCAAAGGAATAAGTTGAGAATGAATATGGGTGATAAGCTAGGGATAGAAGAAAAGATATGAAATAGTTTTCTGAGAGAATGAAAGAAAAATGAATTAGGATGTAGGGTATGATTGCTAAAAAGCATTTAAGGATCCTCTTAAGGTTTGTTATAGTACCTATTGTTTACTTGTTATTTTTTCTTATTCAGTTTGTGTATTTATGCATTCTCCTCCCCCTTTCTTTCTTGATTAGAGTACTCAAAAGGTTATCTTTTGTTGTTGTTTTTTTTTCACCTTACTGACTTTTATTTGGCTTATCAGCTTTATAATATTTGTTTCCTTATTCATCAATTTATTTTTTTTATCATTTTCAAATACTTTATTCTCTCTTCTGTAGGTTTATCATCTTGTTCTCTTTCTAACTTTACATGTTGGATGTTTAATTCACTTATTTTCAATTTTTCTTCTTCATTACTATGAATATTAAGGATTTTTTTCTTCTGAGAACTGTTTGGTTTCTCATCAATAGGTTCTGATATGTAGTGTTTAAAATATTCTGCAGTTTTTAAAAATTATATAATTGAGTAAATAGTTTTGAACTTTTCAGATGAAGAAATATTTTTGGCTTATTTTTCTAATTTTATTAGTGTTTCTATCTTTAATACATTCTGATCAGAAACTGTGGTCTTTACTAGTGCCAACTTTCAACTTACTGGTTTTTTTTAATATTCTAATATGGTAAAATTTGTGAACTTTCTAAGGCAATTCGGGAAAAAACTTTATTCTCTTGTTTTTCAAGGTAGAAATTAATGTATATATTATCTAGACCTATCCTATGCAGTTCTTCTAAATTGTTATTTAATTTTGGTACAGTTGATCTCACATGAACTGAGAAAAGGCTGAATTAATTATATAGGAAATTTAATAACATTTTATCATTTCTTATAACTACAGAGCTTTCAAGTTATCAGCCAGGTATAACACAATGTCATTTTGAAACATAGTAAGTATAACAATTAACAATCACTGTAAATAATGTCAAATACAATCTTTTAAAAGAAGATATTGTATAAATCTTTAGTGTTATTTTTAAGATTATTCAAATTTAGAGATAAACAGTTGTAGCCAAGCCAAAAGATGACTGGAAATACTCTCATATGAAACAGTGATATTTTTCTTTTTTTTTTTTCTAATATTTTCAGATAGCTCCAATATTTAAAATAAGCAAAGTAATAATAATTTGAAATTCCCTAAAATGTGCTTCAATCTTAGACATTTTAGTTGACAATTTAGATAAAATTAACAGAAAATATCATTTATAATTTATCTCATTGAGAAGTATCTTCTAATTTTATCCTCTAATTTGTGCTTTCAGATATAAAGCACCTTAATTGGTGGTGGGGGGGGGGAATTATCCCATTGTAATATGAAGAATTTTCTCAATGAGTTGCTTTATAGACAGAAATTCTAGAGTGGCTTTATATTTCATAATTTGAATTACAATAGATGTTTTTGCAAAACTTAATGCACTCAACTGGAAGCTTTTCAGTGTGTACAGGGAATTGTATTCTATTAAGTGATGACATGATTATTTTTATGAAGAAGAGTAATTATTTTCTTGGACACCTGGAGAATGTGTTAGAATTAAAATACCAAGGAAAGAATAGGTGACTGTATTGATAGGTGAGATTGTGTCTCATTGATTCTCCTAAGTACCTCAATATGGACAGCTTTCTACAGAGTGATACACTTTGGTCATTGTTTTCATGAAAGTAAATTCAAATTATTAACATTTTATTTATTAACATTCTTTTAACTTTATATATTTAAAACAAATTGTAAATGTACCATATATCATTTCAACTAATCATCACTATAAACTGAGGTGCCTTGTGCAATCTTGGCTGTGTATCTTCTGTAAACTGACAATGCATGTCCTTCTTATGTTTTCAGCTGTAGGCAGAAAGGGTACAGTGAATTAGTCAGTATTTCAAAGTGTTAATTATAGGTTTCAAAGAGGTTGTGTAGAGTTAGTGGAGCAGTGAAATATGAGGCAGCCAAGGAAAGGCACAGCATATTCATAACCTTTGTGTTCCTGAACATGTTTGCCTATATGCTTTAACCTGTACACATGTGCAACTAAATTTTTAATTGAGGCTAGGCACAGATGATAGAAGGTTATATCCTCAGGCTAGGTTCTGTTGGTTGGTGTTATATGCCAGTGGACATGTAATTCATGTATTTCAGAGATCTGACAAGTTGAAGAGGTAATTAGTATCCTTTATGCTTGACACAAAGCACTTTGTGAACTATCAGAAGAGAAATTTGGAAATAAATCATGTCATGGCAAAGCAGCGAGACCAGTTTAGATAAGCATCAAGTGGGCAGGTTTTTCAGAACGAAAATCTTCCTTATGCAGGTTGGAATGAAGCAGTCTATAACATCTATATCAAGACCTAAATTTTGAATAATAAAAAGTTACTCTGTAGAACCAGAGCTTGCCTGAGGTGGTGTACTGATTTGTCTTTGGGAAGGCAAGGAGAAGAAAAAACAGTAACTATTTCTTAAGGGATATTGCTTTGGGAAGCTGAAGTTTCATAAAGAAGTGAGATAGGTGCTCTTTCTCTCCTGTGGTTCTGTGACGTTAGACAATCCTTTGCTGATAAATGAAGAATTAAAAAAAATTTTTTTTGAGGCAAACTACAGAAGCATTGTTACCTTTATCTTAAAATATATTTGCAAGTTTAATCCCAGATCTAGCCAGTTTAGATTTGGGAGTAAGGTATATGTTATATGTACATTATGAGAATTCTCATATGACTTGATGGACAGTGAATCTTGTTTAGAGAAAGTCTATATTAGAAACAGGTTGATATACATGAAATCAAGTTCTTATTGTTGATTGCTGTATAGCGTATTTTAATATTATTGCAAGGCTCAAGATACCACTTGATTTTTGGTTAAGATTAAACTTTGCTGAAAAATAGGTGTTGGGGGAGAGAGTGAAGGTGTGTCATACCACAGAACTCTGTCTAGGTTATACCTATTTTATACATTGCAACATCTATGTGAAGTTTTGCATGAAAAAATATTATTTTAGAGATAAATGCTATAGACAAAGTTTTCTCTGAAAAACAGATATGTTTTCCTTTCTGGACAGTAAGAACAATTATAAATCACAGATCTAAACTAGTGACCTATATCTATCACTACAGATATATTTTGGTTTTACTACATATTGTTTTAAATAGTAAAAATGGCTAACGTATTAAATTCTTATAATTTATCAGACACTCCATTATCTCCTTGAAGTCCTTACAAAACCTCTATGAAGCTGATATTATTATTGTTTTTCCAGATGAGGTGTAGAGAGAGTGACTGTCGTGTCCATGGAAAAACAACAGTAAATGATGAAGCCAAGGCATAAGCTCCAGCAGTCTGATCCCAGAGCTAATTTTTCGTTTTAATCTACTAACTATGGATTAATTTCTCAACTTCAAATTTGGGAGATTTCACATAAAGTCTGAAATTCTAATCTCTCTAAAAACTTGGGTAATCTGGTGACTAGAGTTTGCATTTCTTCATGGGACCAGTAAGTGTGAGATGAGCAGCAACTGGCCCTTTAGACACATTTCTGCAGGGCTCTCACAATTGCCTATGCTCACAGGGGTTGAGACCCTGAACGGTAAAAGTGATCATGTTCTCCTCTTTGTTTTGATCGCCAAGATATTCAGAATGCTGTTTGTGACCAAGTAGTAAATTTTTTCCCAATGGTATTGATTTTTAATCTTCATAGTTCACTAAATTTTTTTTTATTAGTCATCAATTTTATACACATCAGTGTATACATGTCAATCCCAATGGCCCAATTCAGCACACCACCATCCCCACCCCACCACGGTTTTCCCCCCTTGGTGTCCATACATTTGTTCTCTACATCTGTGTCTCAACTTCTGCCCTGCAAACCGGTTGATCTGTACCATTTTTCTAGGTTCCACATACATGCGTTAATATACGATATTTCTTTTTCTATTTCTGACTTACTTCACTCTGTATGACAGTCTCTAGATCCATCCACGTCTCAACAAATGACTCAATTTCGTTCCTTTCTATGGCTGAGTAATATTCCATTGTATATATGTACAACATCCTCTTTATCCATTCATCTGTCGATGGGCATTTAGGTTGCTTCCATGACCTGGCTATTGTAAATAGTGCTGCAATGAACATTGGGGTGCATGTGTCTTTCCGAATTATGGTTTTCTCTGGGTATATGCCCAGTAGTGGGATTGCTGGATCATATGGTAATTCTATTTTTAGTTTTTTAAGGAACCTCCATACTGTTCTCCATAGTGGCTGTATCAATTTACATTCCCACCAACAGTGCAAGAGGGTTCCCTTCTCTCCACACCCTCTCCAGCATTTGTTGTTTGTAGATTTTCTGATGATGCCCATTCTAACTGGTGTGAGGTGATACCTCACTGTAGTTTTGATTTGCATTTCTCTAATAATTAGTGATGTTGAGCAGCTTTTCACGTGCTTCTTGGCCATCTGTATGTCTTCTTTGGAGAAATGTCTATTTAGGTCTTCTGCCCATATTTGGATTGGGTTGTTTGTTTCTTTAATATTGAGCTGCATGAGCTGTTTATGTATTTTGGAGATTAATCCTTTGTCCGTTGATTCGTTTGCAAATATTTTCTCCCATTCTGAAGGTTGTCTTTTCGTTTTGTTTATGGTTTCCTTTGCTGTGCAAAAGCTCTGAAGTTTCATTAGGTCCCATTTGTTTATTTTTGTTTTTATTTTCATTACTCTAGGAGGTGAATCAAAAAAGATCTTGCTGTGATTTATGTCAAAGAGTGTTCTTCCTATGTTTTCCTCTAAGAGTTTTATAGTGTCTGGTCTTACATTTAGGTCTCGAATCCATTTAGAGTTTTTTTTTGTGTGTATGGTGTTAGGGAGTGTTCTAATATCATTCTTTTACATGTAGCTGTCCAGTTTTCCCAGCACCACTTACTGAAGAGACTGTCTTTTCTCCATTGTGTATCTTTGCCTCCCTTGTCATAGATTAGTTGACCATAGGTGCGTGGGTTTATCTCTGGGCTTTCTATCTTGTTCCATTGATCTATGTTTCTGTTTTTGTGCCAGTACCATATTGTCTTGATTACTGTAGCTTTGTGGTATAGTCTGAAGTCAGGGAGTCTGATTCCTCCAGCCCCGTTTTTTTCCCTAAGGCTGCTTTGGCTATTCCGGGTCTTTTGTGTCTCCACACAAATTTTAAGGTGATTTGTTCTAGTTCCATAAAAAATGTCATTGGTAATTTGATAGGGGTTGCATTGAATCTGTAGATTGCTTTGGGTAGTATAGTCATTTTCACAATATTAATTCTTCCAATCCAAGAATATGGTATATCTCTCCATCTGTTGGTATCATCTTTAATTTCTTTCATCAGTGTCTTATAGTTTTCTGCATACAGGTCTTTTGTCTCCCTAGGTAGGCTTATTCCTAGGTATTTTATTCTTTTTGTTGCAGTGGTAAATGGGAGTGTTTCCATAATTTCGCTTTCAAGTTTTTAATCATTCGTGTATAGGAATGCAAGAGATTTCTGAGCATTAATTTTGTATCCTGCAACTTTACCAAATTCATTGATTAGCTCTAGTAGTTTTCTGGTGGCAGTTTTAGGATTCTGTATGTAGAGTATCATGTCATCTGCAAACAGTGACAGTTTTACTTCTTCTTTTCCAATTTGTATTCCTTTTATTTCTTTTTCTTCTCTGATTGCCGTGGCTAGGACTTCCAAAACTATGTTGAATAATAGTGGTGAGAGTGGACATCCTTGTCTCGTTCCTGATCTTAGAGGAAATGCTTTCAGTTTTTCACCATTGAGAATGATGTTTGCTGTGGGTTTGTCATATATGGCCTTTATTATGTTGAGGTAGGTTCCCTCTATTTCCACTTTCTGGAGAGTTTTTATCGTAAATGGGTGTTGAATTTTGTCAAAAGCTTTTTCGGCATCTATTGACATGATCATATGGTTTTCATTCTTCAATTTGTTAATATGGTGTATCACACTGATTGATTTGCGTATATTGAAGAATCCATGCATCCCTGGGATAAATCCCACTTGATCATGGTGTATGATCCTTTTAATGTGTTGTTGGATTCTGTTTGCTAGTATTTTGTTGAGGATTTTTGCATCTATATTCATCAGTGATATTGGTCTGTAATTTTCTTTTTTTGTAGTATCTTTGTCTGGTTTTGGTATCAGGGTGATGGTGGCCTCATAGAATGAGTTTGGGAGTGTTCCTTCCTCTGCATTTTTTTGGAAGAGTTTGAGAAGGATGGGTGTTAGCTCTTCTCTAAATGTTTGATAGAATTCACCTGTGCAGCCATCTGGTCTTGGGCTTTTGTTTGTTGCAAGGTTTTTAATGACAGTTTCAATTTCATTACTTGTGATTGGTCTGTTCATATTTTCTGTTTCTTCCTGGTTCAGTCTTGGAAGGTTATACCTTTCTAAGAATCTGTCCATTTCTTCCAGGTTGTCCATTTTATTGGCATAGAGTTGCTTGTAGTAGTCTCTTAGGATGCTTTGTATTTCTGTGGTGTCTGTTGTAACTTCTCCTTTTTCATTTCTAATTTTATTGACTTGAGTCCTCTCCCTCTTTTTCTTGATGACTCTGGCTAATGGTTTATCAATTTTGTTTATCTTCTCAAAGAACCAGCTTTTAGTTTTATTGATCTTTGCTACTGTTTTCTTTGTCTCTATTTCATTTATTTCTGCTCTGATCTTTATGATTTCTTTCCTTCTGCTAACTTTGGGTTTTGTTTGTTCTTCTTTCTCTAGTTCCTTTAGGTGTAAGGTTAGATTGTTTACTTGAGATTTTTCTTGTTTCTTGAGGTAGGCTATAAACTTCCCTCTTAGAACTGCTTTTGCTGCATCCCATAGGTTTTGGATTGTCGTTTTTTCATTGTCATTTGTCTCTAAGTATTTTTTTATTTCCTGTTTGATTTCTTCAGTGATCTCTTGGTTATTTAGTAACGTATTGTTTAGCCTCCATGTGTTTGTCTTTTTTACGTTTTTTTCCCTGTAATTCATTTCTAATCTCATAGTGTTGTGGTCAGAAAAGATGCTTGATATGATTTCAATTTTCTTAAATTTACTGAGGCTTGATTTGTGACCCAAGGTGTGATCTATCCTGGAGAATGTTCCGTGTGCACTTGAGAAGAAAGTGTAATCTGCTCTTTTTGGATGGAATGCCCTATAAATATCAATTAAATCTATCTGGTCTATTGTGTCATTTAAAGCTTCTGTTTCCTTATTTATTTTCATTTTGGATGATCTGTCCATTGGTGTAAGTGAGGTGTTAAAATCCCCCACTATTATTGTGTTACTGTCGATTTCCTCTTTTATAGCTGTTAGCAGTTGCCTTTTGTATTGAGTTGCTCCCATGTTGGGTGCATATATATTTATAATTGTTATATCTTCTTCTTGGATTGATCCCTTGATCATTATGTAGTGTCCTTCCTTGTCCCTTGTAACATTCTTTATTTTAAAGTCTATTTTATCTGATATGAGTATTGCTACTCCAGCTTTCTTTGGATTTCCATTTGCATGGAATATCTTTTTCTATCCCCTCACTTTCAGTCTGTATGTGTCCCTAGGTCTGAAGTGGGTCTCTTGTAGACAGCATATATATGGGTCTTGTTTTTGTATCCATTCAGCAAGCCTGTGTCTTTTGGTTGGAGCATTTAATCCATTCACGTTTAAGGTAATTATCAGTATGTATGTTCCTATGACCATTTTCTTAATTGTTTTGGGTTTGTTTTTGTAGTTCCTTTTCTTCTCTTGTGTTTCCCACTTAGAGAAGTTCCTTTAGCATTTGTTGTGGAGCTGGTTTGGTGGTGCTGAATTCTCTTAGCTTTTGCTTGTCTGTAAAGCTTTTGATTTCTCCATTGAATCTGAATGAGATCCTTGCAGGGTAGAGTAATCTTGGTTGTACGTTCTTCCCTTTCATCACTTTAGGTATATCATGCCACTCCCTTCTGGCTTGTAGAGTTTCTGCGGAGAAATCAGCTGTTAACCTTATGGGATTTCCCTTGTATGTTATTTGTCGTTTTTCCCTTGCTGCTTTCAATAATTTTTCTTTGTCTTTAATTTTTGCCCATTTGATTACTATGTGTCTCGGCATGTTTCTCCTTGGGTTTATCCTGTATGGGACTTGCTGCTCTTCCTGGACTTGGGTGGCTATTTCCTTTCCCATATTATGGAAGTTTTCGACTATAATCTCTTCAAATATTTTTTCAGGTACTTCCTCTCTCTTTTCTCCTTCTGGGACCCCTATAATGCGAATGTTGTTGTGTTTAATGTTGTTCCAGAGGTCTCTTAGGCTGTTTTCATTTCTTTTCATTCTCTTTTCTTTAGTCTGTTGTGCAGCAGTGAATTCCACCATTCTGTCTTCCAGGTCACTTATCCATTCTTCTGCCTCAGTTATTCTGCTATTGATTCCTTCTAGTGTAGTTTTCATTTCAATTATTGTATTGTTCATCTCTGCTTGTTTGCTCTCTAATTCTTCTAGGTCTTTGTTAAACATTTCTTGCATCTTCTCGATCTTTGCCTCCATTCTTATTCCGAGGTCCTGGATCATCTTCACTATCACTATTCTGAATTATTTTTCTTGAAGGTTGCCTATCTCCACTTCATTTAGTTGTTTTTCTGGGGTTTTATCTTGTTCCTTCATCTGGTACATAGCCCGCTGCCTTTTCATCTTGTCTATCTTTCTGTGAATGTGGTTTTTGTTCCACAGGCTGCAGGATTGTAGTTCTTCTTGCTTCTGCTGTCTGCCCTCTGGTGGATGAGGCTATCTAAGAGGCTTGATGGGAGGGACTTGTGGTGGGTAGAGCTGACTCTGTCTCATTGGCGTTCCTTCTTTATATCTTTAGTTGTAGAGATCTTTTCTGGTAGGTTTCTGTCTTTTCCATATGGTTGTTCTGCAGTTAGTTGCCTCTTCAATAACTGGTGCTGGGAAAATGCAAGTAATAAAGCCCTCCTTATCCCACTCTTTGCCTTGGTTGTGTCTTTTGGCTCTGACACACTCTGAGAGGTGAACCCAGTTCTGAGGTCACGCCAGAGCCTCAGCTCAACAGTCTCCCATAGTTCACTAAATTTTTGTGTGCATTTATTTTTAGGCACGTCAAAGTCTTCGTAGAATGCTTTATTTGACTACTGTGCTAAAATCTCTTCTGTAATTGTATAAAGACCTTGGGTTTTAAACAGACATAAATTTTGTCATAAAGAATTTACATAGATTGGCATTGAAGAGTATTAGAGCTACTATAGTTCTGCCATGTTGTCCTTAGGTTTATGAAGTTTATGTAACTAAAA
The DNA here is from genome assembly GCF_949987535.1 of Balaenoptera acutorostrata. NCBI lineage: Eukaryota > Metazoa > Chordata > Mammalia > Artiodactyla > Balaenopteridae > Balaenoptera > Balaenoptera acutorostrata. The sequence continues at coordinate 38,238,337 of NC_080074.1, forward strand.
ATAAAATGTGGATGGTATAGTACCAGTGCTATATCATGAGATTATGAAGAAAGAGGTAGAGTTGCTTTTAGAAAAGACTTGTAGTAAAATAATATTTTTCTAAAGGTATAATTGTGTAGAATATGCTTTGTGTGACCCCCAAATCATTTGAAATTATGTCTCAACAGCAGCTACCTAATCATTGAGAGCAGTCTTAGAGATCAAATTGCCACTAAATGTATGTGTGTGTGTGTGTGTGTGTGTGTGTGTGTGTATGTGTGTGTATGTATGTGTGCTTATTAACTGGAATGAAGTCAACATGTGTTAACAGAATAAAAATTCTGCAGGATTCACTCTACCAGATATAGAAAACATAGTAACCACAGGCTCTGCCCAATTTCAGCTTAAGAATGCATTAAAGAATGCAAAAGAGCTTAGAACATATGCAAAACAAAATATATAGTCCTGTTGGGGGGCAACAAAGTTGATCAGGGGAATTTTTCTAGGAGAATCTCTGGGATCAATGTGAAAGAATATCCAAGCTTGACCTCATCTACACCTGTATCTCCATTTCAGTTTTCTCTTTGTTGTAGAACTAATGTAATTTCTAATAGTTGCAGCTAAGCAATAAAAACTGTCAATTTTTTTTCCTGCTAGGTTGTTACAGTTTATTCATTAATCACCTGCCTGCCTGCTGTACTTTCCAACTTAAGATTTATGGCACATTTTATGTGCTGATTCTAACTTATTTAGTATTACTTCCCCACAGAAACATTTATTTTTTTTCTTAACATATAATATTTTATCATTTTTGTGAGCTTTCATTGGCCAGAGATTTTTGCTTGTAAGTAACAGAAGTTGATTCTGGCTAACTAGAGCCAAAAAAGAATTTATTAGACGTATGCAAGGCAGTGTGGAATCTCAGAAAGAAGACCTAATAGTTAGGTCTCAGAAAGAAGAGGGACCAAGGAAAATCCAGCGATGTGAACAGGAACAAAAGAACAGTCAATGGGGTGTTGGCATATGAGCTGTATCATCTCCAATTCTTTTCACGCTATACGGCACTCTGTTCAAAATTCACATACCCAGGTGAAAGAATTGAAACAGCCAAAGTTGACACAAGCTCATATCTTGGCCACAAGGGGTCAATACTTTAATTGATGGTCCAAGAGTATGTGACAAAGAGGGGCAGTGTTCCAAAGAAGTTGAATTCTCATGAACAGAAAAAGGGATTAAATGCTGTGCTAAGAAACCCATAAATGACACTTCCGTTGGAGTCTTAAATTCTATCCTTTTAGTTCTATTTATATGTATGTAGCTCTTAGCCATTCAAGAATGAAGTCTGTATATGCATTTGACATGCAGACCCAAATGTATTTAGTGCCAGTAATTTAAACCAATTTTTCTTCCAAAAAACATTTTAAAATCAGTTAGAGCTTTTTCCAGAACGATTTCTCTTCCGAATTAAAGAATCTTGTTGAGAGCAACTGTCTTCACAGAAGAAAGTAACAATTAGGGATTTGATTCTATTTGAAATTTAAGACGTGGCCATATGTAGGCCATGCTTTCTCACCGATTATATCACAGGTTAGTTCACAAGAATCATACTTGACTTCTTAAAGCAGAGAATGCCAATTCAAAAAGAGTCATGTACCACAATGCTTATTGCAGCACTATTTAAAATAGTCAGGACATGGAAGCAACGTAGGTGTCCATCGACAGATGAATGGATAAAGAAGATGTGGCACATATATACAATGGAATATTACTCGGCCATAAAAAGAAACAAAATTGATTTATTTGTAGTGAGGTGGATGGACCTAGAGCCTGTCATACAGAGTGAAGTCAGTCAGAAAGAGAAAAACAAATACCATATGCTAACACATATATATGGAATCTAAAAACAAAATGTTTCTGATGAACCTAGGGGCAGCATAGGAATAAAGATGCAGATGTAGAGAATGGACTTGAGGACATGGGGAGTGGGAAGGGTAAACTGGGACGAAGTGAGAGAGTAGCATTGGCATATATACACTACCAAATGTAAAATAGCTAGTGGGGAGCAGCTACATAGCACAGGGAGATCAGCTCAGTGCTTTGTGACCACCTAGAGGGGTGGGATAGGGAGGGTGGGAGGGAGACTCAAGAGGGAGGAGATATGGGGATATATGTATATGTATAGCTGATTCATTTTGTTATACAGCAGAAACTAACACAACATTGTAAAGCAATTATACTCCAATAAAGATGTTTAAATAAATAAATAAATAAAGTTTGTATTAAATATCAAATAAATAAATAAATAAAGTAGAGATTGCCAGCCTATGTTTAAATTGCATTAAATTTTCTTGAGGCTTACTAACTTTAAATACATTTAGAATGGTTACAATTTGCTAATAAAACAAACATCATCTTTAACTGTAAGAAAATTAAATAATGCTCTTTCACACTCAAATATTCTTTATATTTAAAATAAGGATTTTTAAATAAATTAAGCAAAGTATGTCATGATGTTATTTACCAGACATACCCTATTTTAAAAGTCAGTGGACATACACACTATTTTGAAATGAGTTTGTCCCACCAAGATATGAAAATATATATAATTGCAGGAAAGTAATGAATTTTTATTCAATGATCCTTTTAAGATCTATGGTTGAATGCTGTTTTAAATACTGATTTAATTAAACTAAGATAGATACAGGTGTTCAGGTAAAAATTTTAACTCCTCCAAATGCATCAGTTTGACTTAAATTTCTCTTTGATATCATTGGTGTCTCAACATGTTTAAAAACAAGAAGCAGAAGAAGTGTGACACAGAGATGAAAATTAGGCTTCTATTTCAAGGACATCTCCTCATTAAGGGGTAATCACCACACTAAGAAGTTTTTAATGGCAAATAATCAGGAAGCATTATTAGGATCAGAAATTTGTATAATGGGAGGATTGACATCAGAATAGTGACTACAGTTACTGATACTGTATTGTATACTTAAACTTTGCTAAGAGAGTAGATCTTACATTATTGTGGTAATCATTTCACAATATATATGATATCAAATCATCACACTGTATACCTTAAACTTGCACAGTGTTATTTGTCAATTACATATCAATAAGGCTGGAAAAAATTGTCTATATATAAAGGTCAATCGTATGTATTGAGCTATAATTATGTTGATAATAATATGCTCAATTTTGTTTTAAATTATTTCATAGAGAATATAATTGACATATAACTTTTTACTAGTTTCAGGTATACAGCATAATGATTCGATATTTGTATATTACACTGGGAAGTGATCACAATAAATCTAGTTAACATCCATCACCATACATAATTACAAATTTTTTCTTTTGATAAGAACTTTCAAGATCTACTCTCTTAGCAACTTTCAAATGTACAATACAGTATTATTAACTATAGTCACCATGTTGTACATTATATCCCCATGACTTGTTTATTTAATAACTGTAAGTTTGTACCCTTTAAATTAGTCCTAAATGGTAAAATATACAAGGTAAAATGAGATCAAGGGTGTATAAGCCATTAGCTTCTCTTAAATTCATGTGAAATATATACTTTTGCCAATAGTAGTTCATTTGATTTATATAATTTAGATTTCTTTGCCTAAGTTTTGTACATCCAGCTTGCAGAGCATTACTTAAATTACAAACGAGTTTTCGTTATTCACCCTAGCATTGAGGTTTATGTTCATAAAGTCTGACAGCAAATGCTGCATTCCTCTCATTCATGTTATGGCCCTCACCTGAATGTTATGAAAAAAAAACAAAAAGCTGAGGAAAAGCACATAACATTTGATCATTACCTTATCTGCCCACACCCAGTAGCTTTTTTTCACTTAAGCATTCAACATGAAATCATCTGAGAAAATGTATACTTATTTATCATTCCCTATTTTTAAAAATTTAAAATGTTATTTATATAAAACTTAGAACACAAGCACGAATTTAAGAACATGTACCAGATTCAGCTATTAGTATGTAGCTATTAACATGTAGTAAATTCAGCTTTAATGAAATTCTCTTAATATTAGTAAACAGGGGAAATAGATGAATGAAGATAAAAATAATTCTGTCTTATAAATGTATAGAAAGTGTTCCCAAGATTAGCACTTTATGTAAAAAATTGTGTTATTACTATGGTCTGCTGTGTATATTAGGAAATTATCTGCATATATATACCAGGGTTCTTGTGCCGTTTTGTGAGATTAGAGCCAAGGAACACTTTCATTTCTTCAACAAATTGACCTCCTATTGCCTGCAAGATTAATAATAAGAAGAATGACTCAGGGAAATTTGTAAACAGACTTTCCTTTTCGTTAATATCCATTGACCATTTAAGGATATTTATAACAAATTCTCCATCTTTACCTCTTGGAAATGATGTGTTGGCATGTGCTCTTGACCTAATTCCATGCCAAGAATTAACATATGTATCCCTGTTCATTGCCTTTATTTTCATAAAATAATATCAACTTTATATTCTTCTTGGTTCATTGGTAAAGCCAAAGGCTCTTCCCTTATTCAAGTACATTATCTCCATGAACTCTACCGTGTATCTTTTATGAAAGTGTAGTTGCAAAACATAATATTGTCATAAAATATTGTCTGAAGGATATTAAGATCCTCTATTCCTTTGGATTTTATATTCTAATTCTTTTTCTTGATTCAAACAATGTAATTTCTCTCTCATATTCATAGCCTCTAAATGTCAACCAATATCAAAATTGGTCATCTGTCTTCTCATTTTACATGGACTCTGAAGGTGAACTCACCCAGTCTCATGGCATTAAATACAATTCATAATGTGACAACTCCCAGATTTCATCTCCGGCTAGTAACGCTTCCTCAAGGAGGACTCACAACTGCAACTGGTTGTTCAAGAGCTCCATTTTGACACTGAATAGGAATCTCAAATTTAACATATCTGTAACTTGAACATCTAGCTCCCCCCCAGAATTGCTCACCCAATTGCCTTCAACATCTCTGTAATAGCTTCCATTCTTCCAGGTGCTTAGGCCAAACATTTGAAGTCATATTTAATTTTCTTTCTCTCATACAGACACGAAAACCAGCATTTAATCTTTTTGGCTCTACTTTAAATACATAGAAATGTGTGCATGTCTGTATATATGCATGTACTACACACACACACACACACATTTCCCATTTCATCTGCCCCTCTATCTCTTTGACCATACTACTCTCCTCTTCCCTCCAATCACACTGGTACTCTGGATATTCTTCAGAACTCTTCCTGGAGTGGTCTTCTCCCAGAAATCTACATGGATCATTCCTTTACTTCATTTGGATCTTTAATCAAATGTCATCTTATTGTTGAGATGACATTTATATATAATGTCACCATTATATATTATATATGACATTATATATATGAAGAAGTGACTTCTTCCATCTTTGACTTTTTCATCCACAGCACTTATTGCTAACAGACAAATTATTTATCACTCATCACTGTTATCTAGAATATAGGCTTCATAAGAGCAAGGATTTTATTTCCTTCTCTGCTATTTTCCCAGTGGCTAAGACAGTAATGGACACATAGTAAGTATTCAATAAATGTCAATGAATAAATGAATCAGGCTGACGTAGGAGTTAAATCAGACAGCAGGAAACTTCATGGCAATGACGTGGGAAATATGCTATAGACAGAGTACACTGGTAAACCCATGACACACCCCTAACACATTAGGATTTCCAGAACTTCTTAGGAGTAAATGAAATCGAGTTGCCTTAGAACTGTAGAAGTTGGCCTTGCTGGATCAGTGAAATGTTGTCTATTACTTTCATTATAACCCTGTCATGACTTGATTATGGAAGCTGGAGGAAAGTGTAAGTTTCATGAAGCAGTAGAGAGTATACTCTTTGAGAGGGGCTGTAGAAGCAGTCTGCCTACTTTTGTGTCTTATCTCTGCCATTCCTAGCTGTGTGACTTTGGACAAGTGTCTTTAAGTTTCTGGTCAGTCAGTTTTTTGCCTGTCAAGTAGGAATAAAAATAGTACTAACCTCATGAGTTTGCTATGAAGATTAAATGAATTAATATTCTTAAAGGTCTTAGCATACAGTCAGTCCTCACAACAGCTTTGTTATTATTATTTATGGTATTTTCTAATAAATTTGCACTGAAATATTAAAGGGAACCACAGAAATACTAATTATGGCTATGTATCACACAGGTGACAATTTGTCTTATTATTAATTTCTATTATGCACAAAAAGAGCAAGAAAATGAAAAAAGTTAACATGAAAATGAAAAATTTAATATTTCAGGCTTCCAAAAATAGGTTCCAGCCCTTGCCTTGAGAATAATGAGTTTATGATAAAAGCAAACTTTACTTACTCAGTGGGACTCTAGCCCCATCATCACTTCTCTTGGAGATGTGGTTGAATATAACAGAACATTTAAGGAAGTCTTAGGTACTGATAGGATGGTAACTTCATTATCCAAGTTAAAGACAGCACAATTGGAAGTATAACCCAGTCTTTTTGTGTGTGTGGTTGATATCAAAGGAAAAAAAAAAGAACAGTGATGTCCCACTAAAAAATCCTTTTATGTTATTGTTAGAGCCAGAGTGAAAGGACTGAGTCACCCACTAAGCCACCTGTTAAATCACGATGTTTCAAACTGTATCTACCTTCAGAATATATTTGAGAGTGGGCTGTTTGTTAGTCATAACTGAAAACATTATATGGTACCAAAATGCAACCTAAAGACACGTAATCTCTTTTACTGGTACTTATTATTAAACTCTTACTCTAAGTTTCTAAGTCTGTTGAGAAGTATAGGCAGCCCCTTGTAAGGCACATCCTTATGAAACAAAATCAGTTGAGAAAGACACATTTGCCATTAAGGGATTTTAGCATTTTTGTCCTATACAGGAACAATATTATTTGTGAGGTTCTCTTTGAGATCAATAGAAAATATTAAGGACTTTGTATCAAACTATCAGGATGGTACACTGATATAAGCCTCAACACTTTCAAACTTGCAAAGTGATTTCTCTAATACTTATAGATTTTTGTTGAATATTAAAGATGAAAATGAGACCAATATATAGTATGTACATGTGTGACATATAATATATGCACATTATGTATGTTTTGTGTATGTGTGTGTGTGTGTGTAATTTTCATAGTCTTGGGATAAAGTCGCACCCTGTAAAACTTGATACTAAAAATAAAACACTTGAAGGGAAAACAGATTTTACTATAAAACAGCTAAACATACATGAAAAAGATAAAATACATATAAAAATTAGGAAAAATTATATGTAAGTTATTTGACTACACATATTAAATTATCTTAATATGTGAATAGATCTTAGAAATCATTGAAAAAGATAAACTTTCCAATGTTCCAAAGGCCATGAACAATTCATTCAAGAAGAAATGATAGGGACTTCCCCGGATGGCGCAGTGGTTAAGAATCCGCCTGCCAATGCAGGGGACACGAGTTCTATCCCTGGTCCGGGAAGATCCCACATGCCGTGGAGCAACTAAGCCCATGCACCACAACTACTGAGCCTGCGCTCTAGAGCCTGCGAGCCACAACTGCTGAATCCCGCGCACCTAGAGCCCGTGCTCCGCAACAAGAAAAGCCACCGCAGTGAGAAGCCCATGCACTGCAACAAAGAGTAGCCCCCGCTCACCGCAACTAGAGAAAGCCCGCGCAGCAACGAAGACCCAACACAGCCAAAAAAAAAAGATGTGATATATTATCCCCTACTGAACTGAATCGGCAAGTATTGATAATTTCCATATTGCCAAGACTATGGAGAAATAGTCACTTATACACAATGTTGATGTAAGTAGAAACTGGTAAAACATTTTTGTAGAAAAGTATGATTATATGAGTCAAAATTTAAAATTTGTATATTTTTATTTACTTAGTTTAACTTAGAATTTATCTGGAGGAAATAATCAGGCAAGTGTTCAAATATGTACCTACAAGGACGTAAGTCAAAATATTGTTTATAATATGCACAAATGGTAGGAACCTAAGTATCCAACAATAGAGGATTTGATAACAAAGTCTAGTGTATTGAAATGGTGGAATGCCCTGTAATCATTAAAACATATGTTACAGAGATATGCTTATGGACTTTGAAAGCTCTCAATAGATTTTTTTTTTAAATTATTTATTTTTGGCTGTGTTGGGTCTTCGTTGCTGCACGCGGGCTTTCTCTAGTTGCAGCGAGGGGGGCTACTCTTTGCTGCAGTTCATGGGCTTCTCACCGCGGTGGCTTCTCTTGTTGCGGAGCATGGGCTCTAGGCGCGCGGGCTTCAGCAGTTGTGGCTCACAGGTTCTAGAGCGCAGGCTCAGCAGTTGTGGTGCACGGGCTTAGCTGCTCCGCGGGATGTGGGATCTTCCCGGACCAGGGCTCGAATCTGTGTCCCCTGCATTGGCAGGCGGATTCTTAACCACTGCGCCACCAGGGAAGCCCTCTCAATAAATTTTTAATGAAAAAAAAAACTACCAAATATCAGGAGCAATATGACAATAAATATATATTTATAAATATATGTGTGTGTGTGTGTGTGTGTGTGTGTGTGTGCGTGTGGCATGTGTGTGTGTGTATACCATTACTTTATTAATTAGTTTGTTAGCGGAGGTGGACAAGCCAAACAATGTTTCTGCTTCCATGGAGTGTATGTTCTCCAGAGGAAAGTCTAACAACAGCTATGCACACAAATTAACAAGATAAATTCAAATTTGATGATTTTTCTGAGGAAAAGAAAGGAATAACTCTTGCATTAGGCGAAAATGATGAGCACTTAAAAAGGGAACTCTGGAAAGAGGACTTTGAAGTAGTCATGTTTGAACCGAGATTTACATGAAAAGAAGGAGCTAGTTATGAGAAAACTGAGGAACACTGCCTTTCTGGAAGAGGGAACAGCAAGGACAAGGATTCTCAGGCCAGAATAGGCTTGCAGGGCTGGAGCAGGAAGAAGGTCTCTTGCACAAAGAGAAGTGTGTGAGAGAAAGTCTGAGATGCTGGTAGTACAATGGCCCTGGTGGGTTGTGAGTATTTAAAAGAAAAAGTGTACTTTAATCTTAGTGCAATGTATGAATTTTTTATAGTTACAAAAAATAATGAAACAATTTTATTTTTAAAATTATCTTGCCTTATAAAGTAAAAATTCACATAGAATCTTTAGCATTGCCTTCCTAAGACAACACTGTTTTGCCTTCCTTAACAGTTTAACAGGGAATCAGGTTCATTGAATCACAGCTAATTGTAAAGCTTTCAAAATTAGCAGAAATCTTCCATTAAGGGCCCAGTGATTATGTTTACTAGTATTTCTGGCCTGATTTGTTATTAGGTAAAAGATGCTGTTACAGTGTAATCTCATGCATTTTAACAGCTGTGTTATTCCCAATCATTCCAAGTAGCCTATAAACTGAGTCTCTTTATATTAGCAGAAATTCCCTAAACACAGTAGATAGTAACAATCCATTTTAAGGCACTTCGCAGAAATTAGTGGCTCTATGTAATTAGTTTAATGTTATTGAATGTCACTATTGCTTCATGTTAACTCAGCTAAATAAATATTAGTTGTAATTTTTGTACAAGTAATAATTTTACCAAAATAACCTCAGAAAACTTTTTATTTGAGGTTTATTGACTTGCAAATAATTTCTAAATGCATTTCCTTAATTTCATAGTAATTGGTAGATGGGTCCCAAAATCTCTAGCTTTAACCAATAAATATTGATCATTTTAAGCCATTTTCAATTTGATTCTAAATTATGTTGTCATCTTCTTTACTTTTATATTTCTCAAAATTAAAAAAACTAATCACAATAAAAATAATTGCTATACATTTCTACCTGATTTCATTTTAATTTTATCTTTAGCTTTAATACATACAAAGTGCTATTAAAAATGAACAGAGTCAAAGGAAGGGTATCACATGTGGATCAGAAAAGTATTTTTGTATGTTAATTTTCTAAGATTGTGGAAATAACAAAAGTAACACAACAAATAGCCTCATTTAAAAAATAAAGGTGGTCATGAAATTCTCCACTAAGGCAACACAATACTGTAGAAGCTTTCCAGGTTTAATTAAAATTATAAAATACAGCTTCTCTAGGTGAAACCACATTTTTAAAAAATGCTCAATGCTTTCCCACATGTATAAGAGAATACTTATGCGTCATACAATGCTAAACTTTTATGGTTTTCATTTTAATCACATAAATTTTAGAGAGGATTTTATGGGCTCAGTGTTGAATAATTCCTAATCTTCTAAATTGGTGTTGTCCATTCCTAGAGAATAGTATTAATTTGTTTTATAAACCTTTTAGAACAGTACTCTTTAATAGAAATAGCTGCACATGTAGTTTAAAATTTTCTAGAAGTCATTTAAAAACAGGAAAAATAAATACAGGCATACCTCATTTTATTGCACTTTGTTTTTTGTGCTTTGCAGATATTGTGTTTTTTTACAAATTTAAGGTTTGTGGCAACCCTACCTCAAGCAAGCCTATCGGTGCCATTTCCAACAGCATTTGCTCACTTTGTGACTCTGTGTCACATTTTGGTAATTCTCACAAAATTTCTAACTTTTTCATCATTATTATATTTGTTGTGGTGATTCGTGATCAGTGATCTTTGATATTACTATAGCAAAAAGACTAAGACTCCCTGCAGGCTCAGATGATGGTTAGCATTTTTTAGCAACACAGTATTTTTAAATTAAGGTATGTACATTGTTTTTTAGACATAATGCTATTGAACACTTAATAGACTACAGTTCAGTGTAAACTTAACTTTTACATGTACTGGGAAACCAAAATATCTGTATGACTCGCTTTATTGTGATATTTGCTTTATTGCAGTGGTCTGGAACCAAACCAGAAATATCTCCGAGGTATGCCTGTAGGTGAAATAATATTAATAATGTGTTTTATTTAAACCAGTGTATCCAAAATATTATCATTTCAACATGTGGTACCAGCCACGTTTCCAGTGCTCTGTGGCCACCTGTGGCTTGCAGCTCCAAATTGGGCAGTAAAGCTTTAGACCATGCATTGATCTGTGATTTAAGAGTCCCTAAAGTTTCTCCAAAAGATAAACTATTTTTTGTTTAACAAAGATGGTTAACACAGCAGAAAGAAGTTAAAGGACTGATTAGGCAGTTTTGCATCATGACAAAATAACCAGCCGTATCACCATAATAGGCTTGCGTTTTTGCATTTTTCCTTTAAGTAGAATGTTTTGGCCTGGGTAGAAAAAGTCTTGTATGCTCCAAGAACCTATTGTATTAATTCACTGAGACTGCTTTGCATTCTATATTCCACAGACACCTCGTTTCCTCTCAGGCCTATGACTTTGAACAAGTCATTCCTTCTATCTGGAATAAGCTTCTCACATTTCATGAGCAGTCAAAACTCTACTTATATTCAAGGTTTGGCTCAAATGACACACCCTGTGTAAATCCACCTTCGACTCCCACAAGCAAATTAGTTGACTCCTCAATCATGGGGCTTCCATAGCATCTTTGTGTGTATGTATTTTCTATACCACCTGTTGAACTGTAAATTGATTTGGCTTTTATATGATTATTTTACTTCCCTCTCCCTCCAACCGTACTATGGACACACTGTGAGTAGGTACTATACATTATTCATTTTTGCCAGTCTGACACCAGTCAGAGGATAAACACAAGGTAGGTCATTATTGTTTATATACTAAATTTTGCTACCCCAAAGTATTATGTACTTTGACTTTTTTCAGATAAACTACAATTCTGAATTCTTCTTATAAATTATCTGCAGGTATTAAAAATTCCCAAGGCACATGAACTTTGCATGTACACACATATATGTAATATGATTCTGCAACTTTAGTGGGACCTGCTATTGTTATTTATTTTATCTCATCTCATAGGTGCTCACTTTTTGGAGGGCCATGACTCTTCATCAGAGAGATCCTCATTATCATTAAGTTTCATTAAATGTTTTACAGCTATTTTTCACATCATGAAATCATTTTATACATCCTTTCCATGTTTTTTGCGTATTTAAACATTAGCTCCTCTAGATTGTAACCTTTTTTTTTTTTTTTTTTTTTTTAAAGATTTATTTTTTTATTGATTAATTGATTGATTGATTGATTGCTATGTTGGGTCTTCGTTTCTGTGCTAGGGCCTTCTCTAGTTGTGGCAAGCGGGGGCCACTCCTCATCACGGTGCGCGGGCCTCTCACCATCGCGGCCCCTCCTGTTGCGGAGCACAGCTCCAGACGCGCAGGCTCAGTAATTGTGGCTCACGGGCCCAGCCGCTCTGCGGCATGTGGGATCTTCCCAGACCAGGGCTCGAACCCGCGTCCCCTGCATTAGCAGGCAGACTCCCAACCACTGCGCCACCAGGGAAGCCCGTAACCTTTTTTTAAGAGTAATGATTATCTTTATTTTTAATCAACTCTCCCCATAATACCACACAGTATTCTGGGCATAAAGTAGGTACTGGGTTCAATAAAAACTTGTTGGTGAACTCAAAATATTTCTGCATAACAATTATGTGTAATATTTAAGTGTTACTAAATAGTAATATAGTTAAACATATTTATATGGTGTAATTTATAATAAACTCTAATTATTTAAGTGCATGTTGAATGGCTATTTCATACTTGAGTTCATTCATTCAGCATATTGAGTGCTACGAATCCAGCAAATGTGCTGGATACTGAGCATGCATTAATGAATACAAGGAACAAGATCCTGACCTTTTGTATTTTACAGTGTAATGAGAAATAAAGATAGAAAATATATAAGCAACAATACATATAAAATACTCAATTCAACGAGGAACAAATGGTTGAGAAAGAATAACAAAGGGAATCCGCATAGATGAAGTGGGTAGGGCCTCCATGAGCAGGGGACATTTAAACTGGGATTTGAAGGATTAATAAAGAATCGCTATATGAAGATCAGCAGAAACAGCATTCACAGGAGAGGGAACAGCATGAGTAAGACAGAGCATGGTCCCTGCTGGGATTTAAGAGATGGCCACTGCACCTAGGACCCAGTGGCATGAAATGAAGGTGGATGGGTAGGCAAGACACAGGATTAAGCTGAGATCTGTAGGCAACAGCAGAATTGGGTTTTACTTAAAAGATTTTGAGTAATGAGGGCATCATTCATATTTTAACAGATGAATCTGCAGAAGCAAGTGGAGGAGGGCAAGAGGGCAAATAGAATAAGAATAAGAGGCACATTGTAGGAGTTCCTAGGATAGAAGATGGTGACTTGGGCCAGAGTCGTAACAGTGGTGAGGAAAAGAAAAGATGACATATTTTGGATTGATTTGGAGAAGACTTAAGGGATAGTATGGGAGGATTAAGGAAGGGTGAAGAATCAAGAATGACTACCAGTGCTTCTGCTTTGCAACTTGTGGGTGTTAAAACTTCTTTTTTAAAAAAAGATGGGCAGACTATGGAGAAGAGCATGGAGGTTCCTCAAAAAACTAAAAATAGAACTACCGTACGACCCAGCAATCCCACTACTGGGCCTATACCCTGAGAAAACCATAATTCAAAAAGAGTCATGTACCACAGTGTTCACTGCAGCTCTATTTACAATAGCCAGGACATGAAAGCAACCTAAGTGTCCATCTACAGATGAATGGATAAAGAAGATGTGGCACATATATACAATGGAATATTACTCAGCCATAAAAAGAAACAAAATTGAGTTATTTGTAGTGAGGTGGATGGACCTAGAGACTGTCATACAGAGTGAAGTCAGTCAGAAAGAGAAAAACAAATACCGTATGCTAACACGTATATATGGAATCTAAAAAAAAAAAAAAAAGGTTCTGAAGAACCTAGGGGCAGGACAGGAATAAAGACACAGACTTAGAGAATGGACTTGAGGACACGGGGAGGGGCAAGGGGAAGCTGGGACGAAGTGAGAGAGTGGCATGGACATATATACACTACCAAATGTAAAATAGATAGCTAGTGGGAAGCAGCTGCATGGCACAGGGAGATCAGCTTGGTGCTTTGTGTCCACCTAGAGGGGTGGGATAGGGAGGGTGGGAGGGAGACACAAGAGGGAGGGGATATGGGGATATATGTATATGTATGGCTGATTCACTTTGTTAGAAAGCAGAAACTAACACACCATTGTAAAGCAATTATACTCCAATAAAGATGTTAAAAAAATAAATAAATAGAAATAAAAAAGATGGGCAGGACTAAGAAAAACGCAATTAGGAGGCTATAAAAAACAATTTTTAAACTTAAGTTTGAGGTATCTGTGAGATGCCCAATAAAATGTAGGATAAGCATATTGTTATAAAAATCTGGAGCTCAAAGGAAATTTGGGGAGCCAAAAGTTGGAATTCACTGACACATTTAGATAGTCTTGAAAACTTATGGAACTGGATGAAAACCCCTGGAGAAAAAGTGTAGAGAAAGAAGGAGGAGGTCTCCAAACTGAACCCTGGGGAACACCTGTGTATGAGTTCAGGCTGCCATAATACATACTATAGACTGGGTGACTTAAACAACAGCATTTATTTCTTACAGTTCTGGAGGCTGGGAAGTCCAAGATCACTGTGCCCCAGATTTGGTTCTTGGTGAGCGCCCTCTCTCTGACTTGCAGACCTCTGCTTTTTCTCTCTGTCCTCAAATGGAGGAGAGAGTGAGAACTTTGGTGTCCTCCTGTGTTTATAAGGGCACTAATCCCAGCCTGAGAGCTTCACCCTCCTGACCTAAAGCTAAGCACCCTCCTAAAGCTAAGCACCCTCCTAAAGCTAAGCACTTCCCAAAAGCTCTACCTCCTGATACCATCGTTATGGGGATTAGGCTTCAACATGTAAATTTGAAGGAGATGCAAACATGCAGTGGATAACAACTGGCATTTAGAGTTTTGTTTGAGGAGGATACACTAGAGAAGTAGGTGCAAAACCCAGAGAGTGTAGTGTCACTGGAGGCTTCCCTCCCAAAAATTCTTTTTGTGGTTTTCTAGTGTACTTTGGATAAAACCTCAAAATCCTTATTGTGATCTATAAATCCCAGTGTTTTGAAAAAGGATACGAACAACTCCAGGAAATGCTACTGACACATAGTAAAATGGACTTAAATAATTTGGTGATGTCAACAAGACTGGCTTCCCTGGAATGGTGTATTTGAAGCCAGACTGGAGTGAAATAGGCAATTCTTAGAGTGGAAGGAACTAGTGGAGACAACAGTTATAATTGTGGCTGTCAATGGCAAGAGAGAAACATAATAATGGGGAAAGAAAATGGCCAGAGAAAAGATACATTTAGACAGGGACATGCTACAGCAC
Source organism: Balaenoptera acutorostrata (assembly GCF_949987535.1). Lineage (NCBI taxonomy): Eukaryota > Metazoa > Chordata > Mammalia > Artiodactyla > Balaenopteridae > Balaenoptera > Balaenoptera acutorostrata. The sequence goes on from NC_080074.1 coordinate 38,253,660, forward strand.
CTTTCTATATTGAAGGGGTGTGTGTGCAGAGCTGCATCAGCTTGCAAAATCTGGGCTAGAGAGTGGCTCTAGACAGGTCGTCACAGTGCCATTGGTGGTGGGGGAGGGTCTCAGAAAGAGAAGCTAGAGCTGGGTGTTTGCCAGCTGCCCTACTTTTCTTATTCCTATCCAACAACCAGCTGCTAGGAGCGAGTGACAGGAAATTCCTGCTTACATCCCATGTTTTCTCTCACTTTCTCTAGTTACCAGTCTGCTGTTCTTTCTCTTTATCTCTCTCTTTCCTTACTCAACTCTTGTAAATCTAAGCTTTCAGCCACTTTCTTTTTTACTCTTTTTACCTTCCCAGAATATATATAGCTTACTCTTCTGAGGTTAATTTAAATCAGAAAAAGAGTTCAGTTCAGGGTTTATCAGAAGAACAGTTATGTGGTGAACTGAAGCATAAGTAATAAGCCTCTATTTAGATAGTCTTAGTGGATAACCTCATTACTATTTTTACAACACACTGAAGGAGAAAATGGTAGATTAGGCAGTGATTGATATTTATTTATTGAGCACTATGTTTCATATGCTGTTTTAAGTGCTTTATGTGAAACATGTTATTTAAATTTCACAATAACCCATTTAGTCAACTATTATTTTCATCCTCATTGTATAGATAAATAAAGAGTTTAAGTGACTTAATTAAGATCATGCATTTCCGAAGTCTTGGAGCCAGGAGTTCACTCAAGTAGTCTGACACAAAGTCTGCGCTTAAATTCTACTGCCTGAGGCACCAGAAATGGATGGATGTCCGAGCAGAGTTCCAGAATCATGGGGTTCCTCAGAGACGGTGCCCTCTAAACGAATGGATCAGTTTGACCCAAGCCCCAAAAGGACGGAACCATGTCTCTGTCTAACACTTATAAGCAGCAGCTACAACACCCACGCTTCATAAGAGCTGACCTTTGCTGAATGGTGCCTAAGTGCCAGGCGCTGTCCCAACCACTTTACTTGTGACATTTTCATTTAATCTTCCCGATAATGTTGTTCGGGGGCCCTTGATGATCTTTATCTCACAGATGAGGGAAATGAGATTCACAGTGGCTGAGTCATTTGCAACCTAACCACTAAGTGCTGGAGGAGGCAACATGACTCCACAAAGTCTAAGTTGTCAATCTCAAAATCTTGGATACTTTTACTTGTTCAGAATTCTTACTGAGTTTAGCCATTTCTCCATAGTCCATCTCTATTTTCTAAACCTTTTTATCTCAATTTGGGAGTCACTTGTAGGTGACATTTTGTTGATTTTTGAAGTATATAAAATATAGAAGTCCGTACTTTGAGCATTCTCAGTGAAGTTTATTTCCATTCAAAATGTTTCTTTTTACTCAATTTTTATAATCAACTAACCTATTTAGATTTCATGTTTGTTTGTTTTCTTCTTTGTTCCTTTTACTGGTAATTGTCCTCTGAAATATTTCTGTGGTAATTTTTAGCCATCACTTTACTTTTTATATTTCTCAACACTGTATGCATTTGAAATGTAAATTCAAATATAATACACAATGTCAGAAGTGGCACTAGTAATCTTTTATATAATGATATAAAACTATTTTGCAATACATGTTCTGATACCATATGCTTTGGAATGTGAAAAAAACCCAAAAAACCCAAAACTTTGGACGGAGCAAATTTTCAGGTTCCATGTTGTATTCCTATAAAGAATAAGAATCTTTATTCCTTATAAGAATAAGCTCATCATTATTTTTTTTCACACGCTATGACAAATTTTACATTTGGCAGAAGAAAACATCTTTAAAAAGCCTAAGAACAGGAATTATAACTTATTTTTTAAATTTGAAAGTGATAGACATACAGTTAGTACAACTTTGCCTTTGATGAACAACTGTAATGTTTCAAAACATTTTCATTTACATATCCACTGTGATCTTTGTAATTACTTTTACAGTTACATAGGTTTATCTTTGCTTTCCAAATGAGGCAATGGTGGGCCTCAGAGGCTAGCCTCAGAGAGCCAAATAATTTTAAATGCAGGCAAGTCCAGAATTAGCTAGATGGCAAAGATGGAACATCCCCTCTTACCTTTTTTTTTTTTTTGTCATTTCGGCCCCTACTCAGGGACTTCACTGGCAGTACTGAACAACCCCATGGACGCAAGAGGTGCCCCTAAAGAGAGTCAAAAGATACTACCCTCCCAAGACCCAGCGCCACTCCTAAAGACAACCAAAAGAAAAAAACTCAGACAATTCCCCCTGAGAGCTGCAACAGTCAGTAGGAACCCAGCCGCAAACAGAGTGCAACCCACATTTCTGTCCAGCCATATTTGGGGGACTCCCCCCCCCACCTGACTGTTGCCAAGCCAACGAGACAATCAAGAAGGCAGCAGCTTTCCCTGGGAAAGAATCAACAACCAATGGGTATCCAAAAGCAAATTCCCAAGTCAGGTCAAAGATCTAATTCTTACAAGTGCTTTTTGCCTGCCAGTCTGTATTTGGGAAGGAAGGGACAACCTGAAATTTTACTTTCCTCTCTCAACCAGGCACCACAGAGAGAAATCTGGGAGCGCTGACTTTGATAAGAATTCTTACCCTTTGCTTTCTTCTGCCAGTTTTCCCCAGGATTCTGCAGGCTCTGGAGCGAGTGGGATGTCCCAGCGGGTCTCATCCTGTCCACCAGAAGCTCAGGAGGAGGCGGAAAAATAGTTTTCCCTCTACTCTTTTTTAGTGAGTGCTTGGCCGAGAACCCCCTTGTTTCTAGGGCACCTCGTAAGTGGAAAAGCTTATCCAGGTTAAAAGTTCTTGCTGTGGCCGCTGTAATTCACGGTTATCTTGGGTAAAGTTAACCCGCTTGTTCGGCCTTAAAACAGAATTTATTCCCCTGACGCCTCACGCTGGGCCCAATCCAACTTCAGTCCGGCCCAGTCTGACCCGGAACCAGTCCCTTTTCTAACTTGTCCGCGGTCCGACCCCAAACCCGGTCCCGTTTCTAAGTCGGACCCACATCTGACCCGCACCTCGGTCCGCTTCTTAAGTTGGACGCAGTCCGAGGTTTCCGCAGCGAGCCTGGAAAAAGATAAGTTCAAACACAGTCTGAAAGCTCCTCAGGCAAAAGCCGCGGAGGCTCCTCGAGCGACCGACCCAGCACCTCCTGAGGCGGCGAGAAGGACTCGGGCCCAGGGCTCAGCAGGTACTACTACGTCGGGGTGCTCGTCGCTCCTGCGGCCGTCGGGGGTCTCCTAGCGGTTCCCTCTTCTCGCACTAAGAGCTCTAAAAAAATAAACTGAGGCATTTAAAAAAGTTTAGGAGTTATATATGAGCAAAAGCCGATTCAGTCGGGAAGCATCCATTCTAGCAAATGGAAAGGAGCTCCCAGGAGCTGTTCAAAATGAAAGACTTTTTTAGGCAGAAGGGAGCGGGAACGAGGAAAATAAACTAGGCAAAAAAGCACGTTGGTTACAACAAAGTTACTTTCCTTTAAGGGATGGCAGGCGTCTATCAGGCAGATTCCTTAACTAAGGCTGAGATTCCTGACTGGTTTAAGATGCCATTTCTGGGAGAGCCAACACTGTAAATTGTCTCAGTTTGGTGAGGGGCTTAGCGGAAGCAACTCCATTTTGGGCTTCTTGGGTTTTTTTTGTTTTTTTATTTATGAAGCAGCTTTTTTTTTTTTTTTTCTTGGGTTTATTTATTTTATTTTTAATGGCTGTGTTGGGTCTTCGTTTCTGTGCGAGGGCTTTCTCTAGTTGCGGCAAGTGGGGGCCACTCTTCATCGCGGTGCGCGGGCCTCTCACTATCGCGGCCTCTCTTGTTGCGGAGCACAGGCTCCAGACGCGCAGGCTCAGTAGTTGTGGCTCACGGGCCCAGTTGCTCCCCGGCATGTGGGATCTTCCCAGACCAGGGCTCGAACCCGTGTCCGCTGCATTGGTAGGCAGATTCTCAACCACTGCGCCACCAGGGAAGCCCCTGGGCTTCTTGTTTTAAACAAAGAATATAATCTTTTCTAATGCAGTATAAAATAGAACAGTAAGACTTGAAAAAGAAGCAGAAAAAAACATCTTACTGACTTACACAGCTAAGAAAAGACAAGGTCGGGTAAAAATAATAGGATCTTTACCTTTATACATCGCCCACCCCTCCACTACTTTCAACGTACTGTGCATTACCAAACGTTAGAGGACTGATTTCACAACAAAGGGGGTGCCTACATGCCTAACAATATTATTAGTTCCCTCTTTTCTTCTTTGGTGATTCCTTATCCACAGCCAGTATGCAGCCTGTAAACATGTTCAGATCTTGCCATCCTAAAAAAAACAAACTTCCTATACTAGAAATGCAGATTTTCATTCCCAGATCCTCTGAATCAGAAACTTTTGGATGAGGTGTAGGATATGCCTTTTTATCAGCTTTCAAGTTTACTCTATGTACAAAGAAATTTGAGACTGGCTTACAAGGTAAAAGTAGCAGGACTGAGTGATCAATTAAATGTGACAGAGAAGGGAATCATTACAGGGGTTTCTCAAAGTTTGATCTAGGTGATGAACGTTGGTATTATTAATTGAGGTATGAGGGACAGTTGAAAAGATAAAGACTTCAGTTTGGATATACTATATTTGAGATTTCTTGGTGACATTAGGCACCAGGACAGGTAATGATTTAGGAATCATCAGTATATATTATTGCTGGTGGTTATGACTCTATGAATGAATGAGATCATCTGAGGGAATCACAGAGCAAGAAGACAGATGGGTCAAGGATAGAATTCTGTGGAATACCAGTTTCAGGGGAGCTGAGGTGAAGAAGCATCCATGAGGAATCTGAGAAGGAGTGATCATGGGGTTAAGAGTGGAACTAAAAGAAAATCCAGTATTTTTAAGGAAGACAAGTTTCATGGATTAAGATTTTAAGGAGCAAAGATTTACCCATGCTATAGTAGTACTGACATCTAATAAGAATTTTATTTAGCAACATATTGAGATCATTGTGCCCTTGACAAGGTAAGATTCAGTACAAATGTGGAAACGGAGACAAGTTTGGAATTGAATGATTAGTAAGGATATGGAGAGAGAAAAATGTATACTACACCTAAAAGATGAACTAAAAAGAGAAGGAGAGATAGAGAGATACCTGGGGGATGATTTAGGGCTAAGAAATGTATATTCAGAGACAATAATTAATATTACTTAATATTATAAGATGGAGAATCAGCATGGTGATAAAATCCACTAAAAGCAAACTTTCGTGTTTATAGAACCATCTTAGAATCCAATAATTTGTTTTTCGTTTCATTGTGATTACACTTAACTAACCTATACCTAACTCTAATAATCAAGGTAGAAGCTCACTTTTGTTTTAGGGTATATTTCATAATTTTTAATTTACATATTCTTGACAAAAGCTTATATTACTAATATGAATAAAGTAATTTGACCACTACACAATTTTTGTTACATCAAATATTCATGATAAATACTGAAAAAAAAACTTTAAATCAAGAAGAAAATATGTCTGCAAAAAGTCATTTACACAATTATAAAATCATAAAAATTTGAAATAATTTTATGTATTGTATTTATTTTTTTAAAAAAGAATATATAACAGAGTAAGTCTGCTTAACACTATCACATTTTTAAACTGCTATTGAAACAAATCAGATTCAAAAGTCAGTAGTCAATTGGTCCAGTTTTATCTTTGAGGATAAATTTGCCCATTCATAAAGGTTTATATACTATATACCACCTTTAGTAACTTCTTATAATTTCTTGAATCCTACAATGTTTTATTTCTGTGGTTTTGATTTTGAGTATGCTTTGATAGTAGAATATCAGATCTGAAGGCTTTTCTGAGTTAGAAGAAATAACTGCTTTTCAAAGTTACTCAAAGATAGCAAATATCTTAGCTTTAACAATATTTGCAATACAGTCTCCTGTGCTCAAATATATCTTATTACAGTACATGGTAATTGTCATGGAACATGCAATAGATAACTTGCATCCAGTCTACTCAAAGTCACTACTTTAAAGAAGAGAAGGAATGAATCTCTTTCCATAACAGTGTTTGCGTGTGTGTGTGTGTGTGTGTGTGTGTGTATAAGTGTGTGCATATATATGAAAAGGATTAGGTAGGTTAAATTAATAACACCTCTAAACCACACGTTCCACACACCACCCCTCCACAGGCACAGGAAATGGCCAAAAGTTATGCAAATTAATTTGCCGCAAAGGATTTGCCTCAAATTATTAAAAAAAAAAATCTGTTTTTTCCTCAGGGTCCTGTATCTTCATTTTCCTTCTTCTGACTCTTTATCCACAACAATCCTACATAAACAAATCTAATTTCTTAGAAACAAATATTTTCAACTCTTGGTCTACTAAATCAGAAACTCTCAGAGTAAGATATGGGGCTCTGTATTTTTGTCATCTTCATGTTTCTCTCCTGGAATAATGATACCCATGGTGACATTCATGTAAATATATGCTATGTGGCTTATTTTAAAATGTCCCTCAACAAATTTATCTGAATAGGATTATTCTTATCACATTGGTTATGGTATTCTATATTGCAGATTCCATACCCCGTATATATATTTGTTTAAAAAAATTAATGTCAATACTTCCTTATTGATCATTCTACCCTGATTTGAATGGAAATAGTATATTCATCCAGTCACTCAATCATATTTATTGAGTGCCTATCATATGTAAGCATTGATCCAGGTGCTGGGAATTGAGCGGTGAACAAAACAAAGTGTTGGCCTTAAGGAAACATGCTGAATAGTGAAGGGGAGAGAACTTGAGAGCATTTGTAACATTTTAGAAGTTTTTATTGATTGATTTTCATTTTACTAAAGAGAACCCATGTTCTCTTGCAGTTTCTAGGTTAATGTTATTACTAAAAAGTATAAATTGCCCTCTTCTGAATAATGTAAATCTAAATCCAATAGTATGATATAGTTATGTACAGATTTTTCAGCTCAAGTGTCCTATAAAACTCTTCATAGTTATAAATGTGACTTATTTAATTTATCTGTTTTTCTTTTCCCTTCCTTCCCCAAACTAATTGAATGTATCTCCCTAAGTCTGAGCTGAGAGTTGTCGTAAGGGAAGAGAATTGTAACTAAAATAAATAACTATATTTTGTAAATCAGTTTTAAATAATTTATCATATAGCATAACATTTAGTGAATCAGAATAGCCTTAAGGTCTTAAACATTACTGAGAAATTATCTCATTTGGAGTGTATACTTTCCAGTAAGACCTCCCAGTTGAGAGGGAGGGGGAAGATATCTTCCTTTTTATGTTTAATTCATTACACAATTAAACATGTTCATTACATAAAATTTAGAAATTCAGAGGAAAATCTACATTTTCTATGTAAGCCTTCCACTTCTCTCATTAAGTAATGTCAGTCTGTGATTTATTTCAACAACAAAAAATGATTCTAGATTCATAATAAACCCAGATTTAAGATTAAAATTATTTTCTTTCACATGCAAAAAAAATCTTGTTCCTTAAGAGAAAAAAAAGCAAGGTCAAAAGGTAGAACTCTATATCCTTTTAAGTGTATGAGGTTTAAGGATGAAAGAGTATCTTTTCATCTAGTGGAGAAAAACATAGCAGGAGATCAAATAGGTCAGGACTAATTGGATCCCATTTTAGTAGGTTAGTTTTTTTTTTGCCTATATTCAAAAATACTGTCAAAAAAATCTTTAATTCCTTTCCTGAGAGAAGAATTCATGATATGGCTTGAGAAATTCCTTGATCAATAATGAATTCTGAAGAAATGAAAATATAGTAATATGTATTGTAGACAAAAAGTTTTGCTGAAGCCATTGTATACAAGAAGAGTTCAAGAGACCATACTTAATTATAGGTCCCAATTAAACCTGCAAAAATACTTAGATCTGTTCACCTTGGTTTATGTCTCTGCTTCATAAGATAAGCCTGGTTACTTCATGGTTTTGTAAGTCAAATATGCAAGGTTTACATGTGCAAATATGCATTTTTTAAGTCTTTTTCCCTAAACTTTTTATTCAGTCACAATGTCTCCTGATGAAATTATGGTGCCACATTCTTTATTATTGGATTATGAGAGTGGAGAGCCTGCAGGCCACATACCTGGTAGAAGAATTGAAAAGCCAGCTTTTTTTCCGTCCCTACCTGTATGTGATTCAACATAAAACAAAACACATCAAAACAATATTGCAATGACTACTGTTGTTGCTACTATTGCTACTTATGCTACTACCAGCTAAACCTTATTTGCATTTGCCATGTGCAATCAATTTACTCCCCCAACAATCATGTGAGACAGGTGCTATTAATATATGTTTCATATATGAGACAGTAAAACACAGAAATGTTAAGTAAGTAGCCCAAGGTTACATATCTAATCAGTGTCAAAGTCAAGATTTGAACCTTGGTATCCTGGCTCTAAAGCTCATACTTCTAAGCAAGCTATACAACCCCATGTATTAACACGAACACGAAACTGCAAGACAAAACCACAATATGTTGAAATTAAATTAGCTTATATGTTGATTTTATGATTGCATAATTCTGGATAAATTCTTTTGTCGTTTTGGGGGGGCCTACTTGTTCAGACAATTACGTAACACTGGAAATTAGGACTGAGGTTAGGGAGCTGCCTAAGGAAATTAGGGTTGAGGAATATAAAATGCAAAACCATTTAGAAGAAACAGAAGTCAATTGATGTGTAGTGGTGATCAGTTGAGCAGAAAGATATGTTTTCTAAGGAAAACATATTTTTATTTTTTTGACTAGTGTGTGTGTGTGCGCAGAGTGAGGCTAGATCATCTGTAAATGCTCCTATGGGGGGAATTCTTTACATGGAGTTTTAAGAATGTCATATACTTTCTAGTGCCTCCTTGAAAGGATGCTTTTAAATTGCCTTATTTATTACTAAAGCACTAGGTAGAAATAAATTGGATGCATATGTTCAATTTTTACTATGTGGTCAGATATTGAATGAGGAGTATTTTAATCTATGTTGTAAAATATCTCAGGCTAAAAATAAAGCGTGAGTCATCTGCCATGATGGTATATTCAGCAGCTAAAAATCACAGTGCTTTTTTTTTTTTTTTTTTTTTTTTAATGAGGATCTTGAATCAGATGCGTATGTTTGATTGATTGATTGATTGATTGATTTTGGCTGTGTTGGGTCTTCGTTTCTGTGCGAGGGCTTTCTCCAGTTGTGGCAAGCGGGGGCCACTCTTCATTGCGATGCGCGGGCCTCTCTCGTTGCGGAGCACAGGCTCCAGACGCGCAGGCTCAGCAGTTGTGGCTCACGGGCCCAGCCGCTCTGCGGCATGTGGGATCTTCCCAGGCCAGGGCTCGAACCCGTGTCCCCTGCATTAGCAGGCAGATTCTCAACCACTGCGCCACCAGGGAAGCCCAATCACAGTGCTTTTTAAACATTCTTTTGTGTCAATTTGACTGAGTCATTTGTACACAATTGAAAAGAAATTGCTTTTTCTTTATAGGATTCCATATCATACCTGATAGTTACATGTGGCTTTAAGGTATCAAAATTCAGTCTAGTAGTAGTCACCATTAAAAAAATATTTTTCTTAGAAATTTAAGAATTCTTAAATATTCAGAAATGGCCAAGACAACAGAAATGTATATGGAAGAAGATACATTGTGAGTTTTGCATACTTTTTATAATTCATACTGAGAATTGTTAATAACAATGCAGTCAATCGGTTGATCACTTAGTGTTTTTTCCCCCAACATTCCTTTACTTTTAGAAATATAATTAGGGTTGTACAAATGCATAAAAACCAGAACAAGAAAAATGCTTATTTCTTTTATTGATTCATTGGTACAAAAAATTTAATTCTGTGAAATATTTGTATTTTATTCATGAGCCCTTATATGGTGAATATTATTAGAGCTGTGTGAATATTGAGTTTAGTTGCTGTATTAGTTATCTATTCCTGTTTAGTTGCTGTATTAGTTATATATCCCTGCATAAACAGTTATGCAGTTGTGCAAAACTCAAAACCAACTGACTTAAAACAACAGCATTTATTATCTTACAGTCTCTGTGGGTAGGGGTTTGGTGTGGTTTGCCTGGGTCCTCAGACTCAAAGTCTCTCATAAGCCTGCAATCAAAGTATCAGCCAGGGCTGCAGTCATCTTAATCTCAAGTAGGGGAGGAGTGGCTTCTGAGTTCACTTACATGGCTTTATTTCCTGGCTGCTTATTGGCATGAGACATTAGTTTCTTGCCACATGGACCTCCCCATAGCAATACTTTTAAAGTGGCAGCCTCTCCAGAGGGTTGAGAGAGACAGAGACTGAGAGAGACAGAGAGAGAGAGATCACAATTTTTGTAACCTAATCTCAGAAGTGATATCTCATCACTTTTACTACATTTTCACGAGTTCCAGCTCATACTCAAGGGGAGAGGATTACACAAAGACATGAAATTTAGGAAATGGGATCATTGAGATCCATTTTAGAGTCTTCTTACCACAGTTTCCAAAGATATCATAAACAATATTGCAAAATAAGTGAGATGTATCTTTTCTTCCCTTTCCCTTTTTGATAATTTTCTTCTTTATGGAATTCTCTCCCTGGGTGTTACCTCTGGTCTGAAATGATGCATCTCCTTCCCATGACTGATTAAAATTCGCTTTGAGCTATTATCCCTCAATAGGTACTTGCTGAAGTAATCTTATTTTATGTGCAAGACATTTGGCAAATGCATTGTGGACAATGAAAGAATGAGTAACTTCATGTACTTCTTCCCATTGAGTTTGCACTTGAGGTGCTTAAGATTGGATAGAATCTGTGGAAATGGTTCACTTAGTGACTAATTCTAATAATGTGTTATCTTTTAATTAAGCCTTAGGTTTCAATGACTTAGAATAGAAAAATAATGTATCATGGGAGAATATCAGGTACTGGGACCTGAAAGGAGTTACTTTTTGGCAGAGACCTTAAGAAGGCCTTGCTACCACCATATAGGCAACTGTCTACTCCAAGCCTCCTTCCATGGCTTTGGGGTTTTTTGAATGAATGTATTTTTTGAGAACCCACAGAACATAGTTAGATGAATCTCTGCTAAAGGAGTTAGAATTTATATGGAAAGATAACACATAGAATGATAATGTAAGACAATATATTGGCTTGGCCAAAAAGTTTGTTCGGGTTTTTCGTACGATCTTAGGAAAAACCCGAACAAACTTTTTGGCCAACCCAATATATATGAAAATAAATATAATGAAAATTCAGTGGATGGAATTTTTTTAAATTATATTTGACATTTTTATTTTAGGGTGCAAAAACAAAAACAAGCAAACAAACTCCTGGCTGGGCTGGTCAAGAAAGTGTTATTTGTTTTGAATCTGAAGTATCTTCATACATCCTGTGATTCAGGCCAAGCCTACTCTGGCTTGCATTTTTAATATCCCCTTGTGGTAGGTTGAATAATGGTCCCCCAAAGATGTCCACGTCTTAATTCCCAGAACTTGAAAATATGTTACCTAACACGGTAAATGGGACTTTGTAGATACGTTTAAAGGATCTTGAGATGGGGAGATTGTTCTGAGTACTTGGGTGGTCCAATGTTATCATAAGGGTCCTTCTAAGAGGGAGGCAAGAGGGTTAGAGTCAGAAAAAGAAGATGTGAAGGTAGAATCAGAAATTAAACTGGTGCTCTTTGAAGATGGAGAGTTGGGACCATGAGCCAAGGAATGTAGGTGGCCTCTAGAAGCTGGAAAAAGCAAGAAAGTGGATTCTCCACTGAAGTCTCCAGAAGGAACACAGCCCTGCCAACACCTTGATTTTCAGATTTCTAGTCTCCAAAACTGTAAGAGAATAAATTTGTATTGTTTTAAGTCACTAAATTTGTAGTAATCTGTTAAAGGGTCAATAGGAAATTAATACACTCCTTATCCCTGGGGATTCCACTCATCCACCACCAGGCTAGTTTGCTTAATCCTTCTAGGTAGTCCTTTTGGGTCAACTACATTTCAAGATGCACTCCTTCCTGTGCAGCCCACATCTAGTCCTCAGAAATGTGTGTGTTTGTGTCTGTGTGTGTGTGTGAAGGGGTGTGCTTTGGGGTTAAGGAGTGAGAAACAGGGACAGGCTTTGGTGCCCATGTCTGAAGATGCCAAACATCCTGAAAAACAAAGATACTGTACTATACACACAGAAGATAATAAATGTTGGTGAAAATGTAGAGAAATTGGAACCCTTGTACACTGTTGGTAGGAATGCAAAATGGTGCAGCCAGTGTGAAAAACAGTATAGAGACTCCTCAAAAAATTAAAAATAGAAGTACCATGTGATCCAGCAACCTCACTTCTGGGTATTTATGCACAAGAATTTAAATCACAGTCTCAAAAACATTTTTCACTGTGGCACTATTCACAGCAGCTGAGATGTGCAAAAGATGTACATGGATGAATGGATAAAGAAAATGTGATATGTGTACACACACACACACAGACATACACACATACATATATACACACAATGGAATATTATACAGCCTTTAAAAAGAAGGGAATCCTGCAAAATGCAGCAAGATGGATAAACCTTGAAGATATTATGTTAAGTAAAATAAGGCAGTCACAGAAGAACAAATTCTGCATGATTCCACTTATATGAAGTATCTAAAATAGTCAAAGTCATAGAAGCAGAGAGTAGTGGTTTCCAGGGGCTATGGAGAGTGGGAAATGAGGAGTTGATAACCAACAGGTATAAAGTGTCAGTTATGTAAAATGAGTAAGTTCTAGAGACCTGCTGTACAATATTGCGGCTACAGTTAATAGTACTGCATTGTGCACTTAAAATTTTGTTAAGAGGATAGATTCCATATTAAATGTGCTTAATGTATATAAAATGATATATATTTTTTCCTATCCAATATGTCAATAATGCCCCATTAAGAGAAGATGCTTTTCAATTCTGGCAGAATTTTTCTTTACGGTATTTTAGCAAGACCTGGTGCAACTCCTTGCTTGAGGATGTGAGGATGCTTGTCACCATAGCATTGTTCTTAGCCTTTGGGCCAAGCTAAAATTTAGAAAGATTCCAATTTTAATATTGGGTTATACATAGCTACTGCATTATGTATTCAGGATTCACAATCTAGTTTTGGGGATGCTGGAGGCAAAGGAATAAAGACTAATCTACCATCTAAAAGTAACTGCAGGCAGTTCTTACTTTGCATGCTACTGTGTTAACTGAAACCAGTGCATGTTGGAACCAGAGGAGTTGTGGCCTTGCTTTACACAGCAACTGAATTGCCACAGAGCCATGCAAAACCAGGACATAGTTCTTATATTCACCAGATTTGGTTAACACTGTATCGTGCAAAGTGAGGACTATCTGCATTTATTGCCCAGAGGGCTTCATTTAAGAGAAATAGCCAAATTTCTTTGCCACCACACTGATCTCAAGAGGCTTAGAATTCTATGCACTTTGGAATTCTTATCTGGCTGTGTGGCTCAGTTGAATGCTCTCATTTACATCTGGGAGGAATAATAAATAAAGAAAAATAAGTTTCAGAAATATTAAAGAAAGGAGAGATCCAAATATAAAATATTCCAATTTTATTTGATTTACTATATCTTATAAATCAAAGCATATTTATTATAAACTTTGATACTTGGTATTAGTTGGGTTTTTTGGGAACCTGTTCAGTTGAATAGAAGAAAACAAGACTGTCTATAGAACATATACCGACTATAGAGCATTCTGTCATTGACTAAATCTCCAGGTTGGAAGTCTCTCACACTATGATATAATCTCAATTAGTCTAATAGCATAATATCAGTACATTTTATGCTCTGATTTCAGTCAGTTTCATTTTCTTTTATTTAATAGTATTTTGAGAATGTGATATTGATATTGCAAACATTGATTCATATCAGAATCCTGGTAGCATCAATTGAAATGGAGCTGCTCAGAAGAAAAAATAGAGAAATTATAGTCCTCTTGCTATTTCTGGTTACCATTATAGTCATCATTCTTTACTTCAAAAACAGAAGAGATAGGAAATGAATTTAAAATCTATTTCTTATGATTTAGAACTTGATAAATTTTTTTCTTAAAAGAAAATAGCAATATAGAGGGAAGTTGTCTGCATAGCCCTTAGATTCAAATTAGACTTCTTTCTGAAAATTTCGCATATCTTATTTTAGATAATGCTACTTATTACTGTTTTATCTAGTTCTCATCTCTCTACCTGATTCCTACATGACTATTATTTCCAAAATTAAGGTATTATCATGAAATACTTAATATTTAGCTGAAAATCCTGTGCCAGACTTGTCTGTAAGTGTGAACTTAATGGATTGAAAATATTTCATCTGCTTTCTTGCCAATTTCTCATGTTACCTTGAAAAACTATATATGTTAATTGGTCTAATACATAAAATTTAGACAGATATAGTTAGATATTTGTTAGAAATATCTGTAATATACATATTTATTTTTAAATAAACTACTTGCCCTATTTTTGTTTTCATTTCACAATCAATTCTTCCTTGTAGTTATTTATAAATCAGAATGATACATGTCTTTAAGGTACTGCAGTCAGTGGAATTGCTGATAATAGTTGGAAGAGAGATATATTTTATTCTTTCCTCTAAAAAAATCACCTCAGCATAATATCCAGTTTTTTTTTTAACCCAGTAAAAGTTTTAGGCTATTATTTACTGAGTTAAGCATAAAACCTGATTTTTTAAAAAGGATGGGGTATTGTATTTTTTCCTAGATATCTACTTGTGTTTTGTGTCAGGGAAAGATCAAACATCATATAATTGAAGGTTTAATTGTAAATTAAGATCACAGTAATTGAGTCTGACTCTCAACCAATAAAGGCTGATAGACAAATTTCCACAAATTTTGTGTACCTAGGATCATAACATTGATATCCTCGTTTAAATGTTGGACCCTTCCTCTCAATTGCTATAGTACATTTCAAACAGGCTTAAGGCTGCCCACCATGGTATATAAATATGTGACGTCAGATAACACAACACTGAAAGAAGAGTAAATTGTGTATACATTCATGAATTTTATACAAAAAATAATTCTTACTCTACAGCAAAAAGATTCCTCAAACTTTAGTAGGGAGAATAAAAATTACATATTTAAAAAATACTATTGGTGAAAAATTTATAAGAACCAAAGCCATAGAAATGCATGAAAATTATAGGGATAATTGAGGAGGTAAAATATGAAACTTAGGATCTCTTGCCTTTCAGGGAAAATACATTCTAGAAATTTAATGGAGATTCGTACCTAAAATTAATCTGTATGTTGGTCTCATCTACATGCATGCTAATGCTTATCTGTTTCAATGTATATCATTATGTAATGTGTCCATAGACTATTTTATACATGTATAATCTAATCTGTACCTGTACATTATTCCATGCATAATAATAGCTACTTTTAATTGATAATTTACTATAGGTTATCAATTTAACTTTCCATGAACAATTGTAATTAATACTCCAAGGTCCTCCTAAGATAAGTAGTAAGACATAGGTTGACTTATTTTATATGAGGTATATAAAGCAATTTGCCCAAGGTCACATAGCTAGTAAGTAGTGAAGCTAGGCTTGAACCTGTTCTCTTGATCACTAAGATATTTCTTCTTGCATGTGTGTTACATCTTGTACGCTTGAGGTAGAATTAAAGGGCTGTTGGCTACTCCTCAGCCAGGTTCTCTTGGGATGATTGGTCCTCTGTTGTGTTAACAAAAATATCTGATCATCAGTCTTGCCATCCAGAAGTTTAAATTCTGCAGTAAACTCAAAGATAATCAGCTTCTCAATGGCTGGTATACACTAACCAAACCAATATATATCCAGAATGAAAATGTACTAATATAGGATAATGAACGTTTCAAAGTGATCCCAAGTACTACTGTCAGCCAATCAGCTTACCCTCTCCTTATAGGGGTTCATGGGAGGCTAGATTCAACATAAATTTATGAAATTCCTTTAACATTTATTGGTCATGCTTTGTGATAACTACTGAAGATACAGAGATGGTAAGTGCCTCACTGAGCTAATTTAGCCCTCAAATGAATGGCAAAGACAGGTGAGTAGAATGACAATTATAAAATGATGTGGTAGAGTTGTGAGTGGGTTAAGTGGTAGATGCTGTGCAAGTAGCAGCAGAACCATTACCCCAGCTTGAGGGACTCAGGAAAGTCTCCTGAGAGGAGGTGATGCCTGGGCTGAGTCTCAAAGGGTAAGATTTATCCAGAGGAGGGAGGGGTGGCTTTCCAGGCAGAAGGATCTGTGGTGCAGAAGCATAGAAGTAAGAAAACACTTGACACAAAAGGGAAGTACAGGGTTCATTATGATAGCGAGTATAAGGTTTCTTTTGAGGAAGTGGTAAAAAGTGAAATAAGAAAAGTCTAGAACTATATAATGAATGACTTCATGCATAAATATGCTTGATATGTGTTTCATCCTAAAAAGAATAGGATCTTATTAAGGATTTTGAGTATAGGAGTAACATATACATATTTGCATTTGAAACACATCATTCTGAAGTAGTGGTTCTTAAACTTTAGCCTGCATCAGACTCACTTGGAGGGCTTGTTAAGAGTTTCTGATTCAGCAGGACTGGAGTAAACCCCAAGAAAATGCATTTGTAAGTTCCTAGGTGACACTGATGCTACTAGTTTCCAGGTCACATTGTGAGAAACACTTCTCTGGAGAAGAGATTGTATAAGGATGAGAGTAGAAAAAAGAACTCAAAAAAGACACTATTTGGAGAAATCCAGGAATAAGGGAAAAATAAAATGAGGCTTTGAACTAAGGTAGTGAATGGAGTGGATGATGAAAGGGGGTAGTAGATTGAACTAAGCAGATATCTAGAAAGAAAAATTGACTGGCTTGGTATTTGAATACCAGAGTGAGGGAACACTCTATTGACTTCCAGAAATCTCGATTGACTGTTTATTGGAAATGCCAAAAGAGATAAATGCTGGGAGAAGAAATTGGATGGAGGCAGTTGCCCAGAGTAATGGCAGAGGAGGAGATGAGATGAGGTCTGATTTGGCCATATTAAATTTGAGATAACAAGTACCCATCAATGTGTAAAAGTTGGCAAAAAGGAGCTGAGTCTGAGTCAGGATTTAGCAAAAGGTTCCCTTTATCACCTCAGCCATATGGAAGGGAATAGACAAGAAAAAGAGCAGCACAGAAAAATCATAATGGAAAGTGCTTCAAAGAGGGCACTCCATGGAAAAGGCAGAACCTTAAATCTCTTTGGTACTTTCTTCAGAAAACCCTATTCCATGCAACACTGTCACAATTATGTTTTTGATACATATTAGATTTCCTGTCTAGGTTTGAGTTTGAAAAGGATACTTTGAACTTAGAAATATATAGCAAAAATCTTTGGAATTTTACTTTTTTGCTAAATCCAGTGGCATTAATGCTCTTATCTGTAGGTCAGACAAGGATATTCTTTTTTCCATCAGAGAATATCCACCTCACCTCAGAAAAATTCTGCTTGCAATTTTATTCATTTCTTCTACAAATATTGAATAAGTATGTTTTCTGCCAAGTCACTATGTGGCATGCCAAGATGTCCTCCACATTTTTTTCCACACCTCCACTTACTCAAGAGAGCATAATAGTTAAAAATCATTGCCTCTGAAGTTAGCCTGTTTAGCTTTGAACACTTAGTAGTTATGTAACCTTTGTCAAGTCATTTAAACTCTTGAAGACTAAGTTTCATCATCTTAAAAATGGTGAAAATAATCAGCTAAAAGAGCTGGGATGCTTTTTAATGAGGCAATAGAAATTTCAGCATGGCATCTGGTACAGTAAATGCTTAATAAATGTTAATTATTATGTTACCCAACCAAGGTCTTAGGGCAGACTTACCCAGTGTGCGTTCAAAAACAAATACAATTCCAGCAACATGAAATACTCAGACATTGTCACTTTATAAAATTTCCCTTTACAACCCCTATATGTTGTAAATTCAGCACCTTATTTCTCTGAATTCTTCCTCATGTTATTCTTCAGATTGACATTCTGAAAGATCCTTGAAGTCAGAGAGGATGTCATAGCCTCTGGATTCCATACACCAGATTCAGTGTGGTGCCTTGTGCTTACTTTGTGTGCAGCATGCACTTGTTGACTAAATTGTCTTTGTCATTCTCATGCCCTACTAGACTGTGAACTCTTTGAAAGCTGTGACCTTGACTTATTCATCATCATGCTCTCTGTGTCCAGCACAGTGCCTCAGTCATAACAGACGCTCAGTCATTCTCATTTGAAGGAATTAATTGTGTGGCTCAGGGAAAATTCAGATTTGGGCTGGACTATGCTCGCAGTAAGAGTGTAGATATTTTCCTTTATTAAAAATTTTTAAAGAATGACTAAATAGGGCTCTTTCTGGCTTCCACAAGAAAGACGATTTATTGGTTGTGTGTGTTTCTTGCTTCTTCTCTGCCTCCCCGGAAATTTACCCTGTAAAGTTGCCAAGGAAACACTAACAGCTTAAGCCTGGTAGAGCAGGAAGATGCCTCATTAATAAACTCAGCTTCATTATTTGGATGCTTGCCTCAAGGAGCTGGTGTTCTGGGATGAAAGATTGTTTCCATTAAGGCTTATGTAAAAAACTGAATGATTTTTTAAAAGAAATTTTGTTTTCTGACTGTTAATCATTGCCAGTGCTATGTACCTACACACTATGAAATGTTACATAAAAATAAACATTATTGATTTTTAGTTTAATGTATTTGAACTGTTTATTAATGCTCAGCACATATGTTATATAAAGTTATCAAGCATGGATTTATTTATTGTGCAATAATTAGGGTATCAGGTTTTTAATTTGAAGTATTGACAGTATTTCACCAGAAGATAAATTTAATGTATTGTTTATTATCTATTAAATCATTTTGTGTATTTTCCTTCTTATGAACTAGAAACTCTGGGATATATAGAAATATATTGTCTCAAGATAATATAGAGTTGAGTGTCTTTTTTAAGGAGGATATCTCATTAGTGGTGTATAATGGAAAAAAATGTACACTGTGCTTGGGGTTATAACACCCAGGATTTCAAGGCTTCTTTGGAGCATTTACCGGCTGTGTGATCTTGGGCAAGTCATTCATTAACTTGTTCATTCAGGCATTCGAAAAAGATTTGATGTACAGACACTATTACCTTGAGCCATGCTTTCAAAGTGATACATGTATACAACAATTAGAAATACTTCATCATTTGTATACTCTGAGACTTGGCTTTTTTAGGTATAAAATTATATTACCTGCTTTACTCATTCAGTCAGTCATTCATCCATTCAAAAAGTACTTGTTGAGCTCCACATGCAGCCAACTGCTCTAGAGGCTGATGAGTGGCGCTCATCCCTTGCTGGACTCCTGACAACATTGTTCTTTTACCTTACTCCTTTGGGCTTGGAGTGGTTATTATGACTTTCCGTCAGTCTCCATGCTTCACATTCCGCTGGATCCATTAAACCCTCCATACCTCTATAAAATATCCTCTGATTAAATGCTCTTTTACATTGTTTTTGAGTTAGCCTTTTGTTTCTGGGTAGAACCTTCACTGATTTAGACAGTTAGTTATATTTGGCTTGTTTTTTGCACAGCAATGGAGCCAGTGTGGCTGGGTGGCATGAGAAAGAAGGATATGGCAAAAGACAAGATCAGTGAGGTGGGCAAAGCCAGATCATCACAGGGCTTGCATGACATAGTAATAAGTTTGTATTTTGTTGTAAGATTAGTGGGAAACCATGGAGGGATTTGGATCATGGGAGTAATCTGATCTAATGTGCATTTTAAATAGATAGCTCTGACTGCAGTGTGGAGAATATATGAGGAATGAGGATACAAGAACAGATGCAGGGACAACAGTTAGGAAGATCATTATTTAGCCCAAGGGAGAATATTGTTGATTTGGTCCACGGGATCAGGTTGGTAGTAATGCAGGTAGTAAGAAATGGTCTAATTCAAGCCATATTTTAAAGATAGAATTGGCAGGATTTGCTGATGGATTTGGACCTAAGAAACTGGGTAAATGGTGATGTCAAGATGGACAGTACTGGGACAGAAACCTAATTTGGGGGAAGGTTTGAGGTGAGAATCAAGTTTGATTTTGCATTAAGTTTTAGATAACTGTAATACACCCAAGTGGAGGTTGTACGCAGTGTAAATCTCTGAGGATAAAAGGAATCCAGAATTCATTAGCATACATGGTACTTAAAGCCATGGTACTAAATAAAATTACACAGAGGGTGAAACTCAATGGATACTAAGACCAGAAAAAGTATTTCAAGAAGGGTGGAGTGGTTAACTGTGTCAAATGTGGCTTAGAGACAAGAAAAATGATGATGAACCTTGACAGTTGATTCAGCTAATTAGATGTCATTGGCAGCCTTGATAAGAGGGGTAACAGTGACGTAGTGGGGACAAAAGCCTGCATCGAAAGAGAATGGAACGTGAGGGACATTTGGGAGGAATTTTTCCATAAAAGGGATGAGAGAAATGCTTAATTTGGATATTTTGAATATATGAATTTTGTAAACTTCTCTACAAACATAAAATACCTCATCATATTTTTAAAGACCTTGAAACAAATTTTAAATATAATAATTCAGTAAATATGGTTGATGTTTTACTATTTTATATTGATTTCACTATACTAATATATATATATATATTTTTTTTTTTATAAATTTATTTATTTATTTATTTGGCTGTGTTGGGTCTTCGTTGCTGCACGCGGGCTTTCTCTAGTTGCAGCGAGTGGGGGCTACTCTTCTTTGTGGTGCACGGGCTTCTCATTGCGGTGGCTTCTCTTGTTGCGGAGCATGGGCTCCAGGCGCGTGGGCTTCAGTAGTTGTGGCACGTGGGCTCAGTAGTTGTGGCTCGCGGGCTCTAGAGCACAGACTCAGTAGTTATGGCACACGGGCTTAGTTGCTCTGCAGCATGTGGGATCTTCCCAGACCAGGGCTCGAACCCGTGTCCCCTTCATTGGCAGGTGGATTCTTAACCACTGCACCACCAGGGAAGTCCTATACTAATATATTTTTGATAGATTGTTTAGTGCATAAAAATGTACTCTATATTGAAATATAATCACTTTCTCTGAAGATATTCTAAAATAATTGCAGATTACAAATATGCATAAATCAAATTTCAAAATACTCATAGCTGGTAACAATATTGTAATGCTTTAAGTATTTTCATATTATATAAAGTGATTCTGTAGAAGAGTAGTACTTGAAAACTTGATATTAACTTTAAATGTAACTATTAGGTTTTAAGATATTCTGGGTCTGATGGCATGTGCAATGTTAGATTCAACTGACTGTTTAGAATTTTCTATTCTTCATTTTTAATGTATTTGATACCCAAGCTACCTTAACATCTTTTCCTTGACCGTAACTGGCTGATCCTACTCTTCAGGAATAAAAATAAGGATCCAGCAATAGTCCTGAGTGAAACCTCAACTTCTAATATCCTCCTTTTTCCCACCTCCACACAGAGGAAGCAAGATTTACAACATCTGAACTTAATGATCTGCAGGGAAAACCACATGATTAATCCCTATAGCTCCATCATTCAAATTGTCTGTCAAGGGAAAAATATGTCAACTTTTAGAGCAAGGGAAAAAGGTGCAGATGGGCAACCAACAGCATCAGTGCAGCACAAAGTAGAGTTTATTTTAAACCTGGGTGGAGGTGATACCCATGCTCCAGGCTGCCTTCAAATCTCACTCTGCTTAGAGCTCTGACACTGACTGCTCCACTCCATCTGTGGCTCGCCCTTCCCGAGCCTTAAGACTTCTGATTCATGGGTCAGCCTTGAATTACCAGG
The DNA here is from genome assembly GCF_949987535.1 of Balaenoptera acutorostrata. Classification (NCBI taxonomy): domain Eukaryota; kingdom Metazoa; phylum Chordata; class Mammalia; order Artiodactyla; family Balaenopteridae; genus Balaenoptera; species Balaenoptera acutorostrata. Next base: position 38,275,525 of record NC_080074.1, read on the forward strand.
TTTCCATCTCAGAAGCAGGGTTTTCCCATATTAAAAGAGACTGACTCTCTACAGCTTGTGTCAAGGACTGCTAATAACCTCGCTCAGGTATTTGACACCTTGGAGAGGGAAGTGAAACTTCCATTACCTGAATTTTCTTTTTAAGAAGTGAATTGGATTCCATAATTAATAGATCCTAGTTTATTTGGTTCTGTGTAGATAACAGCAGCCCGTATAAAGGAGGCTATATAATGCTGATATTAAGCAGCAAGCCGTCCCTGAGCAGCAGCACGTGGGCAGGTGCCAGGTTGGCTTGCCACACTTCTGTAGATTTGACTGGGAAGGAGACAATGAGTCCAAATGGATTGAAAGACTATATTACATATACAGCATAAACAAAGTCTCCGTGGTGTCAGCTTTCCACACCCCTAGAAGGGCCAGGACTAGGGTGAGACAAGTAAGGTACTTAGGGCACAAAGTTTAAGGAGTCATTCGCTCTCAGGATTGTACAAATGTCAGCTTGTTTTTGCAGATGTCTAAGAATGAGGTGCCTAGGGTATAACATTTAAGGAGGCACTCACTCTCAGGATCCTGCAAGGGCAGGATCAGCACCTGTATGACCCTCAAAATGAGTGCCTCCTTAAATTTTGCACCTTAGTCACATCAGTAGCCTAAATCTAATCCTGGACGTGGTCGCTAGGCCCACAGGACAACACTAAATTGGATGAGCCAGATGACAGACAACAAGAGTGGCAGGCTGCTCTGTTGGGGAGGAGCCCACTCCATATCGCACCTTAGCAGTTTTATAGCCTGCAGATGGATCTGAGGATGGGGGAGATGAGTGCAGTGGAAAGTTCCATGCCTCATTGGTGCCAGGGAGGAGAATGAGAAACAGCCACGTGTAAGGTCTTCATGACTTGCTTACCTTGTCATGTTCCTGGGAGGTCCACAGGATATTCCACCAAGACATGGGCCAGCCTAAGGTTAGCCTTGCCTACATGGCCCACGTAGATATGTGCAAGGTCACCAGGATGCCAGGATAAAGCTGTCCTCCTACAACTGGTATTAAAAACACAGGTTTGGAGTCAAACAAATATATTTTGTAACCCCACTTCTTAATAGCTGTGTGATATTGGGTAAGTTATATAAACCTTTTAGCCTAAGTGAGAAAAGAAATAACTACTTTATAAGGCTCTTATAACTACCCTATAAAACTGTTTATAAAGCATTTAAAGAGTGCCTGCATGTAGTAAATGTTCTGTAAGTAGTTATTATTTTATTAGCTATTAAATCTAAATGAATATGGTGTACAACATAGTTTTAAAAAATTCCATAACGTAGTAAAAAAAATCAAAGTTTGTTTTGAATGTTTTAATCAAACAAATAACATTATTACAATAGTAAGTTTAAAAACTATCTAGGAAATCAATGTTTTTACTTTTTAGTGTCTCCCTTTTTGTTATCTATATAAAAATACATGTAAATAACAAGATAGACAAATTTGTCAAAGATTTAAGTTATATTTTGTAGATAAGATATTCAACAACCATCAGAAAGACTGACTCACTTTCAACTGTTTTCATAGTTTCTCAAGGGATTTATTTCACCTATTAATTTTACAACATAAATGCATTCATGCACACTTATGCTTGTTATTCACACCTGAAAATTTTTTTTGCATCAAGTGATAGATAAGCCATGTTTAACTTGGGCATCTATCCAAGTAGGACACTGTCTCTCAACTTACACTCAAAATAGAAAATAAGATCAAAAAAAAGTTTTTTTAATTAAAAGAATAAACAGAATAAAAGAATATATCTGTATTCTCTTTAGAGCCATGAGTTCATAATTTGCTTTAATTCAACATGTTAAAAACAGAAATACCAATGCCTTTGCCATTCATCTTCAAAATTCTATTGTTGCTTTAGTTTTTTTCAAGACCATGACTATCATGAAAACTTTAAAATTTTACAGATCGGAGCATTGGCCCAACTTTTCTACAATGGCAAGAAATCATCATGGTAGAACTTTTAATTAACAAGATGACAAAATACCTCAACTAAATTGCTAAAATATTTTTTCTCTGAATTAATTTCCCTATTATCTCTCTGATAATGTCATCAGAAATTCTATTGTTAATATAATTTATATGCCTTTCTATGAATAACAAAGGTATTAACTCAAGATATACTTAACACTTTTTTTTTTTTTCTTTTCATTTAAAATGTGCTTGGAAGAAACCTTTCATGTGAATAGAACTTTGTTTTTAGTCATGGTCATAACAGGAGTATTATCAAAAAGTGCAAAGGGCTGTGTGTTTTATTTTCTGTTAATCTAACACTCTAGCCATTTTATTACCATTTTATTTCACTCCATGAAATTCTAAAACAATTTTTAAATTATATTTTATCTTTGGATTCAAAAGGAATGCTAATTTTGTTTGCCAATTTATAAATATGTTTCATGCTTAATTTTATTGTATACTGACATGATTTACTTAGATAACAATAGAAATGTTAAAAATCACGTAAGATCAAATAATTTAGATGATTTGATTGTTTATGGTATGTGTGGTGTTGGAATAAAGAATTTCAATAGGATGGAGAGGGAGGGCCTTTTCAAAATAGACTTTATATTGCAGACGTATTAATTAGGATCTTCTAGTGTTTGGGAGCCAGAAACTTATCTTAAAGTTGCAGGCAGGGAGAACATCCAGTTTCAAACATTGCTCAAATGATAGTATCAAGGACTTAGACACTCCCATTATATCTTATAGAATCCATATTGCCTTAATTCTCTGGCAGGCCCCTGCAACATTTGAAGCAATTTCTACAAGCCTCTTTTAGAACTAGAATGGGGAGGGAAGAAGTTCCTCAAAGGGACTGGGTAGGAAAAAATATTATATACAATATATGCATTACGAAGAAGACAGTAAGTTTCTTGGCAAGCATTCTTGTGGTTGCCTTATCATTCATGGCCCTTAATAAAATATGCATGCAGAAGTTCATCACTCATCGAGTTCCTGTTCAAAGTCAGCTCCTTCAGATGGAAACTTTCACCACACCATCCCTTCCTTCTTCTCTGCCCTGCCTTTAATGTTTCCTTCACATGCTCATTAGAGTCCCATATTTATTGTTAAGATTCTCCATTTTTGAGATACCAGTGAAATGATGTAATTGAGTCCCAAGTGAATTAGTAACATGTATTCTTAATGATATCCAGGTGTTGGCTGTTTCTCTGATCATAGATATTTAAATTTCTTTTCCTTCTATCTTCACTGAATTATCTTTCTTTCATCTTTGATTTCTTACTGCAATACATTTCCCCAGGTTCCTCAAACCTATCCATTCAACTAGATGCAAACAGATAACAAGTGACCAGGGTCACAAGAAAGAAACTTTTTAGCAAAAACTGTAACTTATCAATTTAACCCCAAACTCCTATTCATCTACCTATGAGCAGACAGTTTTTTTGTTGTTGTTGTTTTGTTTTTTTCATTTGGGAGGAGTGGGGGGATGGTTTAAAAATTAAAACAGTTGCAAACATTAAAGTCCTGAGAGATTTTACTTAAAAACCTAAAATTCTAGCTACTTTTGAAAAAGCCATATGATTAGTAACCCTGTGACCAAAGCCGTACAACTGATAAGGCTGAGCTCTAGTTGTTCCTAAAACAGCGCACTTGCTCTCGAGTTTGTCACAGCATCACCCATTTCTTCATTTGTGATACCCTTGTCAATTGTAATCATTTCTCAGGCATGATCTACTGTGGTTACCGATTTAAGATTAGAAATCAATCCTTATAAAAGAATAGCTAATCTGTCCATATCTGTTTGTATTTTCATCTTCTATGTATAGTAATAGAGTGAACTGTAGATAATTAGATTTTTTTGGAGTTTAAGCATTTTCCATGGGTTCAATATTTGCAAATAATATGTTAAATTGCAGTTTCATTAAATTTTCTTTTTTCTATTCTGCCGTCACTTCAGCTTCTTAGAGAATGAAACATCTGCTTTCCCACCTAGAGCCATTTTCTTTACATATTTCAAGAATAATTAGTCTGTTTGTATTTTTTTCTATTTACAGATTATACAGAGTTGGAGAAAATATCTAGATTTTTAGATACGACAATTGGTATATATAGCATTACAGTGTGTAAGATTGTCTCAAAACAAAAAAAAAAATATAGCTGAGTGCCCTAACTTTGTAGCTAAAGAAAATATTACACTGTGGGACTGGGAAATTCTCCATGCTGTTGAGTAGCATTTTACAATCGACACCTCTCCCCTTTTCAGGATATCGAATCCCTAACAGGAGGGCTGACTGGTTCTAAGGGGGCTGATCCACCGGTAAGTTAGATTCTTCATTAAATTTAACTATTGACGAAATGAATTATGTACATACCAGATCATCAGAGTTACTTGTATACAATTTGTCATACAGGTAACTTTTTGAAATAGTTTCTTTCAAAACTTTATAGCTATTGCTGTAACTAATACAAAAATGTGAACTTGCTCTGAGGTGTCATTTAGTGTTTTAAAAAGTTTTAATACTCATAAAATTCATCTCCATACATTGATTCTAAAAATAAGAATAAAAGCTTCATTAGTACGTGTAAACATCTTATGTCCTACTAATGGGCTACAAAAAAAGTTAAAACTTTTTGGAACTTGAGAGTTTACCATTGTAAATAAGTGTATGATTTCAGTTGCAATATACTTTCTAGTTACTGAGAAAAAATTATTTTAGCCCATTTTTTTCGCAGTATTGATTCTTGATATTGCTGTTTCTTTCCTGCTTTACCCAGGAAGCTTCTAGAAAATTGGAGAAAGTGCTTGAAAGTTTTAAAAGATTGTCATTTTTAGGCAATAACAAGAGATTGATAATCTAGTATTGGAACATTGTAGTCCTTTCTGTGATGTCTGATTTCAGAAAACATTGAGTAAAACAACATTCCTGTGATTTCACACTTGAGGCACAAACATGAATTCATGGTGTATATCTAAAGTAATAAAATTCAATTTATTTCAACAAACAGCCAATGCATAAATTTGTATCACTGCTTGCTTTTCACTTAGCACTGTGAGGTTTAATGTGGAACACACAGAATCCTGTGTTGTCAATTTTTAGCTATACTTCATCTAGGCATCTAGCTGAAGTATATAATTACTTTAAGACACCACTGAAATGTTAAAAAGATAACTTTCAATTGTAGCTCTTTCTCTCACTCTCATGTGTCTCATGATGTTGTCTAATCTTCATAATGCTCCTAAAGTAGGCTAAACAACATATTTTAGTCCTTTCCCTTCCTTTTATTTTCATTGTCTAAATTTATGCAGGGAAAAAAATGTACTGTCTTCAGATAGCTGCTTATATTTAGTCCCTGAACCTATTATATTGCAGCATAAGGCAAGATGAAATGTAAGTCAGTGTAGTAGTGTAGGTGACTGCTTATGTGATGTAATTTCATCCTGCTGCTTCTTGTTATGTTTGTGCATAGCATTCAACCTTTATTAGAAGAATAAATCCATTTCCTTTAAAATACCTCCCTCACTGTTCACTGATTCCTGAAAGAATTCTGCGATTAGAGATAGGTTGGTTTTAAGAGGATTTGTCCCTTGTTCAAAACTAAACTAAACACCTCTCTTCTGCATGTGACCATAAAACTCTTACCTGCTATTTACATGTTAAAATAAATTAGTTTATCATATCCTTTCAAGAAAGCAAGTTTCTAAACATGGAAGATTGAGTCAGCATAAATCCTAGTTACTGAAAGAAGCCCCTTACAGGGGAAAAAGGTCACAGAAAGGAAAAATGGTGACCTAAAGGCAAACTTAATCAACTTCATTCCCAAAAGCTAAAAGTGAACTGTATATTTGTATTTTTATACTACATATATGTATGTCTTTTTTTCTTTGGACATAATTTATAATATTATGAAGATATAGGTCCTCTCTTGGCCATCCCTTACCATGATGATGGGTATTTTATACTGCTACCTACATTTTCTGAAATTCAATGATAGTGCTTACTTTATAACTTTTTGTAGAGTGGAAAACATCACACAAATGTCAGAGTACATAAATGTATGTATACTGTTAACACCCTAGCTTAGACAATCTAGGGTGTTAACAGTATACATACATTTAGTGTTTCCCATTGTTAAAGAGATATTGAGAGGATATTACCAAGAGCTAGGTAATAAAATCACTTTTCAATCCTCTATAAAGCTTATATAAAGTAGTCCAAGTATGAAGGTAAAACGGTAATGGTGTCTAGAGTTGCTTCAGTCATTTAAGAATAAGGCTTTGAATTAAGCTATTGTTTTTGCCCCCAGGTTAGAAAACTGAAAGTCAGATTAAATTATACATAACCTAAGTCCATTTGAAGTTTCATATTACTTTTTCTTTCTTTAAAAAAAGGCTTTTATAATAGATTATCTGAATACTATTATTCATTATCCATTTCTAAAGTTGTGTCTTTTTTATAAATGTTGACAGTGTATTACTAAACCCATTCTATGATGAAATTTTCATTGGTAAGAAATTCAAGTTCCTATAATTTTTTCTCATTGAACAGAATATATAAAGTGTTGAATGAATGGTCTCTTACAAGGATATGTAGCTGTGGAGTAATTTCTTTACCAGTATAATAGAAATATCAGATACATCTTTAAATATAAATGGTATATTTAAAAATTGAAAAATTTTCTGTGGGTAGATATAAATATTATTTCTGAAGCATTAGAAAAAAGTGAATTTTGCATTTTTTTCAGATAGTAAGCATGTATAAAAAGTTGTGTCAAATTTGCAAATGTCATTATAAATAACTTTGCATATCTGGTAAGAATAAATTTGAGTAACTCCAGGAGTATAGTTTGCATTAATATTTTTAACAATAAATGTTAAATAGGTTTTTTGAAAATTCAAGAAGTCTCAGTTTTAATGCTAATAATGAAAGAGAGAATCACTCATTCATTATTTTCAGGGGCAATTCAAGAGTTTTATAATGGCTTTCTTCTGAAAAGAATTTCAAAAAGTATGTTTTTAAATTTGTAAACTGGAAATCAGTTGCTGCTGCAGATTTTTCTAAATCACATAGTTATCTTAGAAAATAAACCCTTCTATCATTAAGAAAAATATTGTCCCTTATGTTAACTTAAAATTGTCTTTGAAAATTTGTATCAAAGATATTCTACATTCTGCATATATTTTTCATTCACAAAAATTAGATCACAGATTAACCTCCAGTGTAAAAACATAGCATATATTTACATATAAAAATAAAAATAAGGAAATAGATAATTAAAATCTAAAGGGTAAAATATCATTATTAAGTGCTTTTTTTAATATACCATTTTGCTATAGTGTTTTAAATTTAAAATATTAACATTATTAAAAATGAAAAGCTTGTGAAATGTAAGGTGTCACGGATATCCCTCATTATCAAGTTGTCAGGTCATCAGGCCGGCCATTAGGAAGGCCAGGGTAAGGTCTAGGTAACTCAGTTTCTGATAGCCAAGGGGATTTTGGATGCTGAAAAACAGGTATAAAGCATGAATAGTTATACTGCTATACCAGCTGAACCTGGTATCTGGAGAGCTGTAGATATGCAGGTCCATGTGGTACCAGTAGTGTGACAGATCACTGTCCTGTTTTGAGCCCATGAGCCAGTGACATAGAGGTGTTGGCCAACCCTCAGCCTGGAGCCAGGATTTGTCCCAGACTGCGAGCTAGGTCTAAGTCTGCAGGTGGGATTTAGTAGCTCGGCTGGCTTGGCCACAAAAGTTAAGTTTCATGATATAGATCCAAGCAGACTAATGTATACAATGAGGGGAGTTTCTCTGTCATTTGGTTTAAGAAACTTTCTGATTATTTATAAACTGATATAAACTAGCTACTTACTTTCCTATTATTTCTGATTCTTTTTGAGGGTTAATATGGACAAAATCTAATAAAGAGTAATGTGGGACAAACCCTAGACTATACGAAACAAATTCCTGAACACACTGGTCAAGTGTCGAAGTGTCTTGATAGTTCAGAGTTCTATTATCAGTGTTTGAATCAAGTCCACCTCATTGCCTTATCCAGGACTTACAGCAAGAATGCCACTGGGGCTATTCAGTTCCTCCCTTGTTTTTCTTTCTATTTGTTACCCCGGAGTGATAAGATCTATAAATTTGCTTCCTACACAACTTAGTATTTTAATTGTTCTAAGTTTCCTTTATTCAAATGCTAATGGTTCTCTTTATTTCTAGAGTGTGATGAATAAGTGAATATGCATCTAATTGGTATCCTTGGGCTTGATATGCACACTGTCCTGAACATTCTCCAGCTCTATTAATTCTTTCCCCACTGAGGAAGCAGAATTGTACATTCCATGTTTTTGTACTTTCTGTTCTCATTTTAATGGTCTTCCTGATGGTTCTTAGCAATTTGAGTAAACACTCCACAGAATTTAAAACAAATTCAATTTCCTGAGGGTGCTATTTAGACCAGGTTATATATTTTTCATCTTGTAGATAGCATTAAAATTTTGAAGTCTCCAGAACTGATCTTAATTTGATTATTCAAAAAATGCCAATATTCTACTCACTTGCTTCAAAAGATAAGGGAATAAAAAATGTGAGTCTGAATTGTTATCTAATTTAATTTCTTTCAGCCTGAATGTTATATTGCTATATTACTAACTTTCATTCTCGTATTTGTTTAGTCAGAATTCAGTGTATATTTGAGTGTATGCTGTGTGCTAGACCTTTGTTTAGGTTTTGGAAATACAGTGGTAAACAATTCACAGTTTCTTATTTCAGAATCTTACAATATAGTGGAGTAGACAGGTTGGTAAAAACATTACAATATAATGTAAGCACAGGAAGAAATGAAAATAAGAGGATAACATAATCCAATTGATGGGAGTAAAAAGGGGCTGGAGGATCAAGGAGGGCAAATAAAAGAAAATAATGTCTAATTGTAGAATGAGTTGAAGTTTGCCAACTGAGAAAGGTGGAACATGGAATTTTAAATAAGGAAATACTATATGCATAAGTTAAAAATTAGAAAATAACTTAGAGTGGCTAGAGTAGGAAATAAGCTGAAGGATGGGAGGTAGTGGTGAGATAGAAGGTAAAAAATTAATCCAGAGCAAGAAGTAAGAAATTTCATGGAAAAAAATTGTACTCTATACTAAAGAACATGAGGACCCATTAAAGTCTTTAAACAGGAGAGTCACTTAATCAGCTCTGTCCTTCAGAAACATTTTTCTGACTCTAGTGGAGGGTGATTTAGAGAAACGACTAAGCAGGAAAACCATTGAAAAAGGCTCTTGCAGTCATCCAAAGGAGGGATGACAAAAATGATAACGGTGATTTTTTTTTGTCTGTCCTACTATATTATAAAACTAATTGAGGCAATATATCAGGAGAAAGTCAACATTTTATTTTGTTTAAAACAATAAGTTTTTAGTATGAGCCTGTCAAGTGACAGTGAGAATGGAGAGGAATAAACTGATTCATGAGCTATTAAGGACTTAGTGAACACACAAGAATAGGTGGTTGTTTGGAGGAAGGAGAATAAAACTTATTGAAGAGTTAAGGATGATTTTGAACTTTCTAATTTGGCAATTGAGTGGATAAAGGTACCATACACAGAGACAAGAATCCCATGAGGTAGAGCATTTCTGGAGGGGGGATATTGAGTTCAGTTTTGGACACATTAAATTGAGGTGACAGAGTTGGGAATATATGAATGATTTTGGAATTTAAAGGTCAGATGTCATTTATAGCCATTAATTTGAACATGTAGAATAGTTAATTGACACAGTTGGAGCTGATGAAATCATTCTAAAAAAATGTATTCTGAATGAGAAGATAAGAGTTCAGAATAAGGCCCTGAGGAAGAAAAGCATTTAAAGGTCAGAGGAAAGGGAAAGGGAAAATTAAGAGGAAGAGTATTCCTCAAAAAAGATAAAACAGGTTGGTTACAGGAAAGAATACCAGGAAAGTTTGTAATCATGAATGCCAAGGTCAAGAGAGGGTGGTGAAAAGGGTTATTAGCAGTTTCAGGATGTTGAGAGTTCAAGAACAGCGTGCCCCACTGAAATTTAGCAACAAGAGGATAAAGGGTGGTCTAGGTGAGAATAATTTTAGTGGAGTAATTCAGGTAGAATCAAGTTTCCAGTGGCCCAAGAAATTGAATGGAAGATGAGAATTGGATTCAGTGGCTAAGGAAACAATTTCTAAGTGTTTAATTATGAAGGAAGTGAAAAGAAATAATAGCCAACATAAGTGATGAGGCTGAGAGACAATTATTTTAAGGAGAGAAAATTTGAGTGTGTTGAAACATATGGAAAGCACATAGAGAGGGAAAAGAATTTACTGAGGAAAGAGAAGTTAATTAATAGGTCATTGGATGAAGCAGAAAAAGATGGACTCCAGAGCATGTTACATAGAAAGAGAAATGTCGCTTCAAAAGTGAAATGGAAGTAGAAGAAAAGAATGGAAACTGATGCAAACATTTTTGTAGGTGGGGATCTTACAAAGTTGCGAGAGTTTCCATTTAATGGTTTCTATTTTCCCCACAAAGTTAAAAAGACCTAATTAGCTGACAGTAGTGGGGAGATGATGGGTTAAGATAGTTCAGGAATATAGAGAAGATGTATCTAGCCATTATGGATTGTGGGAGAATTAGGTAGACCATAGATGGATTAGTGGAAAGTGTCGGGGTACACTTGTAGGCAGTGAATTTGTAGCGGTTATAAATAAACTCAAAGGTGTGTTTTCTTTTCCTCCAACAGTACTCTGTAGCTCAGGTATGGGAGGGGGGATGCCTACAGTCATTTTGATTTCAGGTTGTGGTTCTGCCAGTCAATTACTGTGGAAGGCCAATGGAGCAAGATAATTGAGAATATTAACAAGAATGTCATAAAGTCTAAGCTGAATAAGAATTTCAGTGAAGGTAGGAAGGGATTGATGAAGCAGAGTATTCAGGGTCTCAATAAATTTGAAAAAAGGGTGTAGGAAGAGGGATACAGAATTGTGGTGAGAGAGTAAAATGCTTGATTTAAGCATTTTAGGACCAAAACATTCCCAGGTGCTGGTAAGACCCAAGTTGTGGTCATGGAAATGGATGAAGTACAGAGGGAATGAAGCTCATTGAAACTGGTGACATCAAGGAACTGAGAGACCAGTTGGATGGATTATCTCTGTGGACCCTGCAGTCTTTTCTACCTATATTTACTCCCTTGATAATCCTAGCCTGTTTTACAGTTTAAGTGCCATCTACACACTGATAACTGAATAATTTACATCTCTAGACTGGATCACTCCCCTGAACTTCAGACTTGTATATCCAACTAATATTTGACATGTCTACTTGTATATCCAATATGAATTTAAAGCATAACAAATTAAAAACTGAGCTTCTGGTCTTCTCTGTCACTCTCCACAAACCTCCTGCAGTTTCCCACCTATCAATTAATGGCTATTTCATGCTACTATTTCCAAAGTTAAAACCTTAGAGTCATCCTATGAGTTCTGTCTTCATAATTTTTTGACAATTTACCCAATTTTCAGAAAGACCCCTACAAAATTACCACCTTGATCAGAACCACCATCCTTTTCATATGTCCTTTTTCAGTGAACCAAGCAGGATAAATTTCTTAAAATATGAGTCAGATCATGTCACATCAAGGCTTAAATCATTGTTGGCTTCCCATCAGAATAAAATCCCCAAAGCCTATGGAGTGGTTTCTAAGACGCTTCATGACTTCTCACCTTACAATTCCTCTAGGAACTCATCTCATACCTTCCTTCCCATAGTTCATTCCAACTTGCTATCCCTTTACCTGGGTATGCTGTTGCTATTATTCCTTCTGCTTACCATACTGTCTCCACAGATAGCCCCCAAACCTACTCTCTCACTTTTCTTGGGTCTTTGTTCAAATGCTAATTTATCAGAAAGATCATCCAATATTCTTTTCTCTGCCCCTATGTGTTTATTGTTTGTTTTCCTCTACTATAATATAAACTCCATATAGTTAGAGGCATTGTCTCTTTTGTTCACTATTATATTCCAAAGGTCTAGAATAATACTGTCATGTGAGTTCCTCAATGTATATTTGCTGAATGAATAAGAACAAATACTCTCAAACACATGATTTATATGATCATATTTGTGTGCTTAATGTATTGATAATAACTCTAGCAGAATACCTTATGGAGAAAGGGATTGAGGCTGTTATAATAATTCTGGAATGAGATTACACGAGTGTACTTCAGATTATGGTAGTGGTAGCAAGAATTAAAATAGCAGAGAATAAAAACCTTACAAAGGCAGTATTAATAGAATCTTCTGGTGGGAAAAGAAATAGGACTCAAGGATAACTACAAATATTGGCCCCTGGGAAAAATAACAGCAGTGCAAAAATCATAAGGATATATTTGGGTACTGAATATCTTATTTATCTTGTTTAATATCATTAAATATAATCCCTTTGAAAGCAGAAATTTCTGCCTGGTTTATAACTACACTCCAACGAACAAATGAATGAAGAAGAGGAATTTAATAGGTCTTCAGATGGAACAAATGGAAATCAAGTATTGAAAATTTCAATAAATAAGAAAGTAAAAGATGTGAAGTGGAACTTCCATTGTTGATTCAAAATTTTACTTAGAGCCTCAAAGCTTAGTACTATTGGTGATAAGCATCTCCGCATTTCATGGAGGAGTGCTAAACATACCACAGACTTACTAGTTAATAATTACAGTAGTATCAGTCCTGCCACTGTGAATCACCACCTTTAGCCTCTAAGTGAAAACCAGAAAGGACTCATTAGCAGAATTTCAGCTGGTAAGAAGTAATGCAGGGTTTTTACTCTCATGAAGAAGAGAAGGGTGTCCTCCTAAGCCAAATGGGAGTGGACCCAAAGGAATGACTCATAGAAGAAGGCAGTGTTATCTCTGTGTTTAGATATTTATTCAACAGCTATATCAGCAGGCAATTCCATGGAATATATGAAAGGCAAGGGGAGAAGGAAATTAATGTGTGTCCCTTAGAGTTGGAAGATATACACATAACAACTGAATCAAATATTTGCTTCCTATGTGCCGGTGTGGATAGGGGATAGGGAAGAAAAGAATCAGTAACTTCATTTTAATTATTCAACTTATCAATATTTTTAACTAGTCAGAATAGGTACTTAAAATATTGAAGTCATGAATATGTAGCCAAAATAATGAAAAATAGTTCGTATGCAGGAATTTTATCGTGAGAGAAATGTAATGTTTTGTATATATGATACCAAAAGATTTCCATGTTAGGTAATTTTCTATTCATTAATGCATTACTGATTAGACCTATTTAAGCATCTGTATTTCAACACAAACTACTTATTTAGAGGGCACATTTGAACATGGTTTCCTATATTCAAACATTTAAATCATGTTTAATATGAAAGTGAGCAAAGAGATATGAATTATAGACTAACATCCAAAAGTTGGGTTAGAATAACACTGAATGTGGAAGCACTTTTGAGATCTCTCAGCATATTGTTTCACTGGTGATTAATGTGTTAAGAAACATTTTAGAAATGACTTTTCCAGGATAGGAGAAGTTATTTGGGAAGCTGAGAGTAACAAAACAACTTCGTGTTAGAAATAAGGGTCTTAGTTTTTTTTTAATTTTTTTAATTTTAATATGTATTTTCTCCTACAAAAAATGGGACTTTTTTAGTTTCTTGACTAAACAAGAGGCTGGTTTCTAATTAGACTGCTCTTATCCAACATAATAAAGTGGGACTATTTTTATTCTTGATCAAAGATGCTTATAATTTAGGGTGTTTATCTGAAAGACAGATGGATGAATACAGCTTTATACATGTAATTGCTCATTAAAATGTGAAAAATATAAAGTAAGAATAAAAGTTTATTTAGGAAACATATTTGTAATGCTATTGTGTATGCAGTACTATTCTGGGACTTTAGAAAAAATGAAAGATATCAATTTAGTGCTATAGATTTTTGCACCTTAACTGGGTAGCAATTGTTTCTTTTTAAAACATGATTGATAAGTGTAAAAAAATGGTACATAGATAAACACTTTTGTGTTATATGGAAATAATCACAGTAAGTGTGTTTAGGGGGGATTTTATTTTTATTTTTTTGGAAGACTTGTTTTGAGAGGTGAATGTTGAACCAGATGTTGAAGATCTAATTTGCATTAAATTAAAATCTTTATTTTGGATGGAAGGAATTAAGGATGGAAGGGTCTTTCTTTCTCTCATATCCAAAAGTAGTTCAACTCTATAGACTTTAGCAACTCACAAAACTGGCTACTGCAACTTATTTATAGTACATGAGTTTAAATTTAATTGCTGAAGTTTAGAGTATAAAATTAAACCTGGTCTTGGGGTATTTTTTTAAAAGTATATGTGAGTTATTTTTTTCTAGGAAGCCCCAGACACCCTCCATGCGCCTCTGCAGCTTAATGGCTAAACACCTGTTCAACCTCAATGAGATTAGACTATGGGCCAATTCTTATTTGGCCGTTCCAGAAAAGAGTCATGATTGCACCCAGCTGGCCCTCTAAGAAGGAGGGTCTGATGAGCCATTCCTGCACAGCCTGAGGCAGTAGAATTTGCACAGATTTAGGGCTGCTGCTGTTGCTTTTCCAGGGATCCCAGTAAGGTGATGCACTACCTCCTTTGGCAAAATGAGAAAGGAGCTAGTTTTCTGATGATTTGCCCCATTCTACCACTGGTATTCATCAAAGGTTGGCTGAAGAAACTGCAAACTTCTGTGGCTCCCCTATTTCCTCATTAGGCTTCCAGAGGAGGCAGCATTAAGGCTTACTTGTCCTCTAGCCCTACCTAGGAACTTGTGTCTCCATGTGAAGGAACTTACCTGGAAGGAAAACAACTTATTCTAGCTACCTTTCAGTAACTACATTGTCTTTTTCAAATGGACACTCAGGGAAACATGAATCAGCAAAATGTGAATGCTGAAATTACATGCATATTCTCTTTTTTCACTTAACATTAATTATAATCACTACAGGCACTTTTAAAAGGAATCTGATTATATATTCATAACAAAGTTATTATTATGCAAAATTATTATTTTCAATTGAAATCTATGTTGTTTCAAGAATACCACATAATAGGAATATGCCTTATGATAGGCTATTAAATTATTTTTCAAAAGATATTTCAAGTTGTTGAAATATAAAATTATAAGTATTATAGGAAAAGTAGAAGAGTTATAATATTAAAAATTTAATATTGGCTAAAAATGTTCATCAAAGTCCCTGGAAAGTTGCAAAATCATCTTTTGGCTATATAACAAATTCTCCAGATATCTTATATTTTACTCATAGGAACAATTTATATTTTTATTGGAGTATGGTGGAAAGTTTTGTGGTAATGCTAGTTATTTTTACTATTTTTCCTTTTCTTCATCATAGATTAAAATGAGTAATCCACATGAGTGACTATTTTTCTTCTATGGACAAGCTTTTTGAAAAAAAAAAAAATTAAAAATCTTGGTATTCATATCCAGAAACACTGGGTTTCATTTAATTTACATTACCATTCTCTAAAAGGCCAGGAAATTCACTAAAATTTGACATTACAACCAACATCATTATTTTAACTTTTAAATAAATGTATATAAGTAATTGTATTAAATATAAGTGGAAGTAATTGTATTAAATATAAGTGGAAAAACTAGTCAATGTGAAATAAAGACTGAATGAATTTTTTTAAACTATGTGTAGTTTATAAAAGAAATCTAAAATATGGAAATAAAGGTTGAAACTAAAATGACATAAAAGATATACCATATAATACTAGGTAACAAAATAAAGCAGGTGCAGCTATATTAATATCAGAAAGTGTAGTCTTTCATAAAAAATAGTAAATATAAAAAGAGATACTTAAATATAAAAAATGGTATACCAGGAAGGTAGAAATTTTAAATGCTATGTACCTAATAACAAACACTTAAAATATAGAGAACAA
This sequence comes from Balaenoptera acutorostrata, assembly GCF_949987535.1. NCBI lineage: Eukaryota > Metazoa > Chordata > Mammalia > Artiodactyla > Balaenopteridae > Balaenoptera > Balaenoptera acutorostrata. The sequence goes on from NC_080074.1 coordinate 38,291,512, forward strand.
AAGTTAGCAGAAATAAAAGGAGAATAAAAATGCCCTATGTCATGGTGGAATATTTTAACACTTCTTTCAGTACCTGACTGAACAAGAAGATAAAATCTGTAAAGATAATGATAATATGAGCAACGTGATAAACAAGCTTGTCCTCAGTGATATATAGAGAATCTTGCATTTTATTTCCCAAAATTGACCAAATGTGGATCATACAGGAAAACTCAACAAATTTCAAAGAATTGAAATCATACAGAGTATGTTCTCTTACAATAGCAGAATTCAGCTAGAAATTGATACAAAAAATGAAATTAAAAAATGATAAATACAAAGTACTTAAGTTTTTGGAAATTATGCTCTATGCTTCTAATTAACTCGTTGGTCAGAGAATTCAAACTAAAAATAAGAAAAAAATGTTGAATTTAGTGATATTAGAGTACTACATATTGAAACATATTAGGAGGTAGTTAAAGCCCTGCTTAGAAATTTATAGCATTATTATATGTTAGAAAAAATAAAGGCCAAAAATCAATGATCTAAGCATTATCTCAAGAAGCTAGGAAATAAAAGAGCAAATAAAACCTAGGGTATAGAGAAAGAAGGCAAAAATGAAGCTAGCAGGAAAAATTAATAAAGTAAAAATATTTAAGTAGAGTATAAACAAAGCTAAACGTTGGTTTTTAAAAAATTAACTGATAATTCTCTGGTGGGTTGGTAAAGTTCAAAATAATGAGGCTATTTTGAACCCAATTTATGCTGATGAATTTGAAACTGTAGATGAAATGAGAAAATTCCTAGGAAAACACGTCTTAACCATGTTAACCCAAGAAATTAAAAAGTGCAAATAATACTTCACATGAAAGAAATGGAATCATCAATTAAAAAATCCTCTCACAAAGGAAAATCCAGGACCAGATGGCTTCACCTGTGAATTCTGTTATCATTTAAGGGAGGAATTATACTATTAAAATGAAAAAGCACTTCCCAAGTCGTTTTATGAGGTGTATTATTTTTCTATTGCTGTGTAACAAATTACCACAACCTAAGAGGCTTAAAGCAACACACTTATTATCTCAGTTTCTGTGGGTCAGAAGTCTGAGGATAGCTTAGGTGGGTCCTCTGCTCAGAGTTTTAACTGGCTGCAATCAAGGTGTGGGCTAGGTGGCATTCTGATCTGGAGCTCCGGGTCTCCTTCCGAGATCACGTGATTATTGGTATATATGTCTATATATACATGTATGTGTGTGAGTGCTTGTGTGTATACGCACATATACACATACGTGTGTAATGATGGTTATGATCTCCATTACCTTTGCCATTCATATTCTATTTAGTTAGAAGCAAATCACAAGCCCTGTGATGCTCAAAGGTAGGCCCCATATTCATCCCTTCTATAAACCCCCTGCCCATGCTCAAAGGGAGGGGTTTATAGAATGGCTGAACGTGAGGGACACTCTTGGGTCTGTCTGCTACATGAGGCCAAAAAGTCTTAAAGCAAGACCTGAAATATTACCAAAATGTTAGTTAATTAAATGAAGCAATACATACGTATATGACATCAGGACCAAGTTGGGGTCTAGAAATGCAAGGTTATTTTAACTTTCACAATTCAATGAAAGTAATTCTCTGTGTTAATTAATAGAGAAAAGAATTCATATGATCATCTATACAGATGCAGACTAAATGTAGATAAAAATTCAGCATTTGTTTATAATGATATTTTTATATCATATAATGATCATGTAATGACTTAATATCATTACATATTAATGATATAATGATTATTTTTAATGGTAAAATTTCAACATTCTAGAAATAGAATGAACTTTCTTATTAATTAATTATTCAATGTCATTATTTTATTCAAATGTTTATTGAGCAACTAATATTTGCCAGGAACTCAGCTGTTTTCCCTGTTTATATACACTCATGAGAATGTCTTCCTTTAAAATACTGACAGCTCTCCATGCACATTCACTATACAGAGAAGATTACTCTACTTATCAAAGTACTTACACATCAAAAGTACACACAAAGTACTCTACACTTACCATAATGTATAGCTGGGTTTATTTCTATTGAATAATAAATATTTTTCTCCCACCCTTCTATGTTTATTTCCTTCCTTTTTATTTAACCAAACATAGTAGATCTTCCAGATCTTTCTATATTTAACAGCTGGAGATGTCTAACTTTCAAAATTCATTTAATATAATTACTCCCTTTTAATGGCTAGATCACACAAACTTACTTCTTGGCCAACTATACGAAATTAATGAAATAAAAAATCTTTGAGAAAATGTGACTTTCACCCTAGTTTGGTTTTTTTTTAAGTGTAAAGAAGATAGATTATAGAAGATAGAAATAAATTATGTGATATACTTCCCAGATAATTTGGAGCATGAAAATTTTGTAACCTGTAATAGTTACACTCATTGTATAGAAAGATGCCAGCACCAGAATGAAGATTTAAAAAGTTATATTCTTTTTGTTGAACTACTCTGTGCAGAACTTTAATTCTACAAACAAACCACCAAAATGCAAACATAGTAAATGATAATTAAGTAGAGGTTTATATTAATATTCTTTTAAACTACTGATAAATGTCTGGAATTATGTTTATTTTATGTTTGTTAACATTGGGACTTAATATATCGCAGCATAAAAATGTTTCCAGTATAAAATAGCCTTTACCTGGTATTGTTTTTAGAGGATAACTAGTATTAAGCTAAAGAGTGCAGTTGATATCTTGGATCGTACGGTAAGACTCCCTTCCTTCCTTCCCTCCTTCCTTCCCCCCTTTAAAATTTTTACTTATGGATCTATTTCTTTCAAAGCACTAATCAACTCTTTACATTGGATTACATGGCAATCAGTCTTGATTTGCTTACCTAAACTAAATGATGTTGGATGCCATAAACAACACAGGAAGAATGCTGTGTCCTAGTCCTTAAGAAATGTAGTTCTAAAGTCATCAAGGCATTAACTTAAGTTCACATTTTTAATGCTATTCAAACAATTTTAAATATTTATTTGGACATAAAGGAATTCCATTTTCAAGATATTGTAGTAAGAAAGGTTGCTGTAGATACTCAAAACGAAGTTTCATTTATATTAATGTTGAAGATGTGTCAAGAATTGAAATGTATTGCCAAAGTGTAACTCTAAAAATGCAGATTTTGCTAAAGTATATAAAGGTTTTATTTAACTATCACATCAAGCAGAGTATCCATAGCCATTCATCTAACTCTCTTATTATTTCCTATCAAGGTTAGATTTAATATGAATGACTGAGAAGGCAACTTTCTTTCCTTTGGCAAGCTAGTTTTTATGGAAACCAAAAAAAAATTTCCTTTTGCAGATCTATCTATAATCCTTGCTCTCAGATTAATAGACTGCAAGTTTTATATTTAGTTTTTTTGAACTTTAGATGTTTTTTCTCAACAGCTCATATAATACAAAGTGTTATTGCCTTATGTCTTCCCTTTTCCTTTCCATTGTTTTCTCATATTTTATCATTAATACCTGTTTAGATTTACAGGTGTTTTTGTTCATTTTATTTTCTTCCTCACTTGTACTCTTCACTCCTCAAGTAATTTTGTTACTCTTCTCCATTTCTTAAATACTCCAGTTGTTTCTTGCTAGCTTCCTTTGAGTATGCACGATGAGAAAGGTAAATTAAGAAATACTCCAAAAAGAAGGTGAAATATCCTATGTTCTTAACTGATCATACAGAGCGTGTGCGTGTACACACATACACACAAACACGTTACTATATTTATGTTTTATCTTACATTTATACATTTATATTTAGTATGTATCTATGTATACATACATATATATGTAAACTTAAATACTCCACTGAAATTATACATGTTTGGCTGGTGTTGTGAAGGAAAGAACAGGGAGCTATAATTAAGAATGGAAGACAAGATCAAGGAAGTTCTCTCTGAGGAAGTGACTTCAAATAGATGAATTACCTGACGAGTAGATGATGAATGATCTGGTAAGATGTAATAACATAAGGAGAGTAGTGGGTTAAATAGTGTTCCCCCCAAATTGATGTTTACCCAGAACCTTGGAATGTGACCTTATTTGGAAATATAGTCTTTATAGGTGTAATTAGTTTAGGATCTTGAGATGAAATCATACTGGATTTACGGTGGGCTCTAAATCCAATGACTAGTGTTCTTATAAGAAGAGGAGAGCACACAGAGAGACACGTAAAGGAGAATGTCATGTAAAAATGGAGACAGGGATTGGAATCATGCACCTATGTATCAAAGAATGACAAGGATTGCTAACAATCACCAGAAACTAGGAGAGAGTCATGGAATAGAGTCTCCCTCAGAGTTTCCAGAAAGAACCAAACCTGCCCAACTACTTGATTTCAGACTTCTGGCACCCAGAACTATACATTTCTGTTTTAAGCTACCAAATTTTTGGTAATTTATTATAGCACCCTTAGGAAACTAAGACAGGGATTAAGAGTGACTAAAGTTTAGTAAGCTAAAGACAAAGTACATTTTCTTGGAGTATTACATTTGGTTGGAGTAAGAGAAAATAGCCAGATCATGTTGTGTCTTACAGAAGCGTGGATTTTATTTCAAGTGCTATAGGAAGCCATAGGAGAGTTTATGTGAGAAAATTACATGAGATTTATGTGTTAAAATAATATGCTGGATGCTCTTAAAAACTGAGTAGAATAGGACAAGAATTGAAGCAAGGAGAACCTGGTAAGCGGGTAGGCTACTGTAGAAGTCCAGGTAAGAGATGGCGGGAGTTTGGTGTAGAGTCATGGCAACAGAGAAGTAAAGCAGGCTGAGATCTGTTTTGAAGTTTGAACTGATGACTTACTGATGGATTGAAAGTGCATGATGAGGAAAAATTTTAAATGCCTTCCTAAGTTTTGAGCTGAGCTACTGGGTAGATGTTCATGAAATTTACCAAAACAGAGAACACAAGGAAGATAAAAATTGGGGAGGAGTGAGGAAGGAGGATTTTTTTAAACTTTTTATTTTATATTGGAGTATAGCTGATTAACAATGTCATGGTAGTTTCAGGTGCACAGCAAAGTGACTCAGCCATACATATACATGTATCCATTCTCCCCCAAACTCCCCTCCCATCCAGACTGCCACATAACATTGAGCAGAGGTCCCTGTGCTGTACAGTAGGTCCTTGTTGGTTATCCATTTTAAATATAGCAGTGAGTACATGTCGATCCCAAACTCCCTAATTTTCCCTCCCCCCCCCCCACCCTTCCCCACCACTCCAGTAACCATAAGTTCGTTCTCTAAGTTTGTGAGTCTGTTTCTGTTTTGTAAATAAGTTTATTTGTATCATTTCTTTTTAGATTCCGCATATAAGGGGTATCATACGATATTTCTCTTTCTCTGTCTGACTTACTTCATTCAGTATGACAATCTCTAGGTACATCCATGTTGCTGCAAATGGCATTATTTAATTCTTTTAGTGGCTGAGTAATATTCCATTGTATATATGTACCACATCTTCTTTTTTTTTAATTTTTTTTTTTTTAATATTTATTTTTGGCTGTGTTGGGTCTTCGTTTCTGTGCGAGGGCTTTCTGTAGTTGCGGCAAGCGGGGGCCACTCTTCATCGCGGTGCGCGGGTCTCTCACCGTCGCGGTCTCTCGTTGCGGAGCACAAACTCCAGACGCGCAGGCTCAGCAGCTGTGGCTCACGGGCCCAGCCGCTCCGCGGCATGTGGGATCTTCCCAGACCAGGGCTCGAACCTGTGTCCCCTGCATTGGCAGGCAGATTCTCAACCGCTGCGCCACCAGGGAAGCCCCACATCTTCTTTATCCATTCCTCTGTCGATGGACACTTAGGTGGCTTCCATGTCTTGGCCATTGCAAACAGTGCTGCAATGAACATTGGGGTGCGTGTATTCTTTCGGACCATGTTTTTCTCCAGATATATGCCCAGGAGTGCCATAAACAAAATGAAAAGACAACCCACAGAATGGGAGAAAATATTTGCAAACAATGTGACCGACAAGGGATTAATCTCCAAAATATACAAACAGCTCATACAGTTCAATATCAAAAAAATAACCAACCCAATAAAAAAAAATGGGCAGAAGACCTAAACAGACGTTTCTCCAAACAAGATATATAGATGGCCAAGAGACACACGAAAAGATGTTCAACATTGCTAATTATTAGAGAAATGCAAATCAAAACTGTAATGAGATATCACCTCACACCAGTCAAAATGGCTATCATCAAAAAATCCACAAACAATAAATGCTGGAGAGGGTGTGGAGAAAAGGGAACCTTCCTACACTGTTGGTGGGAATGTAAATCGGTACAGCCACTATGGAGAACAGTATGGAGGTTCCTTAGAAAACTAAAAATAGAGCTACCATATGACCCTGCAGTCCCACTCCTGGGCATATATCAGGAGGATGTTATTTAGCTTGACATATGTGAGTTCTTTACGTGGATTGAGATTTAAATTTCAGGGACTACAGTATGTAAATAATATTTAAAAGCATGGGAATAGTTAAGGTCATCTAGGGAGAGAGTGTAGAAAGAGAGAAGTCCAAGCCAACACTGAAGCAAATTAGAGGAAAATATGCAATATAGGACATTAAATAAGAAGCTTCCTGCTGGAAAATATATGAATGTTTATGAATGTTATGTTATAGAAAGAAACAGAGGTAAGTAGGGAACCAAGTTCTATTCCCCCACTATAGTGAATATAACAGATTTATTTGTATATAAACAAGGGTTTCATGAGTCAAATGATTCAAAGGTTAGGACTGTTTGCCTATCATCTTGAGAAAAATTTTCCTCAGCAATACATTCAGAGTAAGTCTCTGGAATTTCTGTGTTTTTAGTCTTTATGCAACTTTTTACTATTTAAGATGGGATAAGGAATTACTGAAGCAAATTGCCAATGACATTTTTGTAAATCCACAAATCTAATTCACATTGCTTTTGATAGCTTCTATGAGCAATAAACTTCAATAGCATTTTGTCCTTAATTTCACAGCCAGTTCAAATAGTAAACTTTAAAATGTTTATATGTAAAATCCACATGAAAAGAAAGGTGGATGCAAACATATAGCCAATCCAAAGTTTGGTTCATCAATATGGTAGAACTGGTCTTTTACAGTCAGTCCATTTTTACACTTATATACTGTAGAACTGGAATTGACCTTACAGACTGTATGGCTGTATACCTTTACAAATAAGGGAATCAAGATTCAGAAAGACAAATAACCTTCCTGTGGTGGTCATATCTTGTTAGTGGCAGAAGTGGAACTAAGATCACTGGTTTTCTTTTGGCTGGTCAAAGCTGCAACTGTGGAAACCCCTCTTTGGAATTAATCACAAGGGGATGATGTCTTTAAAAGGCAATATTAGATTTTAGTTTCATTGAGGGAAAGAACAAAAGAGAGAATATTTATTAAATACTGTGATTATATGAGATAGAAATAAAATCTTAAGAAATGACCCTAGGGTTTAATCCCAATTTTATCACTTTAATAATTGCTTTGATTTTAGACCAGCTACTTATTCTCACAGAGCATCAGTTCATCTGTAAAACTAAACCAGCATTTCACTGTTTTGTGAGGATTTATCATAATCCTTTAGTAACTATAATTAAGATTCTGAGCCTCTTGTAGCCTTCAGACATAACACCATTAAAGTAACACAATTTTGAATCATCACCTTGGAAGCTGGCCTTGATAGGAAGAATCAAGTAGAGGGAAGAGGGAGAAAATAATGAAAAAAGAGAGAAAAGAAAATAACATTTTTAAGTTTCAGTCATGTGTATACAACATTGATACATTGACATTGTATCATGTACATGCCAGAAGATTTGTTTAAGTATTCCTGTTCCACCCTCAACTTTCAGAAGACTCTGCATGCCTGTGCTACAAAATGGGTGGGGGGAAATTTCTCTTTGCATTCTTGGGCCCTCCCTAGCAATAGACTACTGTAGCTTGTTATACATTGTGAAGAGCCAGGAAAAGGGAGACTGGGAGTTCATAGTTCTACTCCTCCAGCCTTAGTGTTAAGCTGGTTCTGTGCATCAAGCCTCAGGACAGGGTCTTTCTCCACTTTCCTGGACCTTCCCTAGTGGTCTAGAGTTTTCTACCCTCCCTCCAAGGCAGCTGACCTCTGTCTCAAATCAGTAAGTGTTTCCACAAGCTAGTCTCCTGCCCTTCCTCCATGGCAATGGACCTCTTTTTTATATTATTGCAAAGTCCTAGAATTAAGTTGGTTTCTTCCTCCTCTCCCAATGGCAGATGTTTTTTTCCTACTGGCCATGATGGTTAGAGGAGGTGGATTTCTATTCCACTCCCAGTGGCAGCTGACCTTGTCCTGGGAACAAGGAGTGAGACGATTCTCTGTGCCCTCCCTAGTGGCAGCCAACTTCTGCCTGGGACTTATGGCAGGATTTCCCTTCCTTTCTTTTGCAGACAGATGACTTTTCTTATCAAAGCAGGACAAGAAAGATGTTAGATGCTAAAAGGGTTCTCGCCCTTTCCTCAGTGGCAGACACATTTTTCTGTTTTTATGCCTATCCCCAAGCAGCAATTGAGCCCATCTTATAAAAAACTGATGGTGGAGCTGGTGCAGGAATTCTGATCTCTCATGATAGCCCACACTAGGCTTTTAAGAATTTGTTAAAATGTGAGTTTATTTCTTCTCACCTACTTTTATGACTGCTTTTACTTGTCTCAGCAGTTTGAGTATCCTGTGTTTCCTCAGAGGGTCTTGTCAACCTTGAGTATTTGGTTTATCTGGTTGCCTTGCATCCTCAGCTCTCTGATTGTTAAAGGAAAAATTATGATGTTTTTAGATCACCTTTTTTTCTCATTGTTAGCATAGGAGCAATGTTCTCTTAACACTTTCTATTATCCTAAGTGGAAGTAGAACTCCTCACCCGATTTATTTTGTTTTTTTTATTTTTAAATTTAAATTTTATTTTATTTAATTTTATTTTGTCCACACTGTGCGGTATGCAGGATATTAGTGCAGCATGTGGGATCTTAGTGCGGCATGCGGGATCTTAGTTCCCTGACCAGAGATCGAACCCGTGCCCCCAGCAGTGGAATCTCGGAGTCTTAACCACTGGACTGCCAAGGAAGTCTCTCACCCAATTTTTTTTTATCCAGTATTAGAATTTATTATTCTTCCTTTGGTTGGTTACTAGGTAAACTCTTTACCTAGTACTGATGAGTGATGTGAACAAATAATATACAATTTTGAACATTATCATGGGCCTTAGAAGGTGAGAGTTAATACTCTGAGAGACTTGAGGGAACTAAGGGCACTGAAGAAATCACAAATTCAAACTTCCTACCTCATACTCAAGAAATGAGATTCTTGAAAGAAATGGTGGATAAAAAAAAAATCACAGTCATTATTCATTCTCTGCTTTATATCTTTCCTTCTTTCTCTCTTTTTCTATTTTTTGTCCCCCCCCCCGTTTTGCTTTCCTCCCCCCTTCCCCAATAGCTGAATTCTAGTTAATAAAATGTGCTTAATGTATGACTTCTTTGTACTTGGCTTGATATTAAAGATTTTCTAGACACTGTTTCCATGCTATATTATAGCTTCCCTCTATATCCAGAGAAGAACTTCTGTTCCAGACAAACTTATATTCTTATTATCTTTCCCTCCATGTTTTTGCTTATGTATAGAATGCATTTTCCAATTCATATCTTAACTCTTAATTTTTAAAACATCTAAATTCTCAGTAACTGAATTGCTACCACCACAACTTATTTGTACATTTAACATTTTTAAAATAAAAATCTGACTTTAATCCAATAAGTGAAGTAAAATGATCAATAAAAATAAATTTTAAGTAACAAATGCATTTTCACTGCTCATTTGATCATTTACAATATGCTGAAGCCTGTACTATATCTTTGAGCACTATGCAAATATAGAACAAAACTACTTTCTGTTGGAACTTTTAAATAAAGAGCACCACCTTGTGGGAATATATGCTTATATGTAATGGAAGACAGGAATATTAAAGGAATAATAATTCATTTAAAAAACAGTGCTTATAATTTATACTATACTAAATTATTAGCATAGAAATAAAACCTCATGCTTTTTCCTAAGGAAAATTAAAAGATGGAAAGATGGAATTAGAAAAATTTTATTATGCAATCATACATCAATTTTTTTCATATTTAATGAATCAATAAAAATCCTCTGTAAAATTATAACTACTAATGATTCCTTTTATAGGAACATTATTTTAGAACTAATTTTTAGCATAACATAATAAATAGCATTATAAGGAACTATTAAGATGACCTGACCCTCAAAAAGCCTTTCTTTAAAAGTAGGGAAACCAGAATTGAGGGAGTGAATTTAGTGTGTCCACAAACTTATGTATAACCAGCGGAGGGCTAGACATGGTCACGAAAACATCATTCCTGTTTGCCTGACTGGTTTTGATCAATTGTCAGACATTAGAATATAGTAATAGTTCATTGACCAGTACTGGGGAATCCTCCATTGATCTGTACTGGGGAATAGATTACTTAACAAAAGCGAATTTTGTTATCATAATTTTAAAAATACGTAACATAATATACTATTGTCTACTTAAAAATAATACTCATTTTTCTAGAATCTTTCTGTGGCACATTATCCCTATTTTTCTAACAATAGATAATTAATGCATCTAGTATTTCATGGAATTTAACTTGAAAAAAACTTAACGTTTTTTATGGATTAGATTGATACTGGTTCTTTTAGAGCTTCCACATTTGACATTATTTCATCTCAACTTACTTTCAAAGGTTGGACTAAAGTTTGGTGATATTCCTTTTGCAATTGGGATCCCAGAGCTGGAAAGTATTTCCTCCTCCCAAATATAAAAAGAACACAGCTTTCATCATCTTGCAAAATCAAACATTGTACTTATGCTTTGGGATTGCAAATTACCTTACTACTTTCTGCTAACAAGTCATATCACTCTTCTATGCTGAAACTGTGGAAGAATAAAATCCATTCTGGTTTTTGTTCTTTTAATGGTTTATTTTTTAAACACGGGATTTTCTTAAGCCAGGTTTTCCCCACCCTGTTCTAACATGTTTGAGTTGGGCAATTATTTCTAATGAAACTAAGCATCTGACTTTCATTCTTTCAGTTTGTTAGAATCTTTATATATCCTGATTCTGTTCTTTGCTCCTTATTTCTGTAACTTTGAGTGATAAATATAATTTGTAAATGTGCCTTTGTGTCTTCATATACAGCAACAGCAAACTATAAAGGTTCAGTTACAAAAACTTGAGTGTTGCTTCTGGTGGCCAACATTCAGGTGACTCACAATCCAGTTATTCATTCTGATAAGAAACCATCTCACCATCATATCCTCCAGCCTGCATGCCCTTATCTTTTCTCCAAAAGCCTCAACTCAGATAATCAAACCCACCAGGATTATTGGACTATAGCAATATTTATCTCTCTATTCTTATAACCAATTGTAATTCAAATAAATAATTTTACTTGTAGCTATTTTCGTTCATAATTTATTACATCTAATTAAAGTATGACTCTGAAGAACTACTAGTCACAGATTTATTGGATTTTGCATGATTTCAGACATCATTATACAGGGTAATTCATGGTAGCTTTAGGACAGGCGTCTGTAAAGGTATTTTAGTAGTTGAGAGGTCTTTGGTGTTTTTCTTTTAGTTTTTACATGGGCCAGGTGTGTTCAATAGACAGCAGTGACAGAGGTTTCAAGATGGAGAGCAGAGCATAAGAAGTCTCTTGAGACTTTGATTCAGAACTCATACAACCTCATTTCTGGAGCATTCTATGGTCCTCAGTATATCATGTGCCAGTCCAGATTCAAGGAGTAGGTAACTTTACTCCACTTGTTAGTGGGTGGATCTGCAAAAAAATTGTGGTCACTTTTGTAATCTACCACAACCAGACTTGTAGCCATGGAAATGGAAATGGTACTCTTTTTGGGTTCCTGGACCACATTCCAATGTGTGTGTGTAGGGGGAGAAGTCTGATAATTTAATTCAGTTCTGACACTATCTATCCAGAGATAGCATCAGATTCCACAGGTTGAGGGCTCAGTCACATAAGACCCCACCCCCCACACCAGATACACACACACACACACACACACACACTTACACATTTTCAGACACCAGTCAGTTGTAAGCTCTGGCTAAATAACCTGTGCTTCTGACCAATAAGCTACAGATTGGAGGTTCCAACAGCCCCCTCCTTGAGTTTGATTAATTTGTTAGAGTGGCTCAGCAAACCTGTTTACTCACTAGATTACTATTTATTATAAAAAGCTATAACTCAGGAACAACCCCATGGAATAGATGCATAGGGCAAAGGATGAAGAAATGGTGCAGAGTTTCCATGCCCTCTCCAGGTGCACCACTTTCCCTGAATCTCCACTTGTTCACCAACTGGGGAGCTCTCCAAACTGTGTCCTTTTGGGTTTTCATGGAGGCTTTATTACATAGTCATGATTGATTAACTGCTTGGCCATTGGTGACTGAACTCAATGTCCAGCCCCCTCACCCCTCCCCGGAGGTCAGTGGGTGGGATTGAAAATTCAGATCCTCTAATTACTTGGTTGGTTCCACTGGCAACCAGCTCTCTTTCTTAGGAGCTATCCAAAAGTCACCTCATTAACATAACACTTTATCACTCTCCACACTTAGGAAATTACAAGGGTTTTGGGGGCTGTGAGCGAGGAATCACACAAAGACCAAATGTATATGAGTAATGTATTTTGGTCATCTGAATGACCAAATATATATATATATATTTTTTTTCACAGTATCACCATACATACTGTGAGACAATAATCAATGGGACCTGGAATCAGAGAAAAAATTGAAGAAGGGAGAAAAGTCAAATTAAATCATTTGACCTAAGTGACTTTGTTATTGAAAAACAACATAATTTACGTGCTTAAAGATTTGCAGTAAAGTTGACTTGGATTAAAATCTGTTCAATTTTATCACTAATTCCCTTCCCTAAAAACTGACCTTAGACATGTCATTTATTTTCTATAAGTTCTGATTTGTTTCTTCATTTGCAAAAAACTGGAAATGATAATAGCTACCTCATTAGGTGATTGGTTGGATTAAATGAAATCATGAAAGTAAAGTGCATAACTGTATGCTTGATAGAGTAAGGGCTCAAAAAATGTCATTAGTATATTATTTGTAGAATTAATAATTTCCTTAGTAGTATTAGGAATAGTGTCCTGATTACAATAAAACACATATCAGAAAGAAAACTCATTTGAAAGTAATCTGTTTTGGACAAGGTGTGATTGTATTGTCAATGGAAATAGTTGCTGGGGCATTGAAAATTTTAAACTGGGGTTTTAGATGGAAATCACAGATAGAAATGTCCATATAGAGATGACATTTGAAACCTTGGGAATGAAGGAAATTTGGAGCAAAGATCTGTACAAGAAAAAGAACAGGCAGCCAAAACTAAATATTTAGGAATTTAGAAGATTAGATTATGATTAATTTGGCAAGTTTGATCAAATATACAGGATAAGATGGTATTTTTGTTGTTGTTTGCTTTCCTGGCACTAATTTTTGCTCATCATGTTTCCAGTCATTGGCATTGTCACCAACTGTTAGAATACTTTTCCTCTGTAAGGACATTTCATATATCCCCAGCTTTCCATGCTTAGTGATCTCAGCCTGAAGCATAGTGTAGGTGAATAATAATAGCTCAAGAAATATTTTAATTTAATAAAAGAGAAGACGTAATGTTCATAATATAAATAAGATTCCAAAAATGTTATGATAGTCCTTCATATTGCATAAACATTCAATTTAAATGTATCTAACCATATATATTTGTATGTAATCATGTTCACATTCGAGGATCATCTATCATATCTAAGTTTCCCCTAAACTCAAAACTCAAGTATTTATTAAAAAAAAAAAGTTATTCCTGGTAGTTGAGTATAAAATTAACAGTACCAGGTACAAATGGTAGTAACTAATTGCAGTTGATATAGGAAAACATGGAATCATCTGGTTCTTTCAAAAACAACCTCACATTCATTTTATTAATGGCTCAACGTAGGGCAGAATATTGTCCAGATTATGAACAATTTTGGACTCCTATATAGTTATTATAATCTTAGTGTGAACTCTTTTTTTAATTGAAGTCTAGTTGATTTACAATGTTGTGTTAGTTCAGGTGTACAGCAAAGTGATTCAGTTATACATATATATATTATTTTTCAGATTCTTTTGCATTATATGTTATTACAAGTGTGAACTGTTTAGTGAAATATTATGACAGTTTCCAGTTCTATATAATAGACATTTACTGAGCATATATTCTGTGAAGGATGTTCTTCTTTATCAATTAAGAAAACATTTATAACCTTTGTGTGAAACACATATACTTTAACTTTCTTAGTTTAAATCCAGAAATATTTTCCAGCATTAATAAAACCTGTTGTGACTGCATAATGTATTATATTTTATTGCTGACTTTAGGAAAACTAAATTTTTCAACTGAGTAGACATTCTTTATAAGTGTGGTTAGGGGGAAAGTGTGTGTTTGAGTCATGCTAGATGTGGGAGGGGATGTAGGTGGTTGTATTTTATTTTTCTAGGCTGTAGGCAGTATGTTGATATGTCGGGGATATTTCAAGACTCAGGAGTGAATGTTCTATTGTAGTTTCTATTTTCGTTTGTCAGAGATCTGCTGAATGTTGTTTTTGTCGCAGGTGGTATTTGGAAATTTGATCCAGAGGAACATGTTTTAAGAGAAAAAAAGTGGGGGAAAACTGACACCAGTCAAATCTACTCCTACACTACTCATCTGGTAGTTGTTATTGCTTTTGTAGTTTTATTTTGTTTCCTCATGAGGCACATAGTGATGAACAAGATTGTTGGCTTTCCTATTTGACACACTAAGGGCTTTGACAGTTCCCTTGCTAGTAAGTACTTCCTTCAAAGGAGAGAAGAGAAAAGCCACAGGAAACTAGGGAAGATATATGGGAAGGAGTCTCCAAAATATATTGAAGTAGGGAAGAAAATTTAAGACAATAAAAAGAAAAAATTGGAACTGCAGTTTTCATCTCACCATATTAAATATGGAGCTCTAAGAAATCTTTGCATAGAGACTCCACATTTATAAAATGATTATCATCCTGGATAGATCATATATGGGTAAAATCAATTAGACAAACATTGCTCCAAGACCCATCCTCAGCTCTCTACTTGTCTCTCCATAAAATCATCCAAACTTGTGACTCCAAGTATAGCTTTAAAAATTATCTATCTCTATAAAGATAAATTTCTCTCAACATATGCTATTTATTACTTATTATTGATTACTTATGTTTTTTCTGAGTTCTAGATCCACTTTACAACTTGCATGTCACAAACACCTCAAGTACAAATCCAGTATTGCCATCATTTTTTCCTCCTATATATTATATTTCAGTAAATGGTTCTACCACCAAGTCAAGCGCTTCAGTTCAACCCTTAAATGTCATTCTTGAATCTTTCTTGTTCCTGAACTACTCTTTCATCACCAACTTCCACCAATGTACTCTCCAATTTCCATCCATTAAATCTTTAAAATACATCTCAAACCCAAACATTCCCTTTCCACTGTTAGAATCCTGGTCCCAAGCGCTGCTATCTCTCACCTGGACCTCTGCAGCAGCCTCCTCATTAGATTCCTTACACACAGCTTCCCTCCCTCAAATTGTTCTCTAATTTCTATAGTAAGTGGCCCTGTGACATGTACATCTGATCACAGCATAGCTGCAATGGAATACGGAAGAAGTGAGGTGAATCACCGGAGATGGTAGTCAAATACTTAAATTCTTACCGCTGGGCTTTAGAAAATCAGGCAGTCACTGATGATGAAAGATCAAGCATTGTCCTATAAGCATGGGTGTCAGAGACAAACTAATGGAGGCAAGGACACTGAAAAACCTAAAAAATCTGGTTGTTGAATGAATTTCCTGTCATTTTTCAAGCCATTAAGAATGGCAATAGGAATAGGTTGAGAACCTGGACTTCTGCCCCTACCTGGAATTAATGAGGCAGCAACCACTTCACCCACTGGAGTAGTCAATGGAGGCTTGCTAAAACATAAAATTTAAATAAGATTCAGGATTCATAACATAATACCCAAAATGTCCAGGTTTCAATAGGAAATTACTAGCAGAGCAAGAATGAGGGAGAGTTCAGACCGAATGAGAAATGACAATCAACAGACATCAATCCTAAGATGGCACAATTGTTAGAATTATCTGTAAAGGATTTTAAAGCAGCCATCATTAAAATGCTTCAATGAGCAACTATAAACATGCTTGAAAAAAATAAAAAATAAAGTCTCAGCAAAGAAATATAAAGTTTCATCAGAGTAGTAGAGGATATAAACGGAACCAAATGGAAATTTTAGACCTGAAAAGTACAATAACAAAAATAAAAACTCAATGGCTGGGCTCAACAGCAGAATGGAGAAGGCAGAGGAAAGAATCACAGAATTTGGAGATTTAAAAGAAATAGAAATCACCTAATCTGAAAAAAAGAATAAATAAACTGAAAAACAGCATAGTCTCACACACATATGGAACTGAAACCAAATCTCTATCATTCATGTCAATGCAGTCTAAAAAAGAAAAGAGAGAGAAGGTGGGCTGGAAATGTCTTCTAAGAAATATTAGCTGAAAATTCCCCATTTTCCCATTCTAGTCAAATTTCTGAAAACAAATACAAAGAAAAAGTCTTGAAAGCAACCAGAGAGAAATGACATGTTATCTATAGGAAAAAATCAATTCAAATGATAGTGGAATTTCATCAAAAACCTTAGATGTCAGAAGAAAGTGGTGTAGTATTTTTTTTAATGCTGAAGGAAAAGATCTGTCAACACAATCTTATATCCAGTGGAAATAACCTTTAAAAATGCAGGGGATAATCAAGAAATTCTCAGATGAGAGCAAAGTAAGAGAATTTGGCACCCATAGACCTACTCTAAAAGAATGTCTAAAGGAAATTCTCTAAACAGAAAGGAAATAATAAAAGAAGGAAACTTGGAACATCAGGAAAGAAGAAAAAACATGGAAGGCGGATAAATATAGACTTTCCTTCTCCTCTTGAGTTTTCAAAATTATGTTTGCTGGATGAAATAAAATTATTACACTGTCTAATGTGGTTCTCAAAACTAATTATGATGACAAGTAATGTTTATGAAAATTGTATTATAACGTGCAGCAAGTTACTTAAAGGAAAAATACTTCACTTTTCTCCACAAGAGGGCAGTGCAAGAGCCTCTGGGGGCTTTTGTTTTAACCGTGGAGAATTAATGTGTAAGACATGAAAATGACTCAATTTCAAAAAGTTATTAAACAGCTTTCCCTGCTCTGGGGAACAGCCAAGTTACATTTGGATTGGACCACTTCATCAAGTCACCTGAAGACCAGAAATATGCCCTTTGCTCTAAAGAATACAAAATGAAAGCTTAAACATTTTTTCATTCCACAAAAGAAGCTTATAGAAATCATTCTGGCTATGAAAAATGGGAATAGTTAGCTGCAGCAGGAACATTCAAAGAAAGAATGGAGACTTTTGCCTTATACATAATTTTAAACCCTTAACTATAAAATTCATATTGCAAGCTACAAAACGATGCCAACCTTCAAACCAACAATTTATGTAGAGCAGCTCATGAGAACAAAACCCACTATTAAAAAGATTACAGACATTTCTAGAAATGAAAAAAGCTCCAACTTCTATTTGCATTCATACTTGGTGTGGCAGGGTACAAAAACTGCTTTACTGAAAAAAACAAGTGGTAACATTTTACTTATATGCCAAGCCATTCCAAAGTGAATACCAGCTTACCACAGAGAGTACCTATGAATAGAATTTTTACTTCCAAGTTTTGCTAAAGAGTCCAGCAGAGTTTTAAGTACCTGGTTCTCTCATTTTTGGCATATATTTTCCTGAGATCCCAGTAAAAATAGAAATAATCCCTCTATTACCCCCCCACAAAACACACAGCCACAAAACAAAAATAAAATTACCTTAGATATCATCATAATAAGGGATTATGGCTAATTTTACACTCTTCTATCTTGTTTAATAGTTTCCATTGTCTCATTATCTTTTTCTATTTAATTATACAGTTTTCATCTGTATAAATGTGTGATCTTTAGTTTATTAAGATTTCTTTCCTTTGATCATAAAATTCCTCCTGCCTGAAATGCTGTATTGCTATACCTACCATACTCTTCTCTATTGGCCAGCTCCTTTTTAGCTTTCAAGAACAAACTTAAAAGTCACCTCCTCTGGGAAATCTCTGCAAGTATTTTCTTGCTGTCCTTCAAGAAAAAAAAAAAAAAATGAAGAAGAAGAAGGAAAAAAAAAAAAAACCCATCCTAACCTAACCATAACTACAGCACTAGTTCTTTTAGCTGAGTACCTAGGTGACCATGCATCACACTGTATTAGAATTGTTTGCATATCTGCTTTCCACAAGATTGTCAGAAACTGGAAGGTGAGGACAATGAGAAATTTTTCACCAAATCTCCTGTACCTGGCCCAGTACCCAGCACAGGACTCCATTGTCTGGTCTAGTAAATATTTCCTGTATTTTCTGTTAATGAATACTTTCAAGAGTTGTATTTTGATAAGAAGTCTACATTAGCACCATGTAAAAACACCTGTAGACAAGTATATGATATCGCTTATATGTGGAATCTAAAAAAAAAGATACAAATGAACCTATTTACAAAACAGAAATAGACCCACAGACAGAAAACAAACTTATGGTTACCAAAGGGGACATGTGGGGGAGGGATAAATGAAGAGTTTGGGATTCACATATACACACTACTATATATAAAACAGATAAACAACAAGGACCTACTATATAGCACAAGGAACTATACTCAATATTTTGTAGTAACCTGTAAGGTTACTACAAAGAATCTGAAAAAGAATATATATATATATATATAGCTGAATCACTGTGCTGTACGCCTAAAACTAACACAACATTGTAAATCAACTATACTTCAATTTTTTAAAAAACACGTGTAAAAAAGATGATTCTAAGAATGCTAGTCATATATATGGGAATAAGGACTGTGTTATTTCATTGAAGAAAAATGTGCTCACCACACTGTGGTGTATGCAACATATTATGTAAAGGCACATGTATTAAAGATATTTTCTAGGAGAAAAAAGAAATATATTATAAAACACCTACTTCTTGTATATTTTAATGGTTTACAACAGTAGAAACATATGGTCTAAATGAACATAGTGTGTGTCCCTAATAATGGACACAACTATTATTCACTCAGTATATATTTGACTCATCCTTGACTTAACATTGCTGATATTTATAACTAACATGTACTGAGTAGTTATCCTGTACCAGATAATGTGCCAAATCCCTAAGGCACTATGTCATGTCATTAAGTCATGTTACTAACTTATGAGGTAAGTACTATGATTACTACTGTTTTACATGTGAAGAGGGTTGTTGGGACATTGTAACTAGAACAGGTGAGAGCCAGAAATGGATATCAGGTCTGTCAGGAATGAAGTCTTTGCCACTGAACACACTTCTACACTGCTTAAATGTTTAGGAGCCATCGTAATGCAGTATTGGAATGAAAGTGTTTATGGAAGCATAAACACTGAATAGTAGACATTGTGGTAATTATGTTGTAACTTGGCTGAGATGATATCTTCCAAATTAAAATTCAACAATTCACGAGTTAGATATTCTGTATTTATCACCAGAAAAATGTTGAAAAAGAATGAAAAACAATTTTGAATTTTGCCTTTTGCTTCTGTCTTTTTATATAACAATTTTGTAATTTCATACAACATTATCATTTGTTTTCCCTTCATTTTAACATACCATTGACCTTTGGGTTGGGTGAGGTAGAGGATTATTTTATTGTGTGTGTGTGTGTGTGTGTGTGTGTGTGTGTGTATGCACACATGCATACACACACACACACACACACCCCATATCTTCTTTATCCATTTACCTGTTGGTGGACACTTAGTTTGTGTCCATATCTTTTTTTTTTGATATTGAATTGTATGAGCTGTTTATATATTTTGGATATTAACCCCTTATGGGTTATATTATTTGCAAATATTTTCTCCCATTCAGTAGGTTGTCTTTTTGTATGGTCCATGGTTTCCTTTGCTGTGCAAAAGCGTTTAAGTTTAATTAGGTCCCATTTGTTTATTTTGCTTTTATTTCTTTTGTCTGAGGAGACAGATCCAAAAAAAATGTTGCTATGATTTACGTCAAGAGTGTTCTGCTTATGTTCTTTTCTAGGAGTTTTAAATGTACTAGAGATTAATCAGCTTTTTAAAAAAATCTTTACATCTAAAAAAAAATTGTTTAATGATGCATAGGTTTTAAATCTATCGTTAAATCATATATTAAAGCTCATTCAATGAATATACATTTTATTGGTGTAATCGATACATTATAAAATCACTATATATAAATATATCTCCTCAGATCTATGTTATGTAAATATTTACAAAGCTTATATGATCTAATTTATGTCCATTTCTGATGCTGATATTAGCCACAGAGCTTGTTTTACCTTTCTTCTTGGCATATATCCCTTCTGGAAGAGGTAGAAAGGTCAACTAATTTAGTTTACCCAGGGAAGCCTGCTCAGCCTCCCTTTGCCTGTGGTCCTTTTCCTCCATTCTGTTGGCTCTGGGCCACACCTTGCTATTCTAGCACTGAGAACAACAGGAGACTGTAAACACTGTGTGTCACTGAATCCCTTTGCTCTGAAAAGAACTATCTCTGAAGCCTGCAAATGGGATCAGGAGGCAGCAGCTTCAAAAAATGAGAACTCAATAGATATTTTGCCTTGCGTTCTAGAAATCAGGTGGAGAAAGTAAAAACAAGAACAGAGCTGTTGATTGCTAGTTAGTTCTTGTGAATGGGATGTAGTCACATCTGAAATAGATGTTAGTCAAGATCACCTGGCTCAAATTCCTCTCTTTACAAATCAGGGAACTGAGACCGAGAAAGCTTAAATAGCCAGCCCAGGATCAATACATATTTAACAGCTTAAGTGCCTGATAGCATAGTGGTATTATTTTAAGCTGTCTTTGGGAATAAAAGTGCTTTACTAAGTATGTCAGATAACCAAGGAGAAATTCTTTTTAATACCAGTAGTAGTACTTTTCTAATACTAATCTTAGATATTACTATTATATTCTAAAATTTCTTTCTCCTGAAAATTATATTAAAGTTAGGACTAAAACTTTATTTTATGAAATTAAACCATTATATTAGCTTTATGGATCAATGAATGTTCATGGTTTAAAACTAATAAATAACCATATCAAACCTTCTTTTACTTATTATATTTCTTGAATAATTTTATTGCAGCCAATAGTGAATTTTCAGAAATCAGTATTTTGCTTATAATTCAAATTGAAGAATATTCATGGGTATTTTATCATTAAATGTTATAAAATGAATATTCAGATATTAATAAAACCTCAAGGCATTTACCAGATAGAATGAAACAAAATATATGTAGCATTTTTGTTTTGTTGTTCGTAGCATCATATATGGCCACAAGAGGGCAATCTATGAAAATAATTGAAATTCCAAGGACCACCTCAGCAGCATTTAATGTGTGGATGTTGTGAGTTATCTTTGATCATGAATTTAGTATTATTGTCAGAATATATAAAAGGGTACCATTTTAACTATATAGTATTTAATTTTTTTTCAAACTTGGAAATGAAGACAAATTAAGCTACATATTTTCCTTTAGGTTGTGATGTTTACAGCTATGCAATTGATACATCCCATGTGTGACACCAGAATAAGATTACACCCTTCTCGTAATGATGTAGTGGAAAAACAGTTGTAATGAACAGCCAGTACTGTACTAGGAGAGTGACCGTCTTTCAGTGATCAAAATGACTCTAATTTTTAAAGATTGTCAAGGATTTTGGTGACCCTTGCCTAATCACTGATAATCTGTTTTCAAGCACATCATATAAGACCTAAGGCAAAAAAGGATCCCTTATAGATTAAGATCTATTTTGAGAGGTAAAAGTGGATTGATTAGTATTGTCTATATCCCTATGACTCAAGGTAACGTAGCATAAAATGAGTACTTTCTTTACTAGGATCAAAGAGGAAAAAAGGGTTTAGAGATTAAAGAAAGATTTGATATACTGAGTACTTCAAAAATCTCTGCCCATGCTAACCTCCAACCCAACAAATTCCCAAAATAACACACATCATTCAAAATGTATGCTTTTGTTCCCAGGGAAATAATGCAACAGAGTTTCCCAATTGAATTTCTGGAAGCAGGTGTCCTTTATGATAGCATCACCTTAATTCCTGCCAAGAACATACTGTTCAGAACACAATTCCAGTTTTATTTATTTCATTATTGTTTGCAGTACTCTGCCCATTCCACCAGACATACTGCAGGGTGACTCAAACAGCTTGGCAGAATTTCTATTTATATCCAACATTGTGTCTATTTGGTTACATGCCTTAATTTTTAAGAGTATGTGATTTTTTTAATTTAATAAGGATGTAGTAATAATACTGGATTAAATATTTTCTGGAATTATATTTTTGTGGTGCCTCACACCAGGTAAATTTGAGATTTTATAAGTTGAAATAGGCTACATTAGTAGAAAGCATCCCTTTGATGTGCAATGGAACAAGTTTGAAAATAGCTTCTTTTTCAATTTACGAGAAGAATTCTTTCAGGTAGCTTTAAAGTCCTTTTTGACCTAGGATAAGTCCTCTCCACGTGCTTTAATGTTCCTGTAGTAGGTAAGATGTGTACATTACATTTACAAACTTGCTATAAATGGTATCAGCATGAGTTTATAATCTAACTTAGAAAAGGAGTAACAAAATCTAGTGTTAAATATCCTGCTATGGGAACTGGGCATTTCTCTCAATTAAGTAAGGCCCTATGTTTGGGTTTTTAATGAAATCTGAGAATGATTGCTATTGAGAATTGGTCCTCCCTCTTTCTGTGACTTATGCATCACATTTCTCTCTATCACAAACAGCTAAGGTATAGCACATAAAAGGATTATGGGCAGTAAAAATAAAAGAGAGAAAGAATCAGGAAATAACAATAATACTTAGAAAAATACTGGAGAATAATAGAAATATAAATGAAATCAATAAATCTTTTATTTTACTACCTATAATGCTAGTTATTTTCAAATAAGATGTTCAAATACAGTCTTCTCAAGAACTCTCTCAGGTATGTGTTATTGTAGCCAGTTTACAGCCTTAGAAACCATGACTTTAAAAGCCAAGAATCTTGCCCAGGGACACAAAATAGCCGCTATACAAAGTAGCAGAGCCGGGATTCAACTCATGCCATCTGAATCCAAGCCAGATGATTTTTTTTTTTTTGGCTCTTGTGAAAATTTTTAATGACCATTACTGAATTACCAGAACACTAGAGATCAACAAATTTCCTGGCCTAATTGAAGAAGTTGAGAGAGAAAGGATATAAAAGGAGGAAAAATAGAGGAAGAGCAAAAAAGAGGAAAAGTTTGCCAGGACTGGAGATGGAGAATGTTGGGCTCTGTATCTGAGAGGCACCAGAGCATAGTGAAGAGATAGAAGCCACTTCTTTATACATATGCTCCTACTCATCTGCCTCCCATCCTGAACCCTGCTCTACGCATGTGTTGTCAGCTCTCGTGGTCTGTGCATAAGCTGTGTATCACCCTGTCACCAAATGTGATAAGGCTTCCTCTCAGATATTACAGATGTGTCAGTAAACTTTGGCTGAATTTTGAAAGCTCTTTGGGGCTTTTTTTCAGGCTTTTTTTTTTTTAAGCTGGGAGATTTTTTGCTAAGTCTGACCAAGGAACCTTGCAAGGAAGATCATGTTGTGACATTAATGTATCTATGATACCAGCTAAGGTTTTTAATGCACAGCCTTCAGCTCTTTCCTATCACACTGAGTTTTCCTGCATTTGTGGGGTGCCATCCGAAGGGAGTTCAAATTTCAGTAATGAATCTGAGGGCAAGCATAATTTTTCTTGCTAAATTTCTTGTTTCAAGATGTGAATATAGGCTCTGAATTCCTCATTCACAGCTCCTTCCAAGTGCTTAGGACATGTCCGTGCAAGTTGGACATATTACAGACAACCTTGACGTATCACAGTTATGGAGATTGATAAGCTTAGGCCCCAACCATAACCCTAGTTAAAGTGTATAAGTACACAGTAGTGACATGTCCCATACTGTCATGAACTTTTATTTAAATGACCATAGTTTTGAGCCAAGTTTCTCTATGACACAGGACAACTCTGCAAGACAGTGGTGAGCATGGGGTAAATTCTAGTACCACTTCAGACAGTGATTAATTTATATGGACAACATCATAGCCTCATTACCTCTATGCTTTAACAGAGTTAATGTCATTCTATATGAAATTTGCCCAATTATTCACATTTTAACTGAATATTTAAGTTACTCAAGTGTTTTGTTAATAAGGTAGCTCATTGCAAGATGGCCTAACCTCCCTCACTTTTGCAAGTTGATATCATATTTAACATATGAAAAGACTTTAAAATTTATATAACCTGTATTTTAGAAGTTGTTACTTCTATCAAAATTTTGTGAAAGGCCGAAACCAGTAAAGAGTATGTCATTGTCTAAATTCTCATTGTTGTCTCTGGTAGAATTTGAGGGGGAAACCTTTAAGATATTTCATCATCATCCTTATCATGATTAGATATTGTATATAAAACTGTGACTTGGGACAAGTGCTAAGCAACGTACAAATTATAGGATTGGCCTGGCTCGGAACCTAAGAAATTAATAATTAAAAAATTGGGTATACAGAAAGTAACAGTCATATATCTACTCTATATTTTTTGGATTTGCACGTTGGCATGTGATTGTCAACTACTAGGAAGAGTGTATTTTGACCTTTAGTGTTTGTAGAGATGAAGATCCATTTTTCAACCTACCTGTCTCTTCCATTGAACCTGTTCCTTCCCATTCACTGTTTCACATGGAATCTTTTCCCTTGGCAAGGGGAAGCTATATTAATCACAATAACCAATTAGTGCAAAATAATATGAGGTGATTCAATATAAAGGATTATTAGTGTTCTGATCAAGAAAATAGTGAATATTGTTTTAGGTTGTATGCCTGTGTGTGTTTTTTTGTTTTTGTTTTTTTGTTTTTTTTTAATTTATTTATTTATGGCCGTGTTGGGTCTTCGTTTCTGTGCGAGGGCCTTTTCCAGTTGCGGCAAGTGGGGGCCACTCTTCATCGCGGTGCGCGGGCCTCTCACTATCGCGGCCTCCCCTGTTGCGGGGCACAGGCTCCAGACGCGCAGGCTCAGTAATTGTGGCTCACGGGCCTAGTTGCTCCGCGGCATGTGGGATCCTCCCAGACCAGGGCTCGAACCCGTGTTCCCTGCATTGGCAGGCAGATTCTCAACCACTGCGCCACCAGGGAAGCCCCTGCCTGTGTGTTTTTTATTATTCTTTTTATGCAGCTATTTGAGTAGTGCCCAAAATTTAGCTGACTTGTTTACAGGA
This sequence comes from Balaenoptera acutorostrata, assembly GCF_949987535.1. Lineage (NCBI taxonomy): Eukaryota > Metazoa > Chordata > Mammalia > Artiodactyla > Balaenopteridae > Balaenoptera > Balaenoptera acutorostrata. Next base: position 38,317,114 of record NC_080074.1, read on the forward strand.
GATAAAAGAGTACTAAGTAAAATTTGCCTTTTTTTAACCCCAATATCACAGTCTTACTTTCATCACATCTTAGGTGGAAAATGATGTGCTTAACACTTCTCTATTCAAAATAGACTCCAAACTCAAAAACATGATATCTTTAGCTAGCACATAATAATTTCCATTTCCACAAAAACTTTCTTGGTGTCCTGATTTATCTAACTTGAATTCTACTTTTTAAAGTATTCTTGTATAAGTTTTTTAAACTAACATGTATCATAATAACACAGGCTATTTATCCTGATGTCTATGGTTCTTCATAAGAATACAAAAATTAGAAATCTTTTTAATTAACCATTCAATAGATATTGTTTTAAACATTGAGGCATAGAAAATATAGTGGTGAATAAGGATCTTTACTTTCATGAGGCTTACAGTCTTAATTTATAGGTGAAAATACAAAAGTACAGATTTGTCTGTCACATTTTATGATCCAACTGTCAATATATTAATGCTAAAGGTTAGTAAGCCATTATACATGCTGTTTAAAAGAACTGACAGTGAATTGAGGGTGATGAATATACAAATAAGTCTAATGTAAGAAATACAGTTACAAGCCTTCTAATAAAACTATAAACAGAATCATCTGGGAGTATATGAGAGGAAGAAATTATACCACTGTGGCTGGAGGTTTGTATACAATAATGAATAGTTACTATATGAACATTTATATTTTATATCAAATGAATAATTACAACATAGTAATCACACAAGGATGATTGCACCTGTGATAAACTTATTTAGGATGCAAGATTTTCCTTTTCTCTTTCCCATTTTACACACACACAGGCACACACATAGAGTCCTTTTAAGAAATCAAAGTTGAATACTCATTTCTCTTTTGGATCACCTGCAAGCTGAATTTTAACCAACCCTGTGGTTCGTTTTGCTTGTATACTTTTTGGTTTTGTTTGGTTTTAACTACTTTGGCCTACTTTTAGTCTGAGTGGAAAAACCTTATGCCACCTAACCATGTTTTAAAGCTTTCCTCCTTCCTGAATCACCCCTGATGATTACCGGCTTAGGTAAAATTAGAAAAATCAGTTTCTTCAGAATCAGGGACATAGAGAACAGACTGGTAGTTGCCAAGGGGGACAGGGGAGGGGGAGGGATGGAGTGTGAGATTGGGGTTAGCAGATGTAAGCTTTTATATATAGAATGGATAAACAAAAATGTCCTGCTGTATAGCACAGAGAACTGTATTCAATATCCTGTGATAAACCATGATGGGAAAAATATTTTTTTTAAAAATTGTATATATATGTATAACTGAATCACTTTGCTATACAGCAGAAATTAACACAACACTGTAAATCAATTATACTTCAATAAAAAATATTAAAACTGAAAAAAAAAAGAAAAAAATGAAAAATTAGTTCCTTAATTTTTATGGTTTGTTTTGATTACCAAATACTGTTATCTTTCTATTTTCACCAAAAACTCAGTGTATTATTTATATATTGGGAATAACTAATGTCTTTTTTTTTTCTAAAGAGTGAATATATATTTTGGGGCCTCCTACCTGTGTAAGTCTACAATTCTACTATGCAAAGTAGCTTGTTTAAAATGGACATTTTACTGACTTCCAGGGAATAGTGTTGTCACTTTGGTTTGTGTATGTTAACTGGTCTTCATTCATTCAATAAATAGTCATTGAGTTGTAACTTTATGTGAGGCACTGTTCTAAGCCTTAAGGTTACAGCAATGAGCAAAAAAAAATTCCCTCCCATTATATAATTTACATAATTCTAGTAGGAGGAGAAAATGAGTGAGTTTCATTCCTTGTCATGTGTTTTTGTATCAAATTTGTATAAGAAAATGTCCAGATACATATCTTAATCATCAGGACATTTGTTCTTCGTTCAAATGTCTGGTTTTAGGAGCTGTACCCACATACCCACCAGATACAATTGTGGATATACTGGATTTACAATCTGAAAACAGGTGGTAGTGGGAGTCTTATATTGTAAATGTAAGTTACTCTGACATCTTTGACAGATCATTTCACTGCTCACATTTGTAAACTAGTGATATATCTTTCAGCCTTAGACAGAAAAAATGATGTCCCAATTCTATGTAGTAGATGGATGAAGTTAATGCTATATCATTTTAAGCCATTAAAATTGCCTAAGTTCCTCATCACTTTAATGAGCATTTATAAATACCAGTTTGTATTTCTCATGAGACTTATTCCTTCTTATCTACTCTTTTAAATTAGTTCATGCATTTTGAGTGTCTCTATTTTCACTGTTTTGAATACTTCCTGAAAGTCTTTTATCTCTAAATAAGTTGGAATATTCCTCTTGAGGGACCCTACAAGATTGCTTTTCTATTCACACTTCCACTTAGTTCTTGCAGGAAGGCTAATCTCCCATGCGATTAAAGTAGATTGATATTGGATGCAATTGGAGGTTCATTATCAAGCGTGCTCTTCATTGCAACTTCTGTCTTTCCCGAGGTAGTTGTGGAAGAGCATATTCACTGTCTTGTTTCCTTTTGTTTTAAAAAACTTTTAAATGCATTTTTACCCCCTTACCTTAGAGTTAATATATTCCTGAAATGGATGAACTTCACTGTATATGTGTATTCTTATTCACATCAGTTTTATTTTCTTCTAGACTATAAATCTTCTCTCTTTCTTTAAATTATAATTTACTTAACATTATTGCTAGATTACCCTGGTTGTCCCCAGTATGTTTTCTTTAGTTTTGGAGGTTTTGTAACTGAGATGTCATAATTCTGGGGGAAAATCCAAAGTATTGACAACCTGGGCTCGGTCTATTCTATCTGGTCCATTTTTCCCAGACCTTCCCTGACTGCTTCAAATGCCAATTTTTTTCATCTCTGACCTGCTTTCTTTTTAAGCTTCTGCCAGTGCTTTTAAGCCATGTTTACCAGGGCCCTAGGACTGTGTCAAGATGCCCCAAGGACAGTCCAACAGGGACTCTGAACAGGCAGGTCTCTGATTCTGCTACCTCTGCCTCAAACAAAGATAGCCCACTCTTGTATATCTTATATTGTGGGCTTCCACATTTAATTTTATTTAACATACATTCTTCCATTTAGAAAAAAGTTTAAATTACTAGTTACTGGATTATGTCAACATTTCACTCAAAGAACCTATATTATACCCCTTAGCACTGACATCTAGCCCTCCAGATTATTTTGGTGTTGGTGTTGAACTCTATATCAAATTGCAAACACATATTGTTTATTGGTATATTCCCATCCTGACCTTCCATTAAAGTCAGAATAGGCTAATAATTATGTGATAATTTGTCCCTTCATTGGTCACCACTGTGGGCTTATGTGACCTGGTTGGCCAGAAAAAGGCCACCTTCTTTTTCAATCCACCTGGCTTGTTGTCCAAGTTATCAGCTTGGACAAAAACCTCCCCGCTCTAGATAGGAGGCTCTTGCTTCAAGCAGGAGCGTAAGAGTGGGCTGCTCCACCAGTGAAACACCAATCCTAGTGTGATGCTTACTGGCGCCTCCTTTTAGCTCCCTTTAGCTTTTAGGCTTTTAGCTTCTTTTGCTGGTCCTTCCTCATTTCACTGGATTCTATAATATTGGGGTGCTGGAAGATTCTCTCTCTACATTTACTCCTATACACTTAAGCCTATACACTGAAGACTCCCAAATTTATAGTTCTTTCCATCCAGGATTCGCCATTGAAATCCAAGCTCCTGTGTCCAACTACCTCCTTGACATATCCTCATGAATGTGTAATAGATATCTAAAACTCAACATGTTGAAAACTGTGCTCTGGATGGTCCTTACAAACCTGATCCAACCATAATCTTCCCATCTCAGTTTATGGCCACTCCATCCTTCCATTTGTGATAGGTAAAATTCTTGGAGTTCTGCTTGTCTCCTATTTCCTTCACATCCAAATCTACCTTCAAAATATTTTTAGAGTCCAGCTGGGTCTCACCAGCTTCCCCACTACCACGCTGGTCTGAGCCACCATCTGCGTTTACCTGCTCAGCCTCCTAGCTTGTTTTCCTTGTTCCACTCTAACCACCCCTCTCCATGCTCTTTTCTCAACCCACCAGTTTTGAATGGTGACTTAACTCGAAAGAAGCAGTGTGATGATGTTCACAAACAATCTTTGTGTTTTGATTTTTATAATATATATATGTATGCAAGTTTGTTAATAATTAAAGATGCTTTTTAAAAAAAATTGTATCCGTCTTCTGAATTGTTGTATCCTCAGTGCTTAGTGCAAAAGTTAGAATGTTATAAGCACTCAATTAACAATTGTTGAATTAATGAGTGAGGGATCTCATTTAGAGAAGTTTGGCAGGTTATTGTTATCTATAAAAGTGCCATGGGCATAAAAAGCAGAATTTTTTTTTTTTTTTAAACATACCAGTTTGCCTTTTTTTTTTTTAATTAATTAATTTATTAATTTATTTTTGGCTGTGTTGGGTCTTCGTTTCTGTGCGAGGGCTTTCTCTAGTTGCGGCGAGCGGGGGCCACTCTTCAACGCGGTGCGCGGGCCTCTCACTATCGCAGCCTCTCTTGTTGCAGAGCACAGGCTCCAGATGCACAGGCTCAGTAGTTGTGGCTCACGGGCCTAGTTGCTCCGCGGCATGTGGGATCTTCCCAGACCAGGGCTCGAACCCGTGTCCCCTGCATTGGCAGGCAGATTCTCAACCACTGCGCCACCAGGGAATTCCCCAAAAGCAGAATTTTTTAATATAAAATGTTTTCCCAATTATTGAGAAATAATATATTGTTGATTAAATTTCAGTTTTCTTGGCTCTACCTTTTACATTTAATAACTATTAGCTGAAGCTAATTATTACCTGCATTCATTTATTTAATAAATATTTATTATAACTTTATGGCAAATATTGTCCTAAGCACTGGAAATACAACAGTTAATAAAACAGAAAAAAATACAGTCATCATAAAATGAACAAATATATAGATATATAATGAAGTGAAGAAAATAAAGCTGATTAAGAGAATAGAGAGCTGCAGTGGGGATTGGGAGTATACTTTTTACACTCTCTTCAGACAGGGACTCCTGGAAGTGTTGACATTCGGGCAGACACTTAAATAATTCATAGAAGGAATTATATGAATATTGGGTGGGCTTGGGGGAGAGCCAGGCAAAAGGAATAGCAGTTGCAAATACTAAGGAGTGAACATGCTTAATATGGGATTTGAAATCACAACTAACTAATCTCTTCTTCCCTTGCTCTAGCTCCTGTCCTCCTCCCCTGCTCTACTTCTTTCCATTGCACTTATTCCTTTTTGGGGTACAGTATAATTTACTTATTATGTTGATGGTTTCTGCACTTCCTTCCCACTATAGTGGAAGCTCTACAAAGAAGGGTATTTGTTTATTGTATTCACCAATGTACCCTAAATGCCTAGAATAGCATATGACTCATAGCTTCTGCTCAGTAGATCTTCACTGTATCAGTTGACATTATATTTTGGAGCCTGCAAGGAGACTGTGTGGCCACTGGGTAGTGTGCAGGGGCGTAATGGCATGAAGTAGACAGGCAGGGCCATGATCAAATATTGCATGGCTTTGTAGGCTTGGAAAGGACTTTGGATTTTCTCTGAAGTGTGAAAGGAAAGTATTAAAGAGTTGAGAGAAAGAGAATGGAATGGTCTGATTCACATATTTACAGACCTTATAGGCTGCTGTATGAAGAACACAATTCACATTTTCTAGGAGCTCCTAGTTGAGTGGACAGGTGCACCAATATGCTAATAACTCACCTATTGCAGACCTTGTTAAGGGCTACAACTGAAGTGCAGACTAGTGGAGTGAAAATAAAAAAGATTCTGGACTGGTGGGACTTCATAGAAGAGGGGGCACTGGATCTGGATCCTGAATTTCAGTAAAAAGAGAATTCTGGGTAACAGAAGGCAATCAAGAAAGGCAATACAATCTATTGGTGAAAAAAAAGAAATTTAGAAAGTCAATTTGATTCTGAGTGAGAGGGTAATGATGACACTATGCTTTACATACATTATCTCACTTGATTTTCACAACACCACCAATGAGTTAAAACCTATTTTAATCTCCACTTCTCAGAGAAAGAAAACTGACACTCAGAGGGGCTAACTCAAAGTTTTATTGGTCAAGAAAGTAGAGACATGGGGGTTTGAATTTGGATCTGTTTGACACTAGAGCCCATGTACTGAGTTGATGATTTAATGATAATACAATCATAACTCAAAGACATATCCAATTCCTTGCATCTAATCAGTTCAATCAAATTAACATTTTTTGCAAGACTGGGGTTTCCAGTGTATATAATGCTGTCCAAGACACTGTAATCATATTACTAATTATGTGTCCTTTTGATAATTAAATCAAAGCATTTATAATGTAGATTTCTGCCTTTGTTATGAAATGTTAATATTTATGTTCCTTTCATTTATTTATGTGTGGTGAATGTTAATTACAAGGCAGATAAATTGAAGGAATTAATAAATGCCCACAATTTATCGTGACATAATAAACTCTTAATTCTGTGTCTGCAGGGCCTCCTAATCAACAAGCTACAAAACTGTGACTTGACCATAGTCATTTAGGTGTCTGTCTACATTTGTAGCTAAGAAGTTGTGATTCAGTAATAATAATTCACTGTCAATATGTTCAAAATGGAGTTTTGCTGAGGTCATTCCCTAAGTGGTGGTTAATCATTCATTCCTTATTTAGTTATTGCACTGAAGAATGTACTAATAACACAAAACAGGTAACATGACCTGGATTTAGACGAGAGGGTAAACATAAAAAATGGAATTTAATGGAGAACAAGGTGGGAAGATAAACTTCTCAGAGAGCAAATATTAGCCAGCAAATTTTGAGGACCAGGGTACGCTAGATCAGTGTTTCTCAACCTGGTTCACATAATGGCACAAAGAGAAAATCATGATATTTCTACATCACAGTAATGTAGACAGAGGAACACACTCAAGCCTACAACTGAGCACCTCAGGAGCTCTGGAAGTCCCAGACTTTGAGGAGACACCCTGAGACTGAGAAACGGGTGTTGCAGCACACCTGTAACCTATTTGCAGCACACTAGTTGAGATGCTCTGCCCTAGTTAGCTCAGAATGATTCATGGTATGACCAAGAAGAGCAGGATATTGTTATCTCTTATATTCAGCTTGACTATAAAATAAAAGAATTGCACTGTGTCAGTGATCCCTTAATCTTGTTTGTATGTTGAAAAACAAACGATTAGAAAAATACTAATTTGGCATCCTTAAACTAATTAAACCAAGATCACTAGAAGTGAGGCCTAAATATTGGTATTTTTTAAAGCACCCTAGAGAAATATAATGTTGGAAGATTCTAATGTTGCTAGATGATTGCTAGGGTCTTTTATGTCTCTAACTATCTGAGATTTTAAATAATGTTTGGAGATAGTATATAGCAACCTAAGTTTAGAGGCGAGTGAATACGTGGATGCATTAAAGGGACAATCAAGGGAAATCCGTAAAAGAGACAGTCCCAGAAAAGAGATTGCAAGCCACTGGCAATGATGCTTAAGAAGATCCCTTGTAGACCTGAAATTGCCAGGAAGCTTCTCTTTCTTGTTGTGACAAAATCAAATAGAAGTATCAGTCTCAGACTTTGAGATGAGAGAAAAAGATAAGCATAGGTGCAAATACATGTAACCGTATAAAGAAAGGGATTTCACTATAAAACTACTGTTAATCTGTGGAGGGTGAGTGAGCAAGCAGGGGAGAAAGGCCTTAAATAGATTGGAGAAAAGTTTATTCAGCTGCTGTGAAAGGAGAAAGGGGAAATAATGAGGGGCAGGCAGCTTAGGGAGCACTGTTGAGGTGGAGCCTGGCAAGCTTGAAAGTGCATTGGTTGTATGATGTGCTCCAGCAGCACACATCAACTCAGGTTGTAGCAGAGAAGATGGACAATTGGATTAAAACAATTCTTTACTGAATGAATCAAATAAAAGTATATTAGGAAAATAGGAGGAAGATATCGGCAAGAGAATGGAAGTCATAATATAATAGACCATGGATTCTTGGTTAGGTGTGGAGAGAGTGGAAGTAAGAATTGACTGATAAATTGGGAGAAAACTGGGTTAAATGACGTCTATTTTCATGATGTCCAAGAAAAAATATAGTGGAAATATAAGAATATGAGAATGAGAGAATGAGGATTGATTGTTCTGGGAAATACCCTCTACACCATGTGGCAGGGATCCCATTAAAGTAATACTTCTGGCCTAACTTGTACTCTTCCAAGGAGAAATGATTTCCTGGGTAAGCCAGTCTGAGAGAATGAACTGGGATGCATGGCTTACTTTTTTCGTCCCTCATTTTGTCAGTTTGTGGAACTGCCTGCCTCGGGGGCGCATGCATTCTAAACTGCTTTTTGCCACGCTGTAAACTTTGTAGCTTCTCTCAACCCACTCATCTATAGCCAAAGCCTTTAATTTAAGGAGGTAAAGTCCACTGATTTGCTCACATATCTAAGCTATGTTCTTTAATATGGTTATATTTCAATATTCTCTCTCTCCCCTACATGATTAGTTCATACCATTCTCTCACTTCTCAAACATTCAAAACACCCTTCCCCAACCTACCCTCAGCTGATGGCCTTGCTTCTTAAGTTCCCGAGGATTTGCACAAATTCGTACCACCACAGTTACCAGCAAAGGGACTCACATACTCTGCCTTCCACCTGTTATCAAATATGGGGTCCTCTTCCTCTCTAAAGCCAGTCTCTGTTCTCATAGATTCTGTCTCCTCTCAGCTACTCAAGGACATTGCTCCAGAAATTTGCCTCTTTTCATTCTGCATCATCAGTTTTTCATATTCTACTAGAGCCTTTCCCTCAGCACAACATGTTCTTATTTCTCTCCTTTCTTTCTTTGCCAGCCACTGTCCCACTTCTTTAATTCCCTTTGCAACACTATGCTTTAAAGTGTTGTATAAACAGTCTCCAATTTCTCTCCTCCCATTTTATCTTATACTTAACTTCAATCAGCTTTTCTTCCAACCCTCCACCAAGCCAACCTTCACATTGTTAAATCCAAGGGCCAATCTTCATCTTAATTGATCTCTCAGCATCTGATACAGATGATCACTCTCACCCCTTGGATTCAGGTTTATCACTGGCCTTTCAGGACGCATTACTGTCTTGGTCTTCCCCCTACTTTGCTGATTGTTTCTACTTATTCTCCTTTGCTGGTCTCCCAGGATGCTTACTGTTGGAGTGCATTATGGCTTGGGCTCTTACCTCTTCTCTCCTCTATTTACATTCACTTCCTGATGACTTCATTCTAGTCTTTTGGTTTTTAGTCTGTATGCTAATTTGGGCTCCAGATTTGTATATTCAACTTCCTTTGTAACATCCCTATTTAGATGACTAATAGAAACCTCAAACTTAACATGAGTAAAACTGAGCAACTGAATTTTCCCCAAACCTGCTTCACTGGCAGTCTTCTCCATCTTAGTTGGTGGCAATCTCATTCTTCCATTGATCAAGCCAAAAACTTGAGCAACTGCTCAGGTCAAAGGACTTGCAGTTGTACTGGATTATTTTCTGTCTTTCACAACCCACAACTGATCCATTAGGAGAATCTGAACACTTCAATAATATTAAAATAAATAGTTCATCACATAGCCAGTCACCTAAAAATTTTTGGATGTATGAAATCAATCAATCAATCATGTGTAAGTCCCCTTTTCATATTCTGTACTGAATTAAAATCAGTGGTGGATAAAGCAGTGCCAAGATATAATTTTGAGTTATAGTGTGGTTTTGCAATCAGATAAACCTGATTTCAAATTAAGTGACTTTCTCACTTACCAGCTGTGTGACCTTAGACAAGTTATAATTTTTCTAAGACTCAGATTCTTTATATATAACTGAGGAATAAAATACCTCCTTTAGAAGGTTTTGTAAAAGTCAGCACTATGACTGGCATAGAATATGATTCAATAAATGGTAACTATTGAGCCATTGTTTTTGCTCTTAACAGAAAATAAAACAGGATAGTGATTGGCTTTAGCTTCCAAAGAAAATTCTTGGAAAAAGTATAATTAAGGAGGAAATAATGTACTTGCTACCATGACAATTTGGCAGTAGAGATTTTAAAAAGAAAGAAATAGTCTAAAGATTAGTTTAGTCCACTCCACAGTTTTGCGTAATATTGCCCTTGTTCCTGTGTTATTGCAATCTTTCTAATCTTAAACATGGGATTATGAATGGAGTGTCCATCCATATAAGTTAATTTTTTTAATTGTTTTATTATTCCAAGCTAACCATGGTAATGTTATCCTAAAGGTCCTTGCATAGAATTGGTTACCATCATGATTTCTCTCATCCTATCAGTTAAATCTATTTCTTCTGGGGTGGTATAAAGTGTTTAACATAAAGTGAACCAGATGAAAAGCATTAAAACATCTGTCTTGTTTGCTTGGAATATACCTTTATTTTCTTTAATATGATATTTCAAAGCTCTGTGAATGTGTGCATGGAGAATTTATGTGTACATTTGGGTGAGTGTATACATATGTGTGCAAAGTGAGCTGTCTCAACATATATATTTAAAATCTATTTCCTAAACCGCTACATGGCATTATTTAATAAAAATAATATGGGTTGGTAGTTAGAATATCTGGATTTGTTCATTCTTCTTTTTGTACATTTCAGTCAGCAAAGACTTGCCTATTATGTACCAAACAGTGCACTCAGCCCAAAGTTGGACTGTTAAATATACAACATATTAACTGTAAGAATCTGGGAATGAGAATAAAGATTTTTGAATTATCAGGACTAGTCAGCAAGTCAAAATGAGGTAGTTAATATTAAAATGCAATCCATGTAAAAAGAGAAGCAAACCGGCCAGAAGAGAATCTTTAAAGCATTTGCCAAATATTTATTGGATGCCTATTCTATGACATGCATGGTACTGGTTCTTGTTAGGGACAGACAAGAAGTTCCATATAAGCCACAACTTTTGCACACTAAGGAAGCTTCTTTTACCTCAAACTTTAGCTAGGAATTATGCTTCCTGATTAAAAAAATAAAATTCAAATTCTTTATGAGCAACTGAGAATTCTCTGTATTCTGATGCAATAGTTCTAGTGCAGAGTATCTGAGAACATATATGGAAACTGGACAGTATATAAGATTTGTCCAGAGTGGAGGTATTCTGTTTGGTAACAGATGGCTAAGAATTTTATCAATTTGTAAGGAAAAGTGAAACTTAATGTAAAACTGTACCATATAGTAGAGCATGTAGGGCATATTCCGGTTCAAGTTCAACATATAATACGATATATGTAGTTATCATGCCATAGAATGGACCTCCTACTTCTCTACTAACTCTTTTTATGTGTATAAAGTCAGAGCTCTGAAACTTTTTCAGGTATCATTATAAAAACCTGAGCTATGTGGGCATCTGGTATCCAGAGTGGTAGATGAGGAAATAGCATCCTATCATAAAACTTTAATGTGATTTCTGTAAAATCAGACTGATGACATATATTTCAGAACATAAAATAAACTTAACATAATATAATGAAATTATTGACTTGTAGAATTTAGAGTTCTAATCAATTAATATTTTTTCTGCTAAAGGGCCAAACAAAACAAAAAAACTCAATGCTGAATTTCATGCAATTAATATTTGTAATTTAAGCATAAAAGTATTCATAAGCTATCATCATAATACATGTAAACATTTGTGAAAAATGTGGTTCAAGAGAAACCAGAGTGAAAGAGAAGAAAAAATATGAAAACAAGATAGCATTTAAAATTTTTCTAAGTTGAGTTCTGAAGACAGTATACATGCAGGTATGTATGTGTATGTATGTGTATATATATACACACAGGTGTAATGTATATACACGTGTATGTATATATGTACATATGTATATAATTTACACAATATATGTGTATACATACATATATAGATACATATATAAAACTTTATGAGATAATGTAAAAATATAACACATTAGTATCAAGATATGGATTAAAGACAAATTTAATATTTTTGTTTTGCTATAAATGGAAGCTTGTCAATTTCAATTTCCATATGCTTGATTTTTTTTTCTTGGTCTACATGGTCACAAATCTTGAGGGATACTAAGGATTGTCTTTATTTGGGACACCCTCAGTGAATGGTTAACTAGCTAAAAAAAAAATTCTTGAACTTGGCAAAAAGTCTCTGAGGCATTAGAAGATTTTTTTTAATTGAAATACTTTAATGCAAGATCTCATTGCTAGACTTGATGACACCCGTTACGTCGAGCATCTCTTTGGCATGGTACAAAATGCTGTTTCCCCTCAGTTCACCTGCCTTTCACTTCTGTCCTAACTGTAATAGGGGTCTGGTACATCATCTCCCTTCAATAAAGATTTGTTGAATCAATGAGTGAGTGAATGAATGAACAAACCTTACAAACTTGTGCACAGCCAGCTGTATCAGAAAGTAGGAAACTCAGAAGCAGGATGTAAAAGCTTTGGCTATCTATACAGGGTCATCTTTGCTGCATCCTGAAAAGTTCATGATATAAAGACAAGGATACAGATATAGATAAATGTGCATAATTATGAATATATATTTAGATAGATAAATAGATGATTGATAGATACATGATAGATAGATAGGTAGATAGATAGATAGCAATATATACTTAATTATCTTCCATATGTCATCCATATGGATTCACTAGGATGTATTTCCCATCTGGGCTGTAAATTTCACTCCATCTGGCATGACTTCTAACTGAATGCTTGGCTATAAAATTCTTTGTTATAATGCTGTGATGAAAGTTGTATTGATATCTCTCCTCTCTCCTCTTCCACCTCCTCCTCATCTTTCTTCCTCCTCTTCTGCACTCTCTCTCTCTCCTATTCTTCATCCAGTATGACACTTTCCCCCTGAGCATTTATTGTAAACTAACAGCAAATGAGAAGCCCTTTTCAGTGTATTCCTTTAACTCCCCAAATTCTTATCATTCTAGCAAATTTTTGAGCTTGTTATCCAATACCTATAAATGAATGAAAGAAAAGCTATATTGAATTGCTTGTCTTGAAGCAGAATATGTCTAACAGTTATTTGTTGAAAAAAAATTATGTTGAAGGGATATAAAAATGTTTGTGCTTAATCTTCCTGACAGGATATGAAATAGTAGCTCTAAAGTATTTTTGAACTTTTTATAAAACCAAACTGATAACATACATTTCAGAAGGCTTAAGAGTAATTATTCCCAGAGGCAGAAGGGTATATTATATGACTTCTGGGAATCTTCTCTGTAAGTCTATTAAAAACAAGTGTCTGGCTTGAAGACTTTTATTTTACCCATTTTTTAAAAAGTGTAATTTAGTTATCCTTTTGCTTTTTCATTTTCAATTTTTTTCTGTAAAAATTCAAGTGCTTGAGATAGCTGGCATTAAACCTTCTAGAGTTAATATCATTAATTTACTTCTGTTGGTGAAAGATATATCTTGAGAGATTTTAGGGAGTGGTCTGTGTGTAACAATTGAAACAGACATATTATTTACCCATCATGTGGCAAACATTGCCTGAAAACCAGTTGCTACCATCAGCACGTTAAATTTTGTTTTACATAGTAATATTGTACTTTTTTTACTTTTAAGTTAATAATTAGAATAGTCTTATTTTAAATCAGTGACAACTAAACTAAGTATGAGATTTCTTGACAAGCCACAGCCATCCTGGAAAGCTATTTGGAAAGCTAACCAAAAGTATGAGAATATGCCTCTACATTTCATATATTTTTATTTTTTATTTTATATTTATTTTGTAATTTATTTTATTTTTGGCTGCTTTGGGTCTTCGTTGCTGTACGCAGGCTTTTCTCTAGTTGCGGCGAGCAGGGGCTACTCTTCGTTGCGGTGCGCGGGCTTCTCATTGCGGTGGCTTCTCTTGTTGCGGAGCACAAGCTCTAGGCACGCGGGCTTCAGTAGTTGTGGCACGTGGGCTCAGTAGTTGTGGCTCGCGGGCTCTAGAGTGCAGGCTCAGTAGTTGTGGCGCACGGGCTTAGTAGCTACACGGCATGTAGGATCTTCCTGGACCAGGGCTCGAATCTGTGTCCCCTCCATTGGCAGGTGGATTCGTAACCACTGCGCCACCAGGGAAGCCCTCATATATTTTTAAAAGACAAGTATGTTCTAATTTTACTTGATTTCATAGGAATAGGGTGTTCATAGACTAAGTCTCTTTACTAATTTCACTTGAGCAAATGTTTCTATATGAAAAAACACACCTAGTGGACTTACTTCTTATGCCCTGAAATGTTTTCAGCCATATTTTCCCAACTGTTCTATTTCTATGCCATCTCATATCTTTTCACACATGGATCCTTCTCTTGGAAAGCCTTCAACCTCCTATTTTGGCAAGGGTCACTCTGATACATCCCTTGAATTAGATGCTTTTCAGATGACCTCACTTAGTCTCCTTTAGGTTAAGTCAGTCGTCAGTATTAATTAAACTGCATTTTAGTTGTCTTGCTAGTTAACTGTGTCTTACAATTGATGTTTCTCCCACCAAATTTAAAGTTCCTTGAGGACAGATACTGTGTCTTTTATAGGTATGCCCCTAGCATCGGGAAACAGTACCAGGCCTCTATAACCAAAATGGATAAGGTAGGATTCTGTATCCTAGCAATTTTCAGAACTGGGCACCACTTTTATTATTGCTACTAGGCAGAGAGAGAAAGTTGAGTTGTCTCCAAACAGACCTTCAGACGATGAAATAATGTTATTATCATAAATAGCCTACATAGAAAAAAGAAGTTTGGGGAAGAATATATACTTTGGCAATTTCAGCAACATTTAGAATAAAGCAGTGTACTTAAAATAATTATGTATTAATACTATTTCTCCTTCCTACTTCTTTCAACATTAATTCATACTGCTTTCCTCCCCTCTCCACAAAAGAAATATGAAAAAGAAAGAACATATATTCTTATTGACCAAATACTTCAGATTTCCTAGCTTATATAGTTTGCTGGATGATGCAAATTCAGCAAATATATGAGATTATGCCAGGAATATGTGATATTATACCAGAAATATTTGATTTATTGTCTATTCTACAATAATAATAAGAAAAATAGTGAGTCATTTGATCTAAATTATATCAGAAACAACTTACACACAAGCATAAAAGTACATGGGGGTTATAGTTGTACCATAATAATCTATTTGGCAAACAAATTTTTCCTTTAAATCCTGGGTTCCCAAGAAGCTTCAGATTTGTTTTTGAGACATTTTTTGCACTCACAACTCTTGAGAGCATGAGTTACATGGTCCCACCCACCATAAGAGGAATTATGATCCCAACATTAATTTTAAGGGGGAAGAACCAAAAATTTATATATACATCACTGATTACCACAGCTAATATGTGTATATAGTTACTTTATTTGAGAATCAATGGAATAAACCCCATGTGGGCTAAGAAGTCAGAAGGGTAAAAATGATTAATTTGAAAAACAAAATAATACGGCCAATTAAAATAATAATGGAAAAGGAAAACATGACTTTTCAAGTAAACTTGCAGTGATAATTAGAGTTATAGTTAAGGAGACTAATCATTTTAGCAAATAATACATACTTTATACAGGAAAAAACATTTTTTAAAAATAATTATTTGTGCTTAAAAAAAAAAGGATGAGAGCACATCAAAGGGTAACAGGATCCAACATGAAGGATCTCCCAGTGCCCAATGCTGGGACAATTTAAGCATCAAATAAATGGTATTATAACCCAAAGTATAAAATAAATATACCTGAGTCCATGCCAATATAAATAAATGATCGAAAAAATAATTGGATGAGAGAAGCAAATCTTCTGTACAGAATTCCGTGTAACATATGTACCTACTCCCCCTTCCATGAGGTAAAGCTTAATTTCACCCCTCCCTATCACTTCTTTGAGAGCATGCTAATGACTAACTTCCAAAGAACAGAGTATGGAACAGGAAAAATAGTAACTTTACTATTAGTTGAAAAACCTAACAAATATTACTTTAACCAAGTGATGAAGGTTACCATCGCTAGTAATATGTGGATATCATGTATGCCCAGTATGATGTGATGAGGTCACTTCATTAATATGAGGTGATGAGAAAGTCACTTCACCCCTGTGGTATTCTTTTCCAAAACCCATAACCCTAGTTTAATCTTGAGGAAAACATCAGACAAAATAATGTAAGCATCAGATCAGGAGATATCCTACAGAATACTTGACCAGAAATTCTTGATAGTCTTCTAGAGACTATCAAGATCATGAAAAACAAGGAAAAGCTAAGAAGCTGTCACAGCCCAAAGGAAACTAGGGAACCATAGAAATTAAATAAATGTGGTACCCTAGATTAGAACCTAGAATAGAAAAGGGACATTAATGAAAAGACTAGTGAAATCCAAGCAAAGCCTAGTTTAGTGAATAGTAATGTACCATATCAGTTTATTAGTTTTAACAAATGTACCATAGAAATGTAAGATGTTAACAATTAGATAAATTGGGTGAGGGATATATGGGAACTCTTCATACTATCTTTGCAACTTTTCTATAAATCTAAAATTATCCCCCAATTAAACACTTATTTAACAAGTTATCTTCTGATTTATTTAGCAGCTTGCTAAGTAAACAATTACCTACTTAAATAATTTACCAGAATATAGGAATCCCATCTAAGGAAATGAGAATTTTTTCTCCTTCTTCCCCATTGATATTATAAATGTGAATCATGACTAGACAATCAAAAGTAAAAATGAATAATAATTTAAGTTTTAAGAGTTCATCACCATCATATTACTTTTATAGTCTTCAGGTTCAAAGGAGGTGGTTCCTGGTTCTTGATTGTAAATAACTATGTCATCTTAGATGCGTTCACAAAGACACCACTTTTGGTTCATGCTAGTCTCTGTCCTCCTGAAGTCTCCGCCTTTGAACGATGTGTAAATGGAACATTTATTTTTACCTCTAAAAAGTGTAAAGTCATCTGAATATGATCTTTTATACAGACTGAATAATCTGTGTGAAAAGACAGAAAAATGAACATGCATTGCAACACAGCCTAAATATTTGTAATCCATATTTTTAGATCTTGGGTCAAAATTTTTCATGTATCTAAAATATGTTTTATTAATTGCTTTCTATATACATGAGATAAAGTTGTAATTATTTAAAACAAATGTATGGTACTTTTTAAAGCATTAATTGTGAAACAATTTTTTGAGTTAACGTGGGGGAAATAAAAAAACAATGATTACATTCATATTCATGATGTTCTTTAAGAGTTTAGAAAAGTAAAAATAATTGAAGCATTTTATTTGATAATGTGCCTAGTATATAGCCTTACTGAATTATATGTGTTGCCCCTGAATGTCCTAGCCAGCTAAAATATGATTTGATCTATACATTTAAAAATAACTGTTTACTTTATTAAAAAAAAAAACAGGCTTTAACATTTAAAATCTCGTTGAACAGACTGGGATTAACAAAGAGATTTAGAAACATACAGAAATAATCGTGATAAAATAATAATTTGTTACTAGATACAGCTTTAAACAGTATAGGAAGCATGCTTCAGGTTAGTCAGAAGAGGTCCTCTGAATTACACTGTGCATGCTTCCCTGAAATGAAACTGTATGTTATTGGTTAACCAGGATATTTAGCATAATCACTCTGCTAGACTGTGGTGGAGGGAGGTGATTATCACTGAGAACAGATGGGCAGGTCCACAGCACTGCCAGATTCTGCACAAGCTCCATTTATTGTTGGTTCTTGCTTCTTTTCCTTCGGTGTTTTAATTTTTTTTTTAAACATTGTATGTTCTAAAGAACTAGCTGCACAAAAGGTCAGTAGCCGATGACCTTTCAGCTTAGATTTCAAACGTAGGAGAAAGATTCAAAATGCTATCACTGTGTATCTAAGAAGGATGGGGCAGATTTCATTTTACCCTCTAGCCTCCCTCAATGCATGCACGGATTTATCTGTACGCTAAGCTCTCTGCTCTGCATCTCTAGCTCCTTGTGGATTATATTGTCTCTCTGATCAGAAATGATTTTCTCGGATATGAACACCGTTTCTGGCTCCCCTAAAGTGCATCCTCCTAATGGGACCCGGTTTTACACTTTTCAAGTAAGTGTGCTTTAAATGGCTTCACTACTTAGGAAGTTAATATATAGTCAAACTTCTAATAAAGAGAAAAATAAGGGAAGGAAAACTGCAAAGTGTGAAAGTATTAAAGAGGATGTAAGATATAGATAATGTGCATGTCAGTTTAATCTGGTTTTTTTTTAATATGGAGATGAGATGGCATTAGGATTCTCTGTGAATTCAAGCAAAATAATAGTGAACCCTTAATTTGCACAAGGATTCTTAAATCTGCTACAATATCATCTTTTGAGAGTTTGTGAGTTATTCTCCTGAAATTGTTATTTATGGATATAATATGGTGAAAATTACAGAGTTACTTCCCTGATATATCACAGAGAGGGTAGAATTAAAAGACATTTTAGGGAACTTTGCAAACTATGTTCTCTGGGCTTAGAAAAATGTTTTGTATTTCATATACATAGCTTAACATAACTCCTGTTATTTAATTTTGTTATGTGTGCAATACACAATCAGTCAATAATACAGTAGCTTAAGTACCAGGTTTAGTATGCTTTTCAATTTGAGATAAAGTAGAAATTCATTAAGATGGAAGATTTTCTGTGTAATCAAAAAGTCAAAATGATTTACAATATAAATGTAAATGTGAGTTACAAAGCTGTTACCTACTAAATGTATTTCAACTGCCTGTGAATAAATCAGTCATCAGTCTAGAAAATGGTTGTCTAAAGTAAATCATATTCTACTTCATTTTTATCCTCAAATTGCATTTTTCAGTACTAAGGTTTACTTTGCAATTCAGTCATATCATCATTAGATTAAAAGGAAAAATGAAACTCTTCTCTGTATATTTTACACTATGGGAATATAAACAGCCTAACATTTAATTATTTTAGCTATATAGTTATAATGCACTGAAAAAATAAATGTAAAGACCTAGAGAATTAATATAGTAGAGGCAGCATGAATTATTTTGAAAGGGGGCTCTGAATAAATGCACATCTGATTAAAGTCTCTTGCCTTTGCAAACTATAGCAGTAGATATAATTACTCTCTCTCTCTCCCCCTTCTTATACTGCTGTTTTTAATTCTGTCACCTCTCCTGCCTTACACTGATGTCTACTGATAGTGCAAGTCTGTGCTGTTACAGAATGTATTTACTTTCCAGTGGCGATCAGCTTATTGTGGCAGTGACTCAAAATGCAATTGCCCCGGGGCTGTTCTACAGAATTATTACTTTTTTCTTCTCCATACACTGAGATATAAACACTCCTTACAATATATCCCATAGCTGCCTCTTAGGGGCAGCTTTTGACATTGGGTAATCTGCTTCAGTCTCTTAAAGTTTAAGGGTCAGTGAATTCCATAGCTCAGTCATGACACAGGCTTTTTACAATTCTTTCAGTAGATCTTGCTGACACATTTCCTGGCAGGTGATTTTCTTTGAAAACACACTAGAATGATTTTTAACCACTTATTTTTTTGTTGATGTTATAACAATTCATGTAAAAACACTAGGATTTCAGATAAAATAGAAATGTTGGCAAATATGAACTCTATTCTCTCCTACATTTTTAAAATCACAAAATAGTATTTGATCCTGACATTCATGATAACAGGCAGTGTGTGTTTAACTTTTTGTTGCTATTGTTTGTTTTTGCTTTTGGTGGAAGAGAAGGAAGAAAGAAGGATGGTTTTTAAAGCATGAATATAAAGGTTTATAAAAGTTGACTCTTTGCTTTTATTTTCAAAGGACTGAATTAAACAATTATTTTTCTTATATATATATATTAACCTATTTAATGCGGTGTACTTTCTTTGGTTGAAATACTGTCATGAGAAATGAGATGCTGTAAAAGTAACAAACCATTTGTCAAAAAATGTATCTTGTGGAAATGATTAGTTAAATTTTCAAAAGTGGTTCTCATTATAGAATGGCATAAATGCATTTCTGAAATGATTCTGCATCAAGGAATTGAGATTTTAATGCTTACTTTCTTAAAATTATTCTTGCACAAGAGTTAACATATGCAAAAACATTTAGGATAGCTTAGCATGAATGATACTGAGTTTCAGTTCCATCTTCTCATCAAATGTTTAAACTAGCTTGTCATTTTTGCTGAAATTGTACAATATTAAATTTTAAAAGTAAGATATAGAATGTATTTGACCTGAAGGGTTCAAAGGTAAAAAGACAACAAATAAGAAGCTGAAGGATATTCTAATTACAAGCCTTTCTTTTTCATGGTATTTTAATTTAGCCAAATACATTCATACTTCTACACACACATGCAAATACTATTTTGTATAGACTAACACTTGATTTAAATTAATTTCCTTATAAATGAGACCTCACTTCAATATTCCGTGAAGATAATTGTGTCTGCATGTTTCTATTCAGAGGTTCTTAGACCCTGGGTGATGCCAACACCCAATTTGCACTATATATTTTGTGAATAACTTATCACCCAAAATCAAATTTTAGAGTATAGTTGCCTAGAATGATTTTTGATTGACAAAAATTAAAATTAATTATAATATTTGTATGTATTAGAACTGTCAATTTATGGGGCTCAAATATGTACAAATGGGAAACCTACCTTCAAACAAAATTATATTATATTTTATATATATATATGAATGCAGTAAAAATTCTTTTAAATTTTATGTCCATAAAAATGATGTCCCACAGCTCGGTGCTTTGTGACCACCTAGAGGGGTGGGATAGGGAGGGTGGGAGGGAGGGAGACACAAGAGGGAAGAGATATGTATATGTATAACTGATTCACTTTGTTATAAAGCAGAAACTAACACACCATTGTAAAGCAATTATACTCCAATAAAGATGTTAAAAAGAAAAATGATGTCCCAACATCATTTCACATTTAGCTCTATTTTTGCAAGTAAAACCATTTAATATGCTTTACTAAACTTCTAGATTAGCTAATCATGACTTAATGTGTTAATTCTCCCAGAGGTATTGATGAGCAGCACGCTACCCCCTCATTTCCTAGAGATTAAGTATCTTCACCTAGACGTTTTCAAAGTCTGCGCAGTCCTAAGATTTCATGGGAGTTTGTCAGTAGTTGCTAGAGACAGTAGGGAAGAGGAATACATTCTTTTGAGGTTCTTAATGTTTCCTGATTCTACATTTACCTATTTTATTCATTGGCGCTCTATGCAAGCTTTCATGAACTACAACAAATAGTATACTACTATCAAAAAGAAAGCAAAAGTGGTTTGTAAACCGCTTCCTCAAACCAAAGGAATATATTTCTGATGGGAGCAGTTTTGATCTATTGAATCCACAGAGCAATTATTTCTGCTTAGAATACATTTCTTTGCCATTTCATCCTAGTATTAATAACATTAACTGCCAAGAATGTGTGTAAAAGTCTTTGACTCTGTTGTCCCCTGGTACCCACTGAAAACAAGAGAAAGACACTTGGTCACAAAATATGGAAACACGTTAATCTGCCATTTCCATGTTTAATATACTTTATGTATCCCCTGTCCTTAAAGGATAAAATTCACTTCTTTAGCTTGTCATAAAAAAGCTCTTCCTGGTCTGGAGCTCATGCAACATACTGCTTTATTTACCTGCTTTCCCAGAAATTTGTCTGTATGCTTCTGTTCTTTGCCTCTTCACTGAACCTGCCCATTGGAAAATTGTTTTTGCTTAAAGACTCATCTCAACTGCCACCTACCCGGTGAAGCCTTCACTCATTCACCTGATTCATGCATGATGTATTAAGTATATTTCCTTTGATCATTTGCCTGTTTATACCACTACTGAAGCACTTATTATGCTTTTTTTTTTTATTGGAGTATAGTTGATTTACAATGTTGTGTTAGTTTCAGGTGTACAGCAAAGTGAATCAGTTATACATTTACATATATCCACTCTTTTTTTTTTTTTTTTTTAGCTTCTTTTCCCTTATAGGCGATTATAGAGTATGGAGTAGAGTTCCCTGTGCTATACAGCAAGTTCTTATTAGTTCTCTATTTTATATATAGTGTGTATATGTCAGTCCCAATCTCCCAAGTTATCCCTCTCTTATTATGCTTTGTTTTAATCCCCGAGAACATTTTATTAATCTGTGTCCCTAGCAAATGGATACTGCCAGTATCTCTGTATAATAAGCAGAGGTATATATTTGGAAGGTAAATGATTAAAATATGAAAATTCAACACAATAAACAACAAATTCTTTTTATGTTAACTATATAAGCAGTTGGTGAGACATATATTAGTAGAGAAATATCTAAAGATATATAAAGGTAAATGTGTTTAATACTAAGCCTTTGTGTACCAGTGTTGGGTTCTTCAAAATAGGTAACAGTTACATTAGTGATCTCAGGAAAGCTTTAATTTTATTGTTTTTAAAATAGATTTCTGTTACAGCTAGACAAAACCTTTTTGAGATTTTTTTCTTTGTACCTCTTTACCATTCCTTATTAATTGGGGCATTTCATATTTTATCAAGAGAACTTTAAAATTGATTAATATATTATTTTTCACTTAGCAGATACTATTACTTGAAATATATAGAAGACTAATGGGCAAGTTGGAAATCTCAATTGCATGAAGAATTTCACTCAAATTCTTAGTAATTAGGATGGGGCACCATATCTTTGTGATCATATGAGGTTGAGGTAATTTTGGCTCTTCAGGGGAAAAAAAACAGATTTTTTTATATTCTATCATTTTTTTCTCCCTGGGAATACACCATTATTTTTCTATTATTTGGAGCATATTATAACTTCTTACTGTTGATATTTTTTAAACGCACTGGAAATATCTATCAGAATGCTTGGAACATGTTATGTATTTAAAATAAAAAGAAGAATGAAAGCAAAGTAGCCTAATAGAGATAAGAAAGACAGACCCTTTGGCTCCAAGGTTACAGAGTAATATAAGCAGACTTCCCCAGCTTAGTGAGAGAACTGAGGTTTTTCTCTGTTGCCCAACTGTATGCAGTCATGATTATGATTATGACTGGTGGAGCTAACACAAGAGGTATTTCAAGCAAGCTGACTGACATGTTTAAAGGTACATATTGGTGTCTGGGAAAGGCAGAGTTTAGTATAACTGGAACATAAGCTGGAGAAGGAAATGGCTAAAAGTCAATGTGCAAACTCCAGAATATAAAAATAGGTTTGAATGTCAAGTCCAGATCCTCAGGAACTTGAATTTAGGATTCAAGGATTTTCAGCGAAGAATGACAAGCTTCAATTTACTGTTTAGTTAGAATACTGGATTGTGCCTTGGCTGGTTGATAGGACAGATAAAACTATTCAGTAGCTTTCCAAAAAAATCTAGATGAATTGTCATGATTTCCCTGCTTTACAGATGAAAAAAACTGTTGCTCAAAAAAGGCACTTAAGTAGTTGTTAATAATGCAGGGTATACATAATGTAGTTTCTGTCTGAATCTGGGGTTATGGAACCCAAAATTCCACAGTCTTTTCCGTATAGTCTTCTGCCGAAATTGCTGATGATTACATACATCAGCAAAAGTATTCCAAGCTATATAATTTCTAATCCTGCTGATCTATTAATTCAGAAACTTATAGAAATTTAACTCTACTTCTTCAAAACATTGTACTACAGCCTCACTGGGTTTTTAAACTTGAGGTTCTTATTCAGTTACATCTCCTCATTTAATCCTTATTAACACAGTTTTCTTCTAGTTGGAAATATGTTTTTATAGTAATCAAATTGCCAATCAAATTGTGCTGAAAGGCAAAAAGGGAAATTGAGGGGGAAAATCTTCCCTAAACACGCACCTTTGTTAATATAAGAATGCTCAGTATATCAGTGAGACCAACCGTAGAAAACAATGCGTAGCTCCTGATCTCCCCATAGGAAATCATATGTCTTCCATCTGCAGAGGTTTGTGCTTAATAGAATTTGGCTAGGCAATATATTCTGAGAGGACAGGCACTGTGTACTTTTTTTTCATTGTTAAATCACTAGCACCAAGCAGTGTCCAACACACAGCCTTGATTTAGTAAGTAGGTGTTGAATTGAATTACAAATTGAAAAGGAGTATGTATTCTGATCTAGAATGACCTCTCCATAGGAATACATAAATGGTTGTAAGATACCCAGCATAGCGTCCACAAATATATTTCACTTATACCTAGCTAACATAGCTTTATATTTCAAGTATTGTCTGCAGGGGAAGGAAATTGGAAGTAACGAAATTAATTAGGAGGCTCTTAAGATAAAGCTTTTAATGCACGGAGCACAGTGCCTGGTGGTTAGTAAGAGCTCAGTGAGCAGCAATCACAACAGCAGCGACCAAAAGTGGGGTCTGCAAAACATACTAGAGGAGGCAAGGGTATGAGCATAAAGGACAAAGGAAAAGTCATTAAGAGATTCAAAGGAATCCATTAACTTACTGAATATAGGAGACAAGAGAGAAAAAGGCAAGATTACCTCTAGTGAGGGAGAGAGAAATATGGAGGAGGAGCAGCTTTGCAAAACAATATATTGAGTTTGGTTTTGGACAGATTGAGTAGACAGTTGGAAATAACCGGTTTGGCTCTGAGGAGGCAGGTCTGCCTGAATAGTAGATGTAAGTGTGGGAGGCATCTGCTTACAGAATAGGGAAAACTATGGAAGTGGATGAAATGACCTTGGCAAAGAATGAGGAGAATGGGGGTGGAGGTGGGGCTGGGCGTGAAATCCTTGGGCCCGCTGACTTACCCAGAATTATTATCACTTGGAGTGTGTGTGCTTGGTTTATTTTGCAAACACAGTTTGGAAGCTTTTTCCTAATCACCTCTCCTTGAATATCACCTCTGAACCTAATTCAGTTTAGGTGCTCCTGCCTCTTTGTGTGTGTCTTTGCTTTATTTTGTAAATGCGTTTTGGAAGCTAGCATTTCCTTTTAACCCCCTCCTTAAATATTGTCCCCAAACTTTAATTCAAGTTAAATCCTCCTGTCCTTAACACCTTCACAAAGTAACTTGATGTAAGTCTATTGTATTATTTATTATATCATATTTAATTTTTTACTTATCTCTCTTCACCACTAGTCTGTGAACTCCTGAAAAGCATAAAATTTATTTTACTTAACTACTCATATTTGTTTATTGACACCTAGCCTAATGCTTGTCGTATAGACAGAATCTGTTTTTTGAATGAATGAATTCATGTGTAAATTGAAGGCTAGCTAAAATTAATCCTCTTATATTAATTTCTGAAATCATTTGACACACCTTGTTGAATATCCCCATTATGCCAGACTTTAATGATGGTGAGCAAAATACCAGTTTTCTGTGCTCAAAAGTCTTAGTCGCCTCTTGGAATATTATCCAACAGTCATAATAGCACATTATTTGGTTCTCTGAAAATACTTTGACTTTAAAGGTTCATATAGATATTACTATTATAATTTATGTAATTCCAATTAAATAATTCTAATTCCAAATCTATTTTTAATTCTGGTTCACAGTTAACTTTTCCACTGTTGGTTCTTTCTTTTATATTTTCAAAATGTTTTACAAATAATAAGAATTATTCTCAAAAAATAAAATTGTACAATAGTTTGGAGCATGCCTTTTGAAATTAAACACATGGTTTAAAACTAGTTTCCACCGTTCACTAGAGTCTGGCTATAAGCACGTGAAATTCTTTCTTTTCACTTTCCTTGACTGTCTATTGGAAAACAGTAGAGCATGTCATGAGCTTATCATGATGCTAAATGGATTATTTATAGAATAATATATAAAGTATTTACTTCCAATAAAGATGGCATTCAATCAAGATTAGCTAGTGTTGTTTTAATGATTAATGTACTTTCTAAATAATAGCATAATTTATTACACAAATGATCTTTTTTCCTTTTGCTTATTTTAAATTTAGGAAAAAATTAATGCTAAGAAAACATATTCACCACTTTAAATCCTTTAAGTGCTTCATATATACGCTAAGGGATCTTATTAAAATATATTTAATTAACTTTTCAAGATCTTAATTTTATATTAAATATTTTTGTGCTTATAGAATATAAGCTTTCAGAGAATTGATTTAAGTATCCCTTTGAAAGTATACTTGGATTCCTTTTATAAATACATTTTTGGTATTTTTCAAATGTATTTGGTAAAGTCATTTTGACGTTTACCTTATATCTTCATTATGACTTTTATTATCATCTCAAGTTTTACACAGATACAGATGCAAATTTAAAATGACCAGTTTGTGAAACTGGCTAACTTAGGATATAATTCAAAATATCTACAAATTAAAAGAGAGTGGCTCACTTTGTATGCTG
The DNA here is from genome assembly GCF_949987535.1 of Balaenoptera acutorostrata. Taxonomy (NCBI): domain Eukaryota; kingdom Metazoa; phylum Chordata; class Mammalia; order Artiodactyla; family Balaenopteridae; genus Balaenoptera; species Balaenoptera acutorostrata. Next base: position 38,343,545 of record NC_080074.1, read on the forward strand.
GGTACTCCACACAATATGTAAAGATTTAGAGTAACTACTAAATTTATTTAGAGCCAACCAGATTTGATGCTATTATTGGCAGCAGAACTGTCAAAGAATTGCTGAGTATGTTAACAATGCTAAGGAGTGTATAACATTTTTAAAGAACATCACAAAATTATTCTCTAAGTTATATCACAAAGCAGAAGTTGGCAAAGTTACATGGACAACTGAGCAATGTCATTAGGAAGAAATGAACATAATCTAGTTCTTACAGCTTAAATATTCTCAATTTTAATTATGTTGGTGAAAAAATACAGAAGATACACAAAAAAAGACATACTTATTTGTCGTTTTCTATCAAATAAAATCAATGCAAAAGCGACAGTTGTGAACTACAATGTAATGATACACTGTTACATAGCATACTGTTTCCTTTTATTTTGTATTGTTTTTCTCATTAAGCACATCATTAATCTTCTCTTTCTAAAATAATCCATCTTTGAAATTACAATAGGCCTACAAGATGCTAAAAAAAGCATTCTTTGAACTCCTAAAACAAGCTATTTTTATAAAATATTATAAACTCACTGTATTTGAAAAGTTATAGTTTATCATTGTTAAATTATATCATGTGTTGTAATATCATTTTGTTTAGATGTTAAAGTATTTAATGCATAAAAATCCAATATTTTAACAATAATATAAGGCAGTTCAAATATTTGCATACACAATTCTTTCATTCAAGAAACACTCAGAGAAATTGCTTTAGATGTGGTCTACATTTTCAAGGAGCAATTGTTACAATACATAATAAGTAAATATAAATATTAGAATAGAGAATCATGCAAAATACAGTGATGTCCTAAAAGAATCAGTTAATTTCAAGTGTGTCTTTGAGAAAGACTTCAAGTAAGAACATTACTTTTAAAAAATAGTAAAGAATTTCAAAATAACTATATCACAGAAATATAAGTGAAAAAAATTCATTCAGCCATTGTATACCAGCCATGTTCTATGACTGGCCAAGGGGCCATGATCTATGGGACCATCCTAGACAGACCTCTGCCACTGCAGGGCTTTCCCCAGATATTCAGTGTCCTGTATCTTCTTGCAGTTCCAAAACATAGTATAGACACCAGGCCTCTGTGTCTTTACTTATGCTTTCTCTGTGTCTGTGTTGTGTCATATACATGTAGAGACACTCATTCAATACAACCTTATGTCCCTGACTTCAGATTATACTACAAAGCTACAGTAATCAAGACAATATGGCACTGGCACAAAAACAGAAATATAAATCAATGAAACAGGATAGAAAGCCCAGAGATGAACCCATGCACCTATGGTCAACTAATCTGTGAGAAAGGAGGCAAGGATATACAATGGAGAAAAGACAGTCTCTTCAATAAGTGGTGCTGGGAAAACTGGACAGCTACATGTAAAAGAATGAAATTAGAACACTCCCTAACACCATTCACAAAAATAAACTCAAAATAGATTAAAGACCTAAATGTAAGACCGGACACTATAAAACTCTTAGAGAAAAACATAGCAGGAACACTCATTGACATAAATCACAGCAAGATCTTTTTTGACCCACCTCCTAGAGAAATGGAAATAAAAACAAAAATAAACAAATGGGACCTAATGAAACTTCAAAGCTTTTGCACAGCAAATGAAACTATAAACAAGACGAAAAGACAACCCTCAGAATGGGAGAAATTCTTTGCAAATGAATCAAAGGACAAAGAATTAGTCTCCAAAATATATAAACAGCTCATGCAGCTCAGTATTAAAAAAACAAACAACCCAATCAAAAAATGAGCAGAAGACCTAAATAGACATTTCTCCATTGAAGACGTACAGATGGTCAAGAGGCACATGAAAAGCTGCTCAACATCACTAATTATTAGAGAAATGCAAATCAAAACTACAATGAGGTATCACCTCACACCGGTTAGAATGGGCATCATCAGAAAATCTACAAACAACAAATGCTGGAGAGGGTGTGGAGAAAAGGGAACCCTCTTGCACTGTTGGTGGGAATGTAAATTGGACAACAGTATGGAGGTTCCTTAAAAAACTAAAAATAGAATTACCAGCAATCCCACTACTGAGCATATACCCAGAGAAAACCATAATTCAAAAAGACACAGGCACCCCAATGTTCATTGCAGCACTATTTACAATAGCCAGGTCATGGAATCAGCCTAAATGCTCATCAACAGATGAATGGATAAAGAAGATGTGGTACATATATAAAATGGAATATTACTCAGCCATAAAAAGGAATTAAATTGGGTTATTTGTAGAGACGTGGATGGACCTAGAGACTGTCATACAGAGTGAAGTAAGTCAGAAAGAGAAAAACAAATATCGTATATTAACACATATATGTGGAATCTAGAAAAATGGTACAGATGAACTGGTTTGCAGGGCAGAAATTGAGACACAGATGTAGAGAACAAACGTATGGACACCAAGGGGGGGAAAGTGGGGGTGGTGGTGGGGGTGGTGGTGGGATGAACTGAGAGATTGGGATTGACATATATACACTAATATGTATAAAATAGATAACTAATAAGAACTTGCTGTATAAAGAAAAATAATAAAATAAAATTAAAAAAAATACAACCTTATGATGATGGTGATCATGAAGAGGAAATACTTCTTCTAAGAGGCTTTCATGAATAGAATCGTTCCTGAACTAGCATGGTATTCTGAAAAGAGCAATGACTGATTTGTTTTAC